>NC_141142.1:120968007-121568007 GCF_053477565.2 Lygodium microphyllum
TGTAGGCCAGGATGATGCACAAAGGATATCACAATCTCACAAAACCAAACTAGCATCAAATTGCATTTGTAGGCATTAAAGAGTACCTTGTTGCCTTGTAGGAGACTTTGATACACAAAGGAAAGAGGCATCTCTCGAAACCAAAATAGTGAAATATACAAAATCTACTATCATCAAACATGGAGGCTACTGAAATGGAGCACATACCATTTTCTAACACCTTACAACTCTCTAGCAAGTCTCAAGTGAGCTACCAGCAGTAAGTTTGTTGCAATTTACATTTGCAGCCATTAAATAGTTCTTGTTCTTGTAGCACATTGTAAAGAAGAGAGTACATTTTGATGTCCCACAACCAAACTACTGATGAACAAAGCCTAAGAAATATACAAACTAATACCATCATAAAACATGGAGACTACTAAAATGCAGTTCATGGTAACCATTTTCAACCATGAACAAGAACTACATCAAATCCTAGCATGTCCTTTTTTGAGCTTGATGTAACTAATTAGCATGAGACATTGCAGTGCAAAACATTGTGTCACAAGGAGATTCAAATTCTTGATATCAAAATGTGACCTCGCAAAGAAACCCATATGAAATGCTAGGTTAAAAATTGCAAACTCCATATGATTTGATGGAATAGAAAGGCACAATCCCAATGGTCACACCTCCAGCAAATGTATTTAAAAAGTTGTTACTAGGATGAACAATGGCTGGGTAGTATGGAAGTAAACAGTGCTGAAATCACTGTATTATTGGAAACTTAAAAGAACTATACAATAACCCATAGAGCTTCTATGAATAAAACCATCAAAATGTGAGGCAGACATCATACAAGACATGGAAACAAATGGAAATTATGATGAAATGAGTGCTGCCTTACTAGCCTTGCAGTTTCAAATCAATTTCAATTCCAGTCTAATGTCCTCATAAAGAAAGCAGCTTGGATAAATATGCAGTCTCAATTTTTTCACTTGAAGCGCAAACAAAAATGTTACTAGGACTCATTCTGGCCTAGTACATTAGGGTATGACTAAGTGGCATGAAAAATGAACAGTCCAGGATCCTTACACAAGTAAAAACTGTGCAAAAGAATTGTTTCTGGGACTCATTATGGAAGGGTGAGTTGGAAGAGAACATTCCTACTTTCTATGCTTGAAGCAAAAATAGTTTGTGCACATCAATTTAAGCGGGTAGCAACTCAATGTTGTCAATCAGTCGTACACGACCAAACCATGCTGCCACACACAAAACAGCTGGACAGTTTATCACCTCCAGTTTTGTTAAACTCTCTTGTTCAACAATCTGCACAAAGCCAAGTTATATCTTTTAAGCATGAGCATGTTATTCACCGTTTTATTTCACAACGAAAATAAAAAATGAATGCATCAAATATTCAGACCTCAGCATAGTCAACTCTTCCACCAGCTTGAGAAATTATGTTTTGCACCATGTCAGTCAAGAAAGGAACACTACATGACCCACTCCTCACAGCTGCTTCAGCTTTTTTGAGAGACTTGCTAATAGACAGAGCCTGCACCAGAATTCAAGCTTCAGACTGTTTTTGTCAGCAGCTTGTATAGGGTATATACTAAAGCAGCTTAAAAGTGGATGAAAACATTTACAAAATGCCACAAGCAAACTCTTAATCCATGAATAGAATAGAGAATAATTCTTTGAATGGTCAATAAGTTTGATCAGTCTTGTTTCAGACTTTCCTGTCTGAATTTGACTTGGAATTCAAACTCAATCCCACCCAATCTTGCATCTCATTGATTTAAAAAATAACGTTTTCAGAAAAGAAAATTCTATTAATAACATCTCAGCAAAAAAGCTTGAGGTATATTATATATACAAATAGAAGGAACTCTACAAAGAGTAACTAAGTACATCACAAATACAATGGTTGTGTGAATAACCAATCTGGTGGGCTATAATGCCAAACCATCTAAGAGGCAGCGTGGAAGAAGGTGCCTGAGTCCATCTCTGTAGAATAGCCTCTCTTCTCTTCCTCATCCTGTCAGAGCTGCCCTGCATCTTCTCCCATCTCCTGCAAAGAATGTGAATGATCTCTATCCAAATCCGCAATGGATACATCTCGTGAAGGTCAATAACATGGCTGCATCTCACAGTCCAGATGTACCACACTGATACTCACAATCAGCTCCCATCTGTGACAATGTCCCTAGGCCCACTATGCCTACAAGTAATCTAGGGTAGGGATCCTGCTCAGATGCTGTCCAATAATGAGAAAAGAAAAAACTCCCTTGAATATCCTCATAGCTGCACATTGGACCTCAATCTGTGACCCACGCTACAACACCCCATGCCGCCACCATGGTCTCTGCTGTGCCACAGAATATTATCCTGAGGGCTCTCCTCCATTACCTCCTAAGCTCTAGGTAGTCCCATAGGCAATGGCTTTATGCCTCCTCTAGCTTGCCGTATCCCATGCACGCCACTAGGTCCCTACCGTATCCAAGCCAAGTGCCAACCACTAAGCTCCTATGAGCTACAAGCCATAGGAAGAGAGAGTTCTTCCTAATCATAAAGCTGTCATGTCATCTCCTCCAAAAGTCATGAAGGAACTTGTCTAAGATTCCCTCCCTGTGTCAACGAGGGGTGGTTGCTGGTTGTGCTATGATCCTGCTCCTCTGGATCCTCCTCCACAACCTAGTAGTATAGCCAAAGAAGGCCACATCGCATGGTCTATGAAGGAATAGATCCCTCCACACCCACTTTCCTAGACCCCACTATAATCTTTGTAGAGGCCTCCTCTGATAAACCCAATGTCTCCATCCATCTACAAGTCAAGTATATGCATCTGGGTCAATGTGCAACTTCCTATCGAAATGTGCCACTACTCTGATCCTCCATCTACAACATCCACTGAATACTATCTATTCCTCACGCTAGACAAAACCATCCTCCTCAATCATGAAAGTGACTGTCCTATCTTTGCTAGTTGCACAATGACTGCTAAAAAATGTTCCCTCTAGAGAAGAGACCAATCAAAGTCTAAGAAGTAACTATATTTGCTTGCCAATCTGGTGGAATACTTTCCTTCACAGCCTCAATCATAGCTTTGGCTCCTCTAGTGGTGTTATGTGATGGGTGGCTCCACTATCCACTATCCAAATAGCCTAATGGCCAAAAGGACAGGTCAAGTGGGCCTCTAGGCTAGCCTCATCTGAAGGCAACTCACACAATTTGACATCCCCTCCAATGTTGAAAAGGGAGGAGACTATGATGGCTATCCAGAGGTGGTATGACCTTGACATCTCCACTAGTCCTATGCTAGAGGATGGCCACCACTTTGGCTTGAGTGAGGAGGATTACCTATTGTAGGTGGAGCTAAGGTCTGAGTAGAGATGAAGGGTGACTAAAGCTTTGTACCCTTGGCCTTTGAGCAGCACCAATCATCAAAATGGCCGACCTTTTGACCGCCGTCTTGGGAGACAGGATATTCCCTTGTGACTCACTATTCTCTTGCCCTTAATTTTTGTCATTGTTCTTGCCTTTCCCTTGCTTCCCCTTCTGAGAAGTGGAACTTAAGTCCCCCTCTGTAGATGGCAAAGAGCACTACTTATGAGCTTGATCAAACAACCATACATAATGCAACAGCTAGCACTCAAATTCAAAGAAAGTAGGCAAGGTGTAGACTTTGAAATCACTTGTTGCATTAAACTGAAGTATTTTGATGGCAACTTGCTTAAGAACGAAGTAACCTAGTCATCATCAGACTTGAGAGGTGAGATAGTGGCAAACGCAGCAAGTAACCACTAGTACTCAACACCTTAAGGTCATCCCGCTCAATGATTTTGAACTCTTGGAGCTTATGGTCAAGGCATATCCATTGGGTCCTAGCCCGGGCCGCATAACGGGTAGTCAAGTGAGACCAATAGTTAGATGCTAGATCAAAGTGTTGGAATTATTGATGGAATTCAAAAAGATGACCTTGCATTAACTCAAGAACGATTATAGCATCACAACTTTTACAAGAGCGGATAGCCTCATAAGAGGACAAACGAGGGTGCGATTGGGGTTCCAGCCCTTGAACAACGTCCCATAGGTTGAACAAAGCAATGACATTAGACCCAATGAAACAAGTCTTATCAATGAAAGCATTCTTTGCAAATGAAAAATATGAAAAGAACTTTGAGGTGTCCCATAGGAGGGATGAGGTGGGAAGATAGAAGTAGAGCCTGGTACTACATGTGGCACCATAGGAATAGACATGGTGGCACAAGGCCTCGCAAGGTTGTCCATGTTCAATGGAAAGGACCTCTAGTCCCATCTATCTTGTCTCGTCCAATTAGTCTGATCTCATTCAATCCACTATGATGGCATCCAATGATAGTTTGTTCCCGCGCAACAATAGTCATCTTTGAACTAGACATTTGAGCAACCAGTTTCAACTGTTCATGGGTGGCTCTCTCTCTCTCTCTCTCTCTCTCTCTCTCTCTCTCTCTTTTTCGTAAAAGGTAATTGTATTAATTACGAAAAAAATACAAGATTACTTGATTACAAGATAGTTGATGACACTAAGCCATCAGGTGAAGAAGTTCTCTCGCTCTCTCTCTCTCTCTTTCTGATTACAAGAGACATGAGGGCCCTAGGCCAACGTGTGGGAAATCCCCGTAGTAATGCACTAAAAAAGTTACACCAATCATGGCAACGACCTAGAGGCAATTGCCATATGCCAAGGATGCAAATCCTCCCGAGGGAGCATCTCTCTCTCTCTCTCTCTCTCTCTCTCTCTCTCTCTCTCTTTTTGTGAAGATAATTGAATTAAGTAGTAAATATTTATATCAGACCATCAGGTCAACAAAGAAGTAACAAACATTAACTCTCTCTCACTGGAAATATTTACATGAGGCCTGCAGGCTATCAAAACCACCAGAAACCTATTACATGAATAGAACTAATAAATCACACAAAAAGAACAACTGGAGTAGAGCGAACAATCGCCAACCAGGGAACAACAATATCCGGAAGAACCAGGTTAGTTGACATCATAGAAGAGATTTGCCATGACACTAATCCACGCACACGGGCCACATGCCCATGGATGCCTGATGCTGAATCAAAAATAAAGGCATTCAGAGTACACCATATATGCCACAGGGCTGTCCATCTGAGGAAATGGAATAGGCAAGAAAAATTAGAATGCAAAGAAGGCATAGAGAGCATATTTCCCATAATACACGATCGAGCTAGAATGCAATGCTGAGTTATGGAGAACCACACTCGGGAGATGAAATTCCAGATCTATATGCAACAAGGCAAGAGACAAAGAGATGAAGCAATGTCTCATCACATGTAATGTAGAAAACATGACGACCTGCAGAGATCTTTCAAGCACGGAGCACATCTCCCGTTGGAAGACCCCCAATGAGCAGCCTCCACATGAACACTTTACCCTGATATGGAACCTTAGACTTCCAAAGCTGGATAAATCTTTCCTGCCACTTCTTTTTGCTATCCCGAAGATGCCATAACTTATTAACTTTCCCCATGACCCATCTCTTAGCCTCCACCATTTGATGATATATCTGATTAGCTAACCTTTTCTCAAAATCATCAAGAAGCACAAACATCCAGTCACACCATGGATACAATGGTTGTAACGCAGACAAAGGAGAGAATCTCTAAAGACTGGTTTGTATGGACGACCAAATGCCACTATATGCACGAGGCACCCTAAAATACTGACAAATACGCTTGAAAGAATAAAGACGGGGCTAGAATAAAGACGGGGTTGCCCGAGAATAACACCATCAAGGATTGTCTTCAACCCCAACCTAGCTATCCGATTAAACTTGTCTCGTTGCAAATCTTTTTGTGGCCAATCCAACAACCTTGAGGAAGCCAGTATTTCTCCTTGCAGCGAATTTTCCTCCTTACAAATATCCGGAGGACACCAAATTGCAAAACGAAGCATCTCCTGTCAGGATGCAATCAAATGAGAAAGGAGAAAAGACTAGGATACCTTAATAGGCCTCATAGAATTAAGCACATGCCACCAGGAAGCATGAATAACCATGCTACCATGAGAGATGCTAGTCTTTTCTATGAAGAATTTAGCGATATCTGACCAAGTATGACACTGAATACATAGACTCTGCAAAAGGGATAACCTCAAAGCAGCCATATGCAAATTAACATCCAACAAAGCTGCACCCCCCATCCTTTTCGAAGTAGTCACATGTTTCCACGAGATTCATACCTGACCCAACCGATCGCCTTTCTTTTTCCACAACATGAATCTAATAGGCTGGACCAAATCCAAAAGTGACTTCTTAGTCCAAGGAAGCAATGGCATAAAGAATGAAATCATATTGATCATAATGCATTGAGCCACTTTTAGTCTGGCATGTAGAGGCCAGCTCTGAGATTTCCAATACATGAACCTATCATGAATTCGGGAGGCCATCTGATCGAGCAAGGCACAAGGAGCAACCTCCACACCAATAGGATATTCCAAGTGTCTCGTTATATTGCCCCTTGGGATCACAATTCCATTTCAGCCCAAGGCCTGCAGATCGTTCACCTTGAGCTGCCAACTTATCCAATAATGAGAGCATCGGGTGAGTTACCAAAGCAAACAGCAGAGGTTGAGGCGACAGCCTTGCCGAAGAGACCAAGATAAGGAAATTTCCTCTGTAATCCCTCCATTAAGAGCATACGAGCCATAGCACCCTGACTAATTGTATCAACTAGAGAAATCATACGGGGCCCAAAACCCATTGTAGACATTAATTGCCATAGAAATGACCAACTAACATGATCAAATGCTTTTGCAATATCTAGCTAAAGCATAACAACCTACTGGCTAGAAGCTTTGTCATAGTCAATTCCCAGTTGAACATTCAAAATGTTGTGCATTATATTTCGACCTTTAATGAAACCGTATTGATGTGGATGAATGAGGCGGGGAAATACTTTCTGCAATCTGTTGGCAATAATTTTGGAAAAGATTTTACATAACGACCCCATAACAGAAATGGGTCTCCATTGTTTCAAGGAGGTTGGAGAGGGAACCTTGGGCAATAGTCGAATAATAGCAATCTTTCAATCCGAAGGCATCAAACCAGAATTCCATACTTGCTGACACAGTCAAGTTAATGGGTCCTTAAGCATTTCCACATGGGCTGAAAACAGCTCATTAGGCAGCCCATCCCAACCACGACTTTTCCTACGCGGCAAGTGGGACAGCACTTCTTCCACTTCATCTTCTGAAATATCGGCCTCCATTAAATTCACCCATTAAATCTCTCTCTCTCTCTCTCTCTCTCTCTCTCTCTCTCTCTCTCTCTCTCTTACACACACACACACACACACACACACACACACACACTCACACACACATACTTTACTAGAGGGATGGTGATAGACGTGATTCATAGATTGCAGAATGGAAAAGCACAAGATCATGATAGCCTTGTTGGGAAACATTTTTTTCGTGCATGTGAAGTTATTGTTCCCTTGCTGATCTGCATTTTTTATCGAGCCATGTGTGAGGGTTTTCCAGCAAGTTGGACAGCGCATACCATTGTATCAATCTTTAAGAACAGAGACACTATGATACTCGAGAATTACAAAATGATCATGATTGGTCACTACCTAGCTAAGATATATGGCTGCATTTTAGAGCATGAGCTTAGCACATAGGCTGAGAGATATGGGTATAAAGCACAAGGGCAGGCAAGCGTCAAGAGAGGGCTTACTACACTTGATCATATATTGACACTTGGAGCTATTATAGAGGAAGGTAGGGCACGTGGAAAGAAGATTTATTGTTGCTTTGTGGATTTCCACAAAGCATTCAACAATGTCCTCCAAGCCAGGCTCATGCAACGACTACAAGATATTGGCACTACAAAAGATCTACAATGAGGAATTTATTCCTTGTATGAGTCAGTGACAAGGAGCGTGCATGCTCCAAGAGGGCCTCCTGATATGATGGACAATACCATCAGGGTGAAACAAGGATGCCCACTTCCACCTACTCTCTTAGGTGTTTATGTTGATGATCTCTTAGATTGTGTGGATAGATTAGGAGGATAAGGTGCAAGCTTGGTTGGCATATTGATATCCATCTTGTTATATGCAGATGAGCTCTCAAATTATGTGGATAGATTAGGAGGACAAGGTGTGAGCTTGGCCAGCATATTGATATCCATCTTGTTACATATGGATGATGTAGTATTGATCATGAACTCCCCTGAGGGCTTGCAAAGACGACATTAGCTTACTCTCGGCAAGGATATGGTTGAGTATGCTAAATCCCATGTATATCTAGGAGTCACATTTACAAGACCTACATTTTCATTGCGAGATGCAACAATTGCTAAGTAGAATAGAGGTTACATAGCACTTGGAGCACTTGAGGGAAAATGCGCATATGCTCAATCCAAGGAAACCCAAACTAAATTATGGCTATTTGATACATTGGTTACCTTAGCCTTGCTATATGGATCCCCAATATGGGGGCCATGTCTTTGCAAAAAGATATGGAAGGGTATTGAGAGGCCTTAGTGATGATGATTGCTCACATGATACGAAGCAAACCATACGTACCTCATGAGATTATTAGACCAAAGATTGGAGCAACAGGTGTGGTCATGGAGGCATTATTTCAAGCTATAACTTGCTTATAAAGAATATTGAAGCTCCCTCAATATAGATATCCATGGTTGGCATTGACTTCCTCCAAATGGTTAGTGAAGAGTGAGGATACACATTTTTGGTATACGGAGATGTAGTCATGGTTCAAGATACATGGATTAGAGATGGATAAACTTCCACCACTCTCGTACAGTTTGGATTGCCCATACTTGCATCTCACATATACAAAGCAAAATCAAGTTATCAAGGTAGATATTGTGAAAATTGATACAAATTGTACATACATGCATCTCCAAGAACCCCTTGGTAAAAAGATGGCATAGTATCAGCATCATTTCCTACATGTGTCAACAAAGGGATTCATTTACAGCTCGTAGCAGCATAAGCTTCAAAAAACTCATTAGTCAAGCCATCCCATCTTTGAAGGAGTGGCATACAAGCCTTGGAAAAATTTATTCGACTTACATGAAGCATCTTGTAAATTCTCAGTCAAGCCTTGCAAATTGGCTTGCTTGTATGATCTTAGCTAGAATTGTTGAACAAGATTTGTCAACCTTGTGGCCAATGGTAGCCGGATCGAATCATTTGGAGAATCAATTAGCAAGGAGTGGACCAATGCCAGCATCGCTTCAGCTACGTACCGACCTTGCCTGCAAAGAGAAGCATGATGAGTGCAACAATGCTTGGCAACCCTTTGCATGTTATGAAGCAATCGCTCAAAAGAATCACTAGCCCCTAAGGGGAAATCAAGCAAAAGCCTATCCCCAAAATTGCACATAAGGGGCAACTAGGTACGCAAGCATGTCAAACTACAAATGAAAATGATCTAACAAAACATATTGTTGTAGTGCCCAGATGTCCAAAATCTCTGGCAGGAAAGCATCATCGTGCATAACACACATGCGGTCCAAGCAAGACCATGTGGTAGAGTACTATGCTGATTGAAAGGTAAATCCTAAATCCAATGGACGAATCCAAGATCAAATGTCATGCTTCAAAATAGCCATTTCAAAATTATGTCATGCATGGCTCTTAGGTGCATCCATCACCAAGTGCTTGGAGATAGACTAAGAATGATGAACACACATTGAAATCTCCCATCAGCACTCTTGGTCTACCAAGAGATAAGAAACCTGCCAATCGATCCCATAGCGCCCATCTAGACAAAGAGTCATTTGGTGCATAGAGGCCTACCAGCCATAGTACATCCCCTTCAAATAGAATTTCACCAACCAAGAAGTCGCCATGGACATCATTCTTGACAAGGACCAATCGAAACTTGTCATGCACAACCATAAGCACACCTAAATAACCTTGAGCTAAGCCCCTTGCATAAAACAAAAAGAACCCATGGCAATCCATGATTTTGCCAACTTCACCATGATTTTTATGCTCAAGAGCACATAACACATCCCATTGATTATCATGCAAAACGCGCCACATATCATATTGCTTGCTGCATGAACAAATGCCACACACATGCCATGTGGCAAGCCTCATATGTCATGACAAAAGAATTTCAATATTGAGGCTGATTTTGCCTTGACTAAATTTTTGCAAACAAAATATTAAGAGTGTCCTCGTCTAGAAAGTTAGCCAATACTACAAATGAGTTTAAGTTATTATGCTCCACTTTAGAGGTGGAGGGAGCATTTTCTTGTTTTGGAGAGGCCCTTGGGTATCAACGATCCCAAAGGGTGATCACATTACCATGGGGATCAAAAGCAAGCTGCACACAAGTGTCTCGTCAATAGAGGCCTTCAAAGCAGAAGATTTTTGAGGGCCCATCAAGACTGCAGCATTAATAGTAGATACAGACAATGCCTATCTTTGCCACGCACATACGTGCATAAGGGGTCTTGTAAAGTGCTATGCATAGCTACTATCAAGCTCACATCAAACTTTTTACCTCTTATGCCACGGACATCAACCCAATCCTAGTTGAGGGAATCCAAAGGTTACGTAGTTGTTTCCCTATATCCAATAGTCTGCATCAGAGCCTCATTTGCTTGAAGGCCATGATCCATAGGAGGATCAAGTCAAACCCCCATCCACAAGTGGTCTTCTCCAAATTCAACCATGAAATGTCCTAATTGCCCACAAGAAAACCAATGTCCTGCAACAGTTCCCCACTTTAAACAATAGTGCAATGAAGGGATCCCAAGACAATCAAAGCACGGCCAATTGGGCCTTCTATATGATATATACCATAGCATGCACATACGGTTGTGGTTGGCACCCCATAAGCAAGGGGAACCAATACCTAATCAATGACCCCCATAGTATCCTTAAGCAAAGGCCAAATAGACTACAGGACAGCATTCAACTTCATACCATACCAAGCATTCCAGCTGAAGCAACCTTTGGAAGTCCACCAACGGTTTCCCAGCCACTACGTGCACCAAGCATCTATCAAAGAACAGTGGAACTCTAACCAAAAGATCATCCTGAGAGCTTGTCGATTTAAGCATTATCTCATAGAAGCCTCGTGGGCCAACAAAGATTTTATCTACACATTCTCCTTGTAAAATGGAGTTTAATCATTGGCAAATCCAAGAGAGCACCAAAATCCTACTCGTGAAAAAGGGATGGCACCTCTTTCACAGAAGGCTGAAAAAGGACACAATATAGTCTTCATATCCACAGTAGCATCCAAAACATCCTCTTTGTCCTGGTTTGGAAAAGATTCTTGGTTGTCTTGAACATATTCACTCAATAACATATTGGCAAATTCCAAGAGATGTTCTCAATCCAAGTCCTGGGACTCCTCAACAGCTGAAGTCACTGGCACATAAGGAGCACAATGCTCAGTTTGTGGAGGGGCTTGAGAATTCATCATTACATCATCAGGGGTGTACTCATTGCATCCCATCACTGCATTGGAGACATGATTACTGCATTTAACGGATCTCATCTCTCTCTCTCTCTCTCTCTCTCTCTCTCTCTCTGTGTGTGTGTGTTCCCCCCCCCCCCCCGCCCCCACTCCCACCCCGCAAACAGCAATACTCTGTCCTACAATAGATTCTCTCCCTCTTTTCTACTAAAAGATGCACCGAGGGCCAGATAGCACACGCAGTAGCTGATGCTCAAGTGGGGTGGCAGTTTTGTTTAGAAAGGAGCCTTACCCATGGACCTAGGTACTCCATCAAGATGAGCAAGCCACATAAACGTGAGTGAGGGTGAGAGGTGAGGAGTGCACCTTGTATATTGCCATATGCTACTTCCCCTCCTTGACATCCAGATATCCCCCCTTCAAAAAAAGGGCAGTCACCATATATAGTTTTGGATGCAAACACCTAGAAGTTCTCTAGAGAGGGTGGCATCATCTTACTAGGGGATCTCAATGCTTGGACATCCTGTCAGCAAGCACGCTTTTTTGATACATCAAAGGAGAGGTTACACAGGCAAGAGTTGTCAAAATTGGGGATGGAGCATGTATTGTAGAACATGGGAGAATACACAGAGTATGGGAAGTACTTCATTAAGATAGGTGCGATATATCACAATCCAAACTGCCAGACTAATCTAAACCATGAAAATAATCCAAACTGAGAAAATTTGTTTGCCTGCTGTCCTAAAAAGATGCACACATAATCAAAAGAAGGGGAACTGATAGAGAATGCTGAGCTGCTACCCTTTAAACATGGAAGGGGGGAGGTCGGATCTAGCATCTTCTGAGGCTGGCTTGGTGTACTGAAACAGGCTTTTCACAGCACAATCCAAACTGCAAGACTAATTAAACAGTGAAAATAATCCAAACTGCAAAAATTTGTTTGCCTGCTGTCCTAAAAAGATGCACACATAATCAAAAGAAGGGGAACTGATAGAAAATGCTGAGCTGCTATCCTTTACATGTGGAAGGGGGGAGATCTGATCTGGCATCTTCTGAGGCTGGCTTGGGGCAAAAAGAAGGGCTAGGAAGCCCACACATTACCTTGACTAGTAAAGCCAAGGTCTGCCAGAACCCTGCCATTTTGCAACTGCTCTGACGTAAAATACAACACAGCATACCTGTAGATGTTGCATCTTGGCTAGAAGGATTGGTGGCTACTGAAATGCAGCTATATGGGACATGAAATACTAGAAATACAGGCAAAAATTGCTGCATGTTGGAGCCATCAACCACCACTGCAGCTCCCTACTCTCAATTTTGCATATGTGGGCAGGTAGATCAGGAAATGCAAAAATGCTGAAACTGCCCTTATTACCAACTGTAACCTGCATAGTGAACACACGCACGAGACGAGAGACAGCAGGGGAAGTACGAATAATAAACCTGAGCAAGACTGACTAATTGAATGACTTACATGTACTTCGTACACAAGAGGATAGACTCACCTGTGAGAGCCTTTGACTATTTATATACATTCATATAATCTGGGAACAGCAGATCATCCCAGTACTGATAAATACTAGATCAGATCAGCTCGAAACTGCTAAAACTATCTGAAAATCTACAGAAATAATCCAGGAAAAAAAAGAAGCCATGTGGAAGCATGCCTTTCTGTATTGTTATATACATTCCGATTTAGCAGAGAATTGATTCAGCACACTGAATTCTGACATGTTATGGCAAAATCAGAACTAGATTGCACATTTCCTTGGGGGAGGCATTCTTCAAATGTGCAGACTTTTCCCTCTATTCATAACTGATAAAGAGCAACAGATAGGGGAAGCACTATTCTCCAATGTAAGTTTACAAATAAAGGCATGAATTCCTTGAGCACATGAATAGCTTTGGTTATGCTTAACTGTTGAAAATAGAGAACTCTCAAGCAGTTTGACCCAATCTTTGGGTGGACATTGAGAATCCTTAAGCACGTGAATGGCTTTGGTTATGCTGAGGTGTTGAAAACAGAGACTTCTAGAGCATATTTGACCCCATTGGTTGGACATTGAAAATCCTAGTTCTTTTGGACTTGGGGACCATTTTTAGAAAGTGATCCTTTGTGTTTGGAGTGTAGGCACTTCTAGGGTTTGGTCTAGGGTCTCAATCTGTGTGCCTAGATATTGAGATGCACCCTCATCTAGGACAAGACAGGATTGCCAGCAGTGACATTAAAATCATACTACAAGCTGAATTATTAAAGTCTACTCCTTCACAGCTTTAGTGTCCTTCGCTGAATCTGAAAAGCCAACTCGACCATCCATCTACCATCAAAAATCTAAGATCTCCATAGTGTTTTGTTCATGCTCAAATTATAAAACCCCAGGAATAGCATAATCAAAAAACAAAAGCGCCTATTTCAGTAGACAGACTGATTTCTTCGATTGTCACATTTTTAGATGAGGGTTATGACCACAACTTTCAAAATAGAACAAATAAATTAAGCTTTAGAATTCATCGATCTTATGCACATACAACTGCTAGTTCAAAAGGAGCAAGCATCCAACTACAAGATCCAGAAACATTAGTATTAAAGTTAAGTGAACCATATACTTCAAGAATTCTTTTGCAAGAGAACCTGACCTGCACCCGCTCATCCGATGAAAGATAAACGTTACGTGAGCTCATTGCCAGTCCATCTGCTTCACGAAATAGTTCACCACCAACAATTTCTACTGCGAAGTCCAAATCTCTTACCTATAAAGACAATGAGCACTTGCAAATGATTCAAAATCTTCTTGAAACTCGTGCCAAACTTTTTATGTTTGCATTTATTAGTGTAAGATCTGAGTCCACAAAACATATGTTCCTTGAGCATTTTACAATGGTTGCAATACAAGACACACCATGCGACAAATGAGACGCCATTGTTGGTAATCCTTCTTGCCAAACACTGCAATATCTGGCTCCACGATGTTGAATAATTTTGCAACAACTGTGGCAACCCCCTTGAAGAAAATAGGCCTGCTGTGCCCACATAACGGAACCTCAAGTCTCTCCACTCTTATCCACGTCTCATGTCTGCGACTTTGAATATCAGCAAAAGAAGTCAATGACTGGGTTTTGCTTGGATCTTTCAATTCTCGAATATCATCAACAGTCAAATGTACATCTTTAGATATACAATTCTTCTTTTCTTCCCATTCTGAATCTCGTTCATAAAGATCGTAAGGATTGAAGACTGCATCCACACCTAATGGCTGAAACAAAGTGCATCATCTTAGAAATATACAAGACGTTTATTTTTTCTTTAAGAACGTTCTCATATTCCACAATCATGCTGAGTGAACTATGTTGGCATCCTTACAACATCCTCATATTCCACAATCATGATGATTGAAAGTGAAGTGTGTGAGCACCAGTAACTGAGGGTGGTGGGGGTGGGGGGTTGGTGGTGGTGTTTTGGTGACGTGTGTATTCATGTCCAGTGGCTAGGCAGGGCTGGGATTTAATGTCCCATGTGTGGTCTTTTGTGACACACCAGCATACCACATCTGTTCTTAGGTCTTGGGTAAAACGCCAAACTACCCACTCACAGCGCAAACATCCCCCTCTGTCAATTTCTATGTTCGAGGCCTTTGGCATATCTAGAGGACACTTTTATATTTTATTCAGCTATTGGTATCCATAGTCATATTGGACATGGCAAGAGATTGTTGTTGCAGCAAGTGGATGCTCTAGTGTCTCCTTATATTGTGTTGAATCCTTTGTCAGGTACCTGCTACATGGATGCAGATCAGTTGTTTGACTCCAATTGTGCCTCCTCCATGCAGGGTCTTCTTTCTAATAGTAGCCCGATAGCTTCGTAGGTTGTTTCCGAGATGTCTCTTTGGCTTTAGTTAGTTTGCAAGAAGGCCTTTTGTACGTAATGGGTGTAGCTCAGTTGGTTAAGTTGAACTCATGGCAACCAGAAGGTCTTAGGCTCAAATCCTACATTCCACATGGTCATTTAGTATAGGTGTTTAAAGAAGGGAGATTTGAACCCGATTCGGTGGATTAATAAATACTTGACTTACCACTAGGGTAGCCACTTTATTTATGAGAGAGGGAGAGAGAGAGAGCTAGAACTAGTCATTACTTTGTGGAAACCGAGGCACCATTCTAAGCAAAAGAGGCTGAATTCCAGAATCTTTTCAAGGGCCAACAGATGAAGGACCAAGGCATTTGGAAATATTATACTTCATAGCACATCAAACCGATACTAACAACTCATGGTAGAATTGGTGGTGTTATATCTTGAGATTCAATACCACCCCCTTCCAAAAATACTATCGTTCAAAAGGTTTGAGGGTTCTTCTACCCTTACAATTCTCTTTACTCTGAGCTGTTCATTTAAAGGTGTGTGTTTGACACCAAAGCAATGGCCCACTAGCTAGGATGTGAGATGGAGAAATTGTGACACATTGCTTCAATTGTGGAAATAAAATGACACATTTGCCTCAACTATGAAAGTCCAAGATGAGATGAGCTTGCATCCCTTGGCAAGAAGGTGGCATCAAATGACATGACTATCAATCTATTGTCACATCTTTTGTCCCAAAAGTATGATCTCTTCTACACTAGCCTCTCACCTCTAGTGTTCTGGACACCATCACCTAGGAGGAGGCAGTCTCTAGTTCTTGAACACTGAGCAAGATGCACGATGTACGGAGAATAGGATCAAGTGGAGCAAGATTGCTACTCCAGCCATTGCAGTTAGCACATCATCTACCAAAGGACACAATACGAAGAAGAAACGGAAGAAAATCAAATCAAAGTTTTCTTCCGATCTAATTCTAACAAAGAGGACAAGTAAAACGGCTCTCCCAAGTGTCCTCACCTCAAGAAGATCTCGCATCTTGAGGAGAAGTGCTGGAAGAATTACCCCAACCTTGGTCTCAAGCAGAAGGGACCTACCTCAACTACTTCTACCATTACGACCAAGTCAATCTTCCTTGGCATTCATCGGGAAGAAACCTCTCCTTTGGCTTACTCGCCTTCTGAGAGACCCTAGCTCACGGATAGTGGTATGTCAAGTCACATGATCTACAAGTGTGATGGACTCCATGATCTCTATTCCCATGAGGCTTCTATCACCATAGGTGACATACCATCAATGCTTATCACTAGTGCAAGGACCATGTCGATTCTACCAGACCGTCCATCTTTGAGTTTCGTGGTGATCTCTATGTTCTGAATTTGCATTTCCATCTCTTCTCGGTCATGGCCTTATCCAACTCTCACGTTATCTTCACCAAGCTGACCATATTTGTGGAGGGTACTACCTCAAGAACCATTCTTTGGACAAGTTAGGAGCATGGGCTTTATCAGCTCCATTCACCTTCTTTTGTCTAGGGCCCTCCTCGGCATCTCCCCATTGCCTCACCCCTTAAGATACCTTCCATCCCACAAGTTCCTACCATCCCTACTTGAATCCACTATCGCTATCCTTTTCAAGAGGGACACAAACATTGATGATGCCCTTGTGGATTCGCTAGCCCTTCTACCATTTGAGAGGGGGATTCCCAAGATCAAGATGAGCTTTATTCAAAGTTTCTCATCCTCAAAGGGCCTTTACCTTGTGCAATTGCTACTTTCCATATTTTCCAATCCACCCTTCCTTGCTACTATGCCCATCCCATGCACTTCATTCCCTAATGTCCATTTCTAGCACAAGCACTTTATAGCACCTTCACTATAGGTCCTTGCTATCGTATTCTAATAAGATCAATGCCTTGGTTCATTCCATCTTGACAACATTCAATGTGACTCATTCAAGGCCTCTCTACTCCCATTGGCATTTTCTTGCCACCCCTTTCAACGGGTTCACATATGGAGATGAGATCATGCTACTTGATTGAATTTCTTCATCAACATTGACACATTCCCATCTTCCATTAGATCTACTTCTTTTGCCTTTGGCCATCCCCACGATCTGAGAGGGGGCGTTGGCAAACATGTATCAATATGTTTTTTCCTGCATTAATTGTCTACTTGTGAGCCTTCTTGAGCTAAGAAGATCGTTACAAACTGATTAGCTCTTTAAGGCTGCCTCAAAACATGTTTGTTACCAAATTTTCATTAAAATTACCAAACTTTTCTAGAGAATATGTGCATCCCATAAGCCAAATCCTAATTTGGGAGGATCCATACATCTATAAATAGGAGGCTATGAAATGTCCACACGGAGGATTGAACCTGCATACTAGACAAAAGCTATATCCACGAATATAAAGGAACTGAACATCAAACTCGTCTCCCTACCATAGAGCTAAATAGGCTCACCCCCGAGCCTAGGAGCTACCAACACTTTGGGTCACGACCACATCCCAAGAGCTAGTGTCTCATACCACTAGCCCGCACCATCCTAGTGTACGAACACATTGGCCTATAGGCAAAGAGTCCAAGAGTGGTTTATACATTCCCCTAGGATGCAACTTGCACATGAGACACAAACACAAGCCATATCCACAGATAAAAGAAATTGGATGTCAGACTCACCTCCCACCCATAGAGCCAAACAACAAGCTCACTCCCAAGCTTGGGAGCCAAGAATACTCACAGTTATGACCCAAGGGTTGGTGTCCCATACCACCAACCCACACCATCCCAATGAACATGTGTCGATCAACAGGCTAAGAGTCCAAGAGTGGAGATCACAATGAATGTGCACAATAGGGCCTTGAGTCCTATAAATAGAACTGACTACCCTAACCCCAACTTATGCATACACACTAAAACACATCATAACCATAGTAACCAATGCTACTAACACCCATCTGGATGCCCAAGTAGGTAACGCTTCCCCCCCTATGAATGATTTTGTTGTCCTCAACAATATCCTCAAGAACAAAGTGGGAAAAACGATTCTTCAACAAACATACCGACTTCCAAGTAGCCTCCACCTCCATGTAGTTTTTCCACTTGACCAAATACTCAAGATAAACAATTCAATGGGATTGTTTAGTCCTAAGGTCGAAAACCAATTCGGGTTCAATTGAAATATATCGGATGGAGTCCTCAAGCCACCAAACTTCCTCAATTGGAACAATCAATTCACCTTGTCCCAATTGTTTTTTCAAAAGACTAACATGGAACATAGGGTGAACTTAAATTTCCAAAGGCGAATCCAACTCATAGGATGCACTACTTATCTTTTTTATAATCTGGAAAGGATCACAATACCTCGAAGATCATTATAACACTTACTGATAGTGATCAAATTAGGGTCCTTTAGGACTTTATGGTAAAACCACATGTCCTCTTGGAGCTCTCGAGGAGTATGATGTTGGTTAGTATAAAACGTGGCACGATCCTAGGCTGTTTTAATACTTCTCCAAGCAATCATCGATATCTCATATATATCGTGCAAAAAGCCAACCACAGATTACATTTTCACCCCCTTGAGATCGATGGCACAATCAATGGTTTCGGCTCATAACCATACATAAGTATAAACTAATAGTCGGATGCTTAGTGTTATTATAAGCAAACTCAATCTAAGGAAGATAATGCTCCCAATCACATTGCTTGCAGAAGATGTATGTACCTAGCATATCCTCTATGGTTTGAGTTGTCCTCTTGGTTTGTCCACTGAATTCAAGATACTCCAACGATGACATGGACAATCGAGTTTCCAGTTTTTGAAAAACCATTTTGGGGGGTCAACTTAGGATCCCTATCATTGATTATTTCATCAAGCAAACCATAAAGTTTGTAAAGATGTTTACCAAAGTGACTGATCAACCCATGACTTTTCATGTTATCTACTCCACTTTCTATCAGGAATTTGTAAAGGATATAATATCCCTGTCTGTCTGTGCCATTTAGCTTTACTAACGAGCACTCACGCACATAAGACTCAATTATAGTCTTAATTTGCGGCCAAGAAAAGTAGTGAGTAACCAAGGCCAAAGTCCAATGTATGTAAAGGTGTCTAAAATCCGAATGCCATCCATCAAGATGATATGTCCAAGACATAGCAACTTCGTGCCAAAACATTCGCACTTGAACAGTTTTGCAAACAATTGCTCTAGTCTTAAGAGAGGTAATACAATATGCAAATGTTTCACGTGTTTTAGCCATGGTTTATGCTTGATTATACTTTGCTATGGTTGGTTTTACCAAATGAGTTGAGCTTATGAGAAATAGACATGTCACATGATAATCTAGCAATGTTTTTGAGATTCTTTGTGAGTCTTATGTTATATTATGATTGGCTGGTAATTTCCAACATGTGTTGGGCATATGGAATGGTTGAGCAATAGTGCGCAATGTTATATTAAATATGATGCCTTGTGGAAATTCCAGTCCACTATTTTGATTTTGATGAATCTAGCAGTAGAATAAAGGACAATTGTAAGGATTTTAAGAGAGAGGATTGTCATGAGGACATGTATTTTCGAAACCTCACTTAACATATGGATTAATTTTTAATCACATGGTTAAGTAAATATTGCACATCTGAGGTGTAACTAGGGTTAGAGTAAATTTACGAGCCCGATATCCAAGAAAATCACTGGATATCAAAGACAAAAGTTGCTATAAGTTATGCTGCACAGGTACTTGGTGGTATCTAGTACTAGTTATTGGCCTAGGTCATCCATTTGGCCATAAGTGTCAGTTGGTGACACTAGAGAAGTGGCGTTTAATGATAATTAACACCATTCTCATGGTCAAAGATGATATGGAGACACTCAAGAATAAAAGTTGCCTAGCCAATTTAATTATTTGCCAATCAAATTATTTTTCTAGACATCGAAATAATTATTAGATTAATTTTTAGTATTTAAAAATTAAAAATTAATATGTACCTATGAATAATGCTGGAAAAACCATTTGGGAAGGCTACCACTTGTCAAAAATGATTGTACAAGACTGAACGATGTCTTTAGAGACTAGCAGTAACCTCAAGAAGTATGCCACAAATTGGAAGCTCCAAGATTTGGATTCAAAAGGGCTGAAGTTGTTTTCAGTCAATTTCAAGTGAAGGGACCAGCAAATCAATGAATTTGGCGCATTTTCCATCTCCATTAAAGCAGATGAAGGCCAATTGACTACCCGAATCAAAGGGCAAATTAGATTGAAGACTTGCTAGTCATTTTCGACAGCAAGAGGAGTTGGAATACTGAAAGGGATTGGAAGAATCCCATTGTACATCAACTTCTTCTTCAATCAAGTTAAAGAAATACCAAAAGGGATGCCAATTTTGGGACCAACAAAGTGTCCATTGTCCAAGATTGTAAGTTATTTTGAATTTCTCAGTTTTGTAATAAATGTTATTGTTGTAGCTAAGTTGTAATCAGGGAATTACCATCCGTCCATGAAAGGAAGACTGGTTTTAGAAACACAGTTCTCTGTGCATTGGGCTATCAAAGAAATCACCGGAAGGTGAAAAACAGCTATCGAGGGAGCGGACCGCACTCCTCTGATGCCGTCAAAGATGTAGAACATGATCACCAGCTGTCGAGGAAGCGAACCGCAGTCCTCTAATGTCAAGGATTGACCTGGGCAGCAAAAGATAGATCCTAGAGTGTTGAAGCTATCAAACGTAGGGAGAGTAGCTCAAATGTTGACGCCAAGTGGATAATGATAACGCCAGATGATGGAGGATGAGCCGGGCTACAAAAATGTAGGTTCTAGCAACCTCTATGATAGACAAGTAAAGCCAAGTGATGGAGGAGAAACCAAGCTACAAAAACGCAAGTCTTAGCAGCCCTTGTGATAAACGAGTAACACTAGGTGATGGAGGAGAAGCCAAGCTACAAAAACGCAGGTCCCAACAGCCCGTATGATAAACAAGTGACACCAAGTGATGGAGGAGAAGCTAGGCTACAAAAATACAAGTCCCAAGAGCCCCTATGATAGATGAGTGATGAAATCACTAATGCTCAGTGATGTAGACTGTTGCTAGAGGCTAGGATGCTGATGCCAAGCTAGAGATGATGACACACTAAAAAGAGAAGCTCTCCACACTAAAAAAAACACAGGTAAACCTTGAACTCCTATGTCTCTAGGACTAGGGTAGAGAGTATGCACTAGAGAGTGTATCATCCTCTAACAAATCCCAAAACACAGCAAACAAACTCCGGAAGTGTATAGTAGCAAATGCATATCTATAGAGTTTATATCAGTGCCAGATGAAGCTGGGACAGCTCACAATGGGCAACAGCTAAAAAGTGACTAGAATAGGTAAACGACAGTTGGCAGCTCCAAAACACAGCAGTATGCTGCTCTTGTGGATGATGACATCAGCACCAATGCAGCAAACGCAAGCAGTAAACCACTTGGCAACAGAAAACTGACCAACCAGCAAGCAAAAACACTAGAAAAACAACTCTCAAGACTGGAAAAAGAGGTTGCCCAGCACCAAAGACAGTTGGCCAACAGAAAGAGCAGTTGCCAGCCCAATAGGAGGGGAGAGAAAGCCAAAACATAGGTTTATAAAGCTCTTGTAGCAGAAAACGAGACATTCTTCTCTTGCATTCTCACTTCTCTTCAATCCCAAGCTTTCCAATCAAGGCTTAAGTATCAATGTGGGTACCTAGCTTTGGTACCATGTAAAGAAATGCAAATAATCAATGAATGTTGTATGAAGGGGCCTTAAACCTCCATGTCTAGAGAACCAAGAATGAGGTGAGGTAAGAGTGGCATTGGAGATGCCGGAAACGGCCCTAAGAGTGTGTCATACAAAAGTACACACTCAACTGTCCACCATGGTTTAATGATGATATTGGATGATGATGGCATCAAATCGCAGGTCCAGCAGGCTGAAATCACAGATCTAATAACAACAATGATGACATCAATGCCCCAAGCAGTGGCAGGAGTTTGGCTGTTGAACAGCCTGCTGATTCAAAAAATGTAGTTGTACATGGTCGACCTGATCCAGCAAGTTGCAACATGCTGGATTAGGTCAACAGCAGCAACTGGGGGGCCTCAAACTCAGTAAAACACATGTGAATGAGGTCCCAAATCAAGTCACAGGCTGTAGGCATGTCGCCAGATGAAAACGCATTGTCTAAGTCACCAGGCTGTAGGGGATGTTGCCAAATGAAAATGTGTTGTCAAATGGCTAGCAGCTAGTCATGGACAGCAGGCAACTAATAGCAACAGCTGAGATCAACCCCACTGATGGCAATAACCTCCAGGTGGGCAACAGCATGTGTGAAGATATCAATCAGCTGATAAGAGTGACCAGCAGCTTCTCCATGGGCAATAGTGTGAGGATAGTCGGCTGATGGCTGAACATTGAGAGTGATATTGATCAGGAATGAAGGATGCACTAAACACCTAGCTCTCTTTATAGAGGATTTTGATGCATTGTCCTACTGTTCAAAACTAAAGCCTTTTATTTTTAGTAATTCAACATTAACTGCTTTTTGGAACCGTTTTAAGGAGAACTAATTGGGGATTAATGCATTGTAGTGCAAACGTTAATATTAGTAGCTCAACAATGGGCAGCAGTGGAGTACACAATGACTGATGGCAAATAGGAGAGTGATGAGAATGATGAAGGATGGAACAGGATGCCCACAACATGTCCTTTTATAGGTCATTTTTGGCACTACTGATTAAAAATAATGCCTTTCGAATAAATAAGTATTTTTGGTATTGTTTTAATGTAGTAAAACTAGGCATTAATGCATGATAACTTTGTATTAATGCATGTCATTAATTTTAGTGGCTCAACTGCCCATTCCATCCTTAGTCATCACATCCAACAGCCATATTCATCATCACCATCATCCTTGCAATCCATTGCTACCAGCATTCAGCCCACCCCCGAGGGCCTGTACTCATCCTATGCATGTGGCCACTACATCCTGGGGGAGACTTTGTTGTCATTCCTGCTCTACATCTTTGCTGCTGCATTTGGGCATTCTACTGCTCCACAACAGCTCCAAAGGACTCGGCTGCTGCTGTGCTTTGCTTGCTGTCCTACAGTCATGCTGTTGTTGTTGCCCACAGATCCTGCATCCTGGACCTGCCACATCATACAACAGAGCATGGATGCTGTTGCATTGCCATCCACGAGGTGCTGCTGCTGCCAGTGTGCCACATCATCGTATTAGCCAAGAAATAGTTGTGTTTTCTTTGTCTACACCCACCCTGCAGTTGACCACCAAGAACAGTTCTGTCTCCTTTGTCTGCACCCACCCTGCAGATGACCAGCTGATTCTCATTTTTTGGTATCAAGTTTGGCTAGTTGCTCATCTTCAGGAACCATTCCAATATGAGATTCTCCTGCTATTTGAGGTGCCATTGACAACTTTGTCAGTCCCCCCTTCCGCCCCCTCTTAGAGAGAAAAATACATGTTATAGTTTCTCTTCCACCTCTATATCGAGCCTCTGACTATGTTGCAGTTGGTTGAGCACTGTAGCATTCATTCATTCATTACATTGCCATTTCATTTCCATTCATTCTGAGCAGGGATTTGTTAGTCATGGTGTTCATACACTTTTGTGCCTTCCTTTCCTCACACCTGCGTTCTGAGTACTGTAGACCTGCGTTTTTCTGTAGCCATAGCTGTATGCCAGCCTGCAAACACCTCTGTATAATTGCAACTACTTTGCTCAGCCTCACCCTGCTGAGGCCACCTGTTCTAGCGCCAAATTGCTGTCTTTCCAATCATGATAACCTGTTCCAGCCCGCCATCTAGGCTGTGCACCTGCGCCTCGAGCTGGCACAGTCCCCCCCAGATTCATCTCCACAGTTCGTGACGTCTGCAGTTGATTCCAACCAGTTTCCTGCTGTGTGGCAGATCTGCACACCTTCACTTTCAGCCCTGTTCAAGCTGTTGCAGCTACATTTCAGCCTGTAGGCATCCCTGTCAGCAAGACAACAGTTTCTCTTCAGTTGACAGTGCTGGTTTCTGAATTATCAGTCTCAGAGAACCTAGCAAATCCTGCATTTTGGTAGACAGCCACCTGTAGCAACCCAGCACATTGGACAGCCAGCTGTAGCAGGCCAGTATTGCATTTGCACCATCTAAGAAGGTATTTACTGAATTTTCCAGTGACAGCATCGATGTTTTTTATGAAGGTTCTTCTTGTCCGTAACAGACACAATGGGCACACCCACATTTTCCTCTTCCTGCTTTAGCAACACACCAACTATTCTCTCTAGAAACTGAATGCCAAGGACATTTTAATAGAGAGGATGTCATGGACAGCAGGGCAGCCTGCTGGGACCCAAAACTCAGCAGTAGGATCAGGCCAGGAGCAGAGAAGGGTGGTCGCCAGGCTGTGGAAGAGGGCGCCTAACTGTGGCAGCACTTGAAGACACTGCTATGATGAGAATGAATGGAGTTATGAGGGGGTGAAGGAATGACCATAACATACCCTATTTATAGGGAAGTTTGGTGCATTTGTCCTACCATATACAAAAAATGCAAATAAAAACAATAGCTGGCAAAGGATGACTACAAACAGCAGGAAACAGGATTGACCATGATTTGAATAATGATGTGATGATAGCTAAAGAGGAGAAGACAGCCATAAATAGCGAACAAGTAACCAAACTGGCCGACCTGATCTGAAAAGAGGTCGGATAATCAGAAAGCTCACAACTGAACTGAAAAAACATATAAAAAGCTGAAGGACTGTCCAACCTGCTATAAACACTCATAAATAACAGCCAACTACTGAGGGATGCCATGTGGCAGTCAACAATCAAGGGATCACAACCGGTGTTGGCTGTGTAAATGGCAATCATGCTGGATAGACCTGGATGGAAAGATATGAAGAGAGCCTACTGTGCTACCTCCATCTAACACGCGAAGGATGCAAAGACTGACAGACATGACCAATACTAGAGCTCCAAACATCACCCAACTCAAACTGAGGCTCATAACCAAGAGATGGACACAGAGAATGACATGGAATGAAACCACTTCTAGCATACTCTTGAACTTGTCCAAGCTGATTTGTGTCAGCCGGTACATCTTTGGGCAAAGCATCTACTGCATGTTAATTGTCCATAACTTCCTTATATACAATTCAGGCTTTCTTAAGCTGGAGGCATTGCAAAAACTACAATTGGAGTATGGTGGAGTCTGGAGAGGCAGACTACTCACATTGTCAACACGACTAGATCAAATCTTGGTGGTGAGTTTACTTCGGACTTTCTATGCTTATCAGTGGCATTGTGTGCCCCAATCTATGCTTGAGCACACACTCTTTAGTGTTATATTATTCTATTCACACTGTCCCAGTTAAACCCAAATTCTAATACTGTGGAATGAAGAGTATATGAAGCCCATTGAAGATTGATGGTTCCCTTATTTACTATGAACCAATAGGTCCCTTAGGCTGTTGATACTCTGACGCCTTAGGTGGCTCACCTTGAGAATGAATCTTAATTTATAACCTAATGTAACTTTCTACTTGATCACATCCGGCATTTGCACAGAAGGATTGTGCCTACAGCCAATAGAATGGTTGACTTGCTGATTATATCTGTTGTAATCTTAAACAGATGTCCACATCATGGAAGCACATGTGCATGTGAAATCAACTTTATAGAGTGTTACATATGTCATATCAGAGAGTGTAAGGATCTTGTGCTGACTGGATATGGATGGAAATGTTATGAAGTCTAAAATGATCATAAAGAAGTAGCATACAGAGTGTTAACAGAGAAAAGACAGACACACCTCCAGCTTCTTCAAGTCGCCTTCAATGTCCCGGGGGTATGTGCTGAGGTCCTCTGATGGGGCAAATTGCATTGGATTGACATAAATGGAGACAACGACAGCTTGGGCACGAGCTTTGGCCTCTTGAACCAAAGCAAGATGGCCAGCATGGAGGGAACCCATGGTGGGAACCAAAGCAACAGTCTGGCCTTCCTGCCTCCTGCATCGTGACCAGCTGCGCATTTCTTGCTTCTCCCTGATCACTTCCATATTGTTGTAGAGGAGACAAAAGTGTTTTACCTGGTGTTAGAGATCAGGCAAGCCATAATGACCGTCGTTAGGAAAACATGTTGGTTCTGTGTGACAGAAAAACAATAAAAGCACAACGGAGATGGCAAAACTATGACCTTGTTGAAGCAAAACAAGAGCAAGGAACTTTCCTTTGGACTATGCTGTTTGCAAAGCTACGCAGCAATGCCAAAGGTCCAGCTGACAAAAGACATTATGCCAAAGTACGTTCGTTCATTCATTCATAGCTTTCATAATTCATTCATTCATCCATATGCGTAAAGGTCTTCGCACGACGGTATAAGAAGATTCTTTTTGGTCGTAATAGGGTAGCTCTAGCCCATCGTGCAGAGACCAAACAGAACAAATTCAACTGATACAAAAGGAGTGCAAACTCTTGGTACACGGAGATTCTCTCTCTCTCTCTCTGAGAGTAGCATGCAGTTATGGAAGCTTGACAGAGGCACATCAGAAGCAGAGGGAAGGAATCCGAGAATGCCACGTACTGTGAGCTTAGTGGAGTAGCGTCGTCAACCAGGCCGAGTCTCAAATTTGTGAGAGTTGAATAGGAAAGCGCAGGTCAATAGGAAAGACAATAAGTTGAACGCTGCTGCCTGCGCAGGGGTAAGTGTAGGCTTTGGTGGGACCCGTGCTCGCAGAAGGAGAGCGACGGACTCCGGAGCGTTGTCGAAGAACGAGACGATAGCCGCCGTCCCAGACGAGAGAGAGAAACCGTGAGAGGAGAGAGACTAGCCGCCAGCACATCGGAATATGCCAGGTAAAATCGGCCTGAGCGAGTTCACCACGTACCTCTAAGAGCCACAGGCCACACCCACGTTAATGTAATCACGTTAATATGAGTGTGGCTCAAACCACTCGGACTCACTAAGTGCAAGAAGTTCCAAGACTTCTACAATTATGTGGAAGCGTTCAACACATACATACATACATACATATATATATATATACTCAAAATGCTTTTATATATACACATATATTTCTCAAAATGCTTTTATAAGTGTACGCTTCCTTTTTTTAATTACTTTTAGAAAAGAAGACGTATGTTGTACCATGGGGTCCACACAAGTATAGACTATTGTGTGGCCTCAAGCTTTTCCACAAAGCCCCTCCATGCCAAGTCAATGGACTTAGGCATTACAGGGCTCTAAGAGATGGGCCACGCCTAGGTCACCAAGCACCTCTAAGAGGCAAGCCTTTGGCCTAGGCGTGGTCATTGGACTCGAAGTCTACATAATGTGGCCAAGGTGCTTGTACTTGCTTTCAAGAATCTCAAGACTTGGTGCAGTGCAAGTATTCGGTCCAAATTCAGAGGAACTTCAAATTGCCAAGCTCACTTGGCTGGCATGTGGCAATAAAGTGAGCAAAATTGACTAAACAAGAGAGAGAGAGAGAGAGAGAGAGAGAGAGAGAGAGAGAGAGAGAGAGAGAGAAGGAAGGAGAGAGGAGGCAATGGGACGTGGCAACTGGTTGTATAGCCATAATTAGTTGTATGTTGAATTTACATGTGGCAGCACTTAATCGTGAACCATGCCTAGTTAAATTCTTTACCTAGGCATGGCATGCTCCTAATTTAGAGGTGCTAGATCAAATGATTGGAGTTGCATTTTTCTTGGAACTTTGACCTCCATGTGCCATTAACAATGACTACAACCACTCATACGAGTTGAATCCACTTATGCATGGCTTGGGCCTAAATCCACTATCCATGACCGACAAACTTCAACTTCATTAGTTCGTATAGGTTACGTCGACATGCATGTGTCCTAGCTCTATTTAATTATCCCTTGTGTGAGAAACTATTTTAGAGGGGTTTCACACAAGCTCCAATTAGCCTATTAAGCACAATTCTAGAAACTCTATCATGTTGTGCTAAATGCACCTAAAAGAGGAACCATTACAAAAATTGGCCACAATGTAGAGTGTGAAGGTAAAAAGTGTCTCCAAATATAGGAGAAAAGTTTTCAGACAATGCAAATTGAGGAATACGATAGACTATCTTGATCTCAAAAAAAAGTTTTGAGATTGGAAAATACATCAATAAAGGTGTACAAAGACTCCATATTTAAATGTAATTGCTTATAATACGCAGGCATACTTATGGTTCTAAGATGGTAAGATCATACTTATTACATGATAAATTTGGTTTATAATGCAAACTGTATTACATTAAGAAATGTTTATAGCATCGTAAAAATATGTACCATGGATAAGTCCATAATACTAGAAAAAGTGATTATACTTCAAACACTTGTAATCCTCTTTTGATTTATTTTAAAGTGCAAAAGCTTAGGGACAAACATGCATGTGAGGTAGTGACATTGAACATGGTCAAAGGCATGTTTCGTTCTATTTTGTATGTTGGGGACCAATTCTATTGTTCTTTATAGTGAGATGCCAACTAGACTTTAGACCACCTTAAAAAGGAGCGCTCAAATAATTGTTCATAGTGCTTTCAATTGAAGTTTACCCTTAGAAACATGAAGTCAAATGCTATGTTTGAAATGAGAGTCTTTAGACCACCTTAAAAAGGAGCACTCAATTAATTGTCCATCGTGCTTTCTATTGAAGCTTACCCTTAGAAATTTGAAGTCAAGTGCTATGTTTGAAATCGAGAGTCTTTAGACCACCTTAAAAAGGAGCACTCAAATAGTTGTCCTTCGGGCTTTCTATCGAAGTTTACCCTTAAAAATCTGAAGTCAAATGCTATGTTTGAAATCGAGAGAGTGTGTCACATCAAATCAAAACCCTGACTGGTGAATTTAAGAGAGTGTCGAAAAGAAACCTTAAAGGTTAAAAAGTGTCAAAAGGGTACTTTGAAACTTTTACTAAGGCAAGAGTTTCATAAATGCATGTATATTTATATTTTACAGTACTATGTGCTTGCAAAAGTACATGGGGAATATATTGAAGAATTTAGTCCACTACCTAATCGATGCTAGAAGTTTGAAGTTTCCTCAAATAACCTTTGTGAGTCATGATTTCAACTAGTGTATGACTCTCAACAATGGCTATGACAACCTACACTATATGGATATTGGTAGGATATTTGAAAGCTCTCAAAATGTTTGGGGCTCAAGGTAAAGTTGATAGGATATTTGAAAGCTCTCAAAATATTTGAGGCTTGAGGGAAAGTTGTGGAGTGTGAGGTAGCACTAAGCCATTGGCGACCTTCTGTACCATTTATTAAATAAGCCACATCTTCCTTTTTATTGGCCTATCGCTATATGTAAGGCCATTGTTTTTGGATTCAGTGTTTTCGATTATCCCTTAAGGACAATGTTCTTTTAAATTAATGTGAGTCAAATATATTTTCAAAATCATATTGTTCATATGTTTAAGACATTCAATATAGAGTAGCGATGATATTGTGTGCCCATCAACTTTGTGATATTTTTGGTTTGCACTTGCAAGAGCTTTATGCCAAGCACAGACAAACCATTTTTGTTTTCAAGAAATAGCAATGATCATCGCACCATACTTTATTAGTTTGCTTTCTTCCACTTCTTACATCTACTAAGGAACAAATGTAGGTGCTAAGGCATGCTCTCTCTTAGAGCTTCTTTATTAAACATTTCTCTCTTCCCACATGACCTCTCTCTTTATTAAACATTTCTCTCTTCCCACATGACCTCTCTCTTTCAATTTGGTTTCTTACACTTCTTACATTTCTTAAAGAAGAAACGTAGGTAGTAAGACATGCCTCTCTTCAAGCTTATTTATGCCATTTGGGCCCACTAGTTGCACTTCACATGTTTGGCATCGCTAAGCTCACAAGGTACACCTTGCTCGCTTTGCATTAAATAGTGTGCTTTGTGCATCCTACCTAGTGATGTGATTTTTAAGGTACTTAAGGCACTACACAAATATCTAAATATTGAATGTAGATTTAACATTTTATCTTCATAATCTTAAATTCTTTAAATAATGCATCTTTTTATGTTACACTATTGGCCACTCATTGTCAATCATGCTTGGTGTAGAGATGCACCATTGTGAAGGTGGTTGTGCCTTAGTGGTTTCTTGCTTCAAATTTTTGTATATCAAAATGAATGTCTCTTCAAAAGGAAGAACTCACCTTCAAAAGGAGCAACAAACGTACATATGGCACACATGCAATGATGAGCAAAACCAAATAATCATAAAAGCCAATCGACCTTAATTTTAAACCAAATAATCATAAGAGCCAGTCAATCTTAATTTTAAATATTTCAATTAATTATTGAGAAGTATTATGTTTTTAATGGAAAAACAATGCGCCTTTTAAGGAATCACAATGCAAACAATGTTAAATAATTGCACATGCAACAACACAAATGATCATATAAATTTGGATGTGAGAAATAAAGTGTTGTAATGTTAAGCAAGCTCAAACAAAGCAACATAACAAATGTACCATTTGAAAAGCCTTTGTTTTTGTAAGTGGGCTTTGTAAATCAAAGCACCCATGACATTGTGCATTGGAGAAGTTGTCCTTCTTTTTTCACTTGACTAGTTAGCACCTTTAATAGAGGGATTATTAGTCTTCATAAACTTCATTTTACCTTAAAAATGTATGGAGCACTTACCAATAGAAGATTTTGTTGAGAGGAGAAATGAATGCTAAGAAAAATGGCAACTAAACCTAAATTCAAAGTAGGTGCTTTAAGCTCTATTCCATTGGCCACAACAAGATTGAGGTGCAATTGATGCACCTTGAAAGCATGACAGATCAAAGAACCCATGATGCTCCTAGGAGTAGGGGACCCATGAAGAATGGGATATTTGTAACAAAAATGCATCTAAAGGAACCAAAGCATGCAAGATGTATGTCCCATGTTGCACTTAAGTGTATGTAGGAGCTAAATCATCCATGTGCAAGAGTGTAGGGATAGGCGAGAAAGGTTCCTTAACATGCTAGCATCTAAAAATTGGACGTGATTTGTGTTTGTTGTCGCAACAAAGTTTTTAAAGCAAGATAATATCCATACATGTGGATAGCTCGTGGATAGACATTTGAAAACCAAAGAAAAAATACAAACCCTTAATATTCTTAATAATTAAAAATTGAAAGGCAAAAAGTCCATCAATTAATGCACAAGCCATGTTATAGAAGACTACATAAAGCACAAAGCAGTAGACAAAACAACCATTTTGCATAAGCACACATGAGGTATCATTTCATGGTGATACAATATGAGTTGTTATATTTTTAGTGACCAAGGAAACACAAAAAAAAAAGATTAAACATGAAAAGTAAACTTCTAATATTGTAGATGATCAAACTGAAATAGACTTACATGAAGCAAAATCCAAGTGATTCAAATAAGAAAATACTAAAAGAAGTAACAAAGGCATGTTTAGAGAAGCCTATATTGACATACAAGTGGAATGGAGATGTCATGTTATGATTATTAATTTAATTGATTATTGACTAAAAGTGACTTGATTTTTCATAACTTAGGTGGATTTTTATTTCCTACCAATTTGCCACACAATTGTGACCTATTCCACGTGTGAATGTGTAGCACCAATTAGATTGTGCAAGGTGGATGTCAATTAGATTGAAGAATTGAACAAATTCATGGAAATTATGATTTGCCAAGGGAAGCATTGCATGGAGTGCAAATAATTATTTATGGCATTTTTATAATGTACAACTTGTATGCTTGGAGTGCAAGTCATTTTACTGTATGCTTGTAAGGTTGGACATTATTACTATTTTTGAGCCCAAAGATATTGTATAGGATCTTAGATATTGTTTAGATATTAGGGAAAGGAGAGCCATCACAAAAAGAGAATAAAGCATGGATGCAATATGCTATTTTTGGCACAATATCAATAAAAATTAATAAATACATACATTGGAGAGAGCCCTCCCAATGCATTGGGGGAGATTGCACCCAATTTGTGTCATGCCTCCCTTTTTCCACTCCTTTCTATTCTCATCTTGTTGTGTGTAATTTCAATTTTGTGTAATGGAGCTATCAATTTGTGGTTCATGGTCCAAATCCACGAACAATCTAGCCCACCTGTGCCAATAAACCATTGAATGTAGCAACAAACAACTTCAAAGACAATACTACATTTTAAATATTGGGCACTTATTCTATAAATTGAACAAATGCCATCTAAAAATTCTTCATTGAATCTAGTGTTTTCCCCTCATTCTCTAACCCCCTAAAAGTCGGTCATGTTTTCTTAACCACAACATCTACCAATCATTTTTTTTCGAATGTAGCATCTATTGCACCTTCAATATGCAATGCAACGTATTAGTGACATTGTGAAGGGAAAGATGTGCACTCTTTATATCTCCAATAACATCATAGAGACATGAAGTATGCATTCACATTTCCTTAGGCAAATGATCAATTATGCCACCAACCAATCTTTTGAAATCCTCAATTTTATGGAAATCTCAAGTAGATGAAGAATCCATCATTGCCTCTACACCACAATAGCCTTATCAAGAAGGGAAAAAGAAGATATTAAAGACATACATTTTACATCCATGGTATCCCTCAAGGATATACACAAACAATGCAAATAGTGGAGAGCCAATAGAGAGTAGAAACCAAAGAAAAAGAATAACAATGCTTCCAATCGAAATGTTAAGAGAACAAGGCATGCACATGCTTATATTGAAAAGGTAGAAAAAACTTAGCACATCCAAATATCTCAAAAAATTTACACAATATTCCAAATGCATTATATCCCCTTGAATGATACCAAGAAGGCAAGTGTCATTTAGATATTTTTGTGCACACATTTATTGAATTAAAAGACATGGCAAGTTCTATATTTGAAATGGTCGCATAAACATTCAAGAAAGCAAATATCCATGTTCCATCACCATGCAAAATGTGTACTTGACACAACACAACTCGATAATCATATATGTCCAACTTAGAAGAAGGCTTGAAGAAGTGAAACTTGAAAGATATAATTACAGTACAATTTTGGCAAGTACACAGAATGCCAAAGAGCTATACAAATAATAGTGTGGTCCATCAATCAATGACTTCAACACTATTTCAATACACAATTGAAATGATGAGAAGTAAGATTTGTTATCAATGCAATACAAAAAATAGAGAACAAAATCATCTTGCTCTTTGTAAAACTTCATGTTATAAAACATTTATAGCATTATGTGATAAGATAGTTTGTCTACTAACAACATTTGATAAATCAAGAGACTTTATTGAACTAAAGGCAACATACAATCAACCATGAGAGAAGATTAGTGCCTAAGGTACAATACCAAATAAAGCAATGTATATGATAGTCATAGAATAAGCCAATTGAATGGAAAGTTGTCTTCTTCTCATAACAAATGATGAACCCATCAACCCAAGAATAAGAATGTTTATATTTATCCCTCTTGACGAAAAATTCTAGGTGTGAAAACAATATCATCAATGCTGGTTCCAATAATAATGCCAGTCTTTTCAATCTATGGAGATGTCTACACATCAATCAAAACCGTTGCATGATTAAGCTTTCTCAAGAGTATCATAAGGGCATTATTTATGGATATGTCTACATATCTATCAAAACCATTGCAGCAGGTACTGTCAGTGTAGTAATACACGAGCGGCTAGGCAGAGGCACCTTTACCCCCAACAACCTCCCACTTAAAGGCGAATTTGCCCCAGTGAGAGAGAAAAAGAAAAGACAGTACAACATGTACACATGCACAACAGGATGAGGAAACAGACGTCATCTCATCCAATGCCCATCAATCTCCCGAGGAAGGCAAAGCGCTTGGTAGTGAGGCTTTTCGTGAGCAAGTCTGCAGGATTCTGCTCAGTCGGAATCTTGACAAGGTCAACAGACCTGTCCTCAATGACCTCGCAAATGAAGTGATACCTCATCTCAATATGTTTTGTTTTCGCATGGAAGACCGGATTCTTGGCCAATTGAATGGCACTCATAGAATTCGAATGCAGAGTAGGCATAGCATCTGTCATACCAAGGTCTGCAATCAAACGGCCTAACCAGATAACCTCCTTGCAAGCCTTTGTGGCTGCAATATACTCGGCCTCTGTAGTAGAAAGAGCCGTACACTTCTGTGCCCTGGACATCCAAGAGATAGCCTCTCCAGCATAAGTGAACACATAGTCAAAAGTGGACTTTCTACTATCTGCATGTCCTGTATAATTAGAGTCAATGTACCCCACGACTCCTGTATCCTGGCTGCCATAAGAAAGGCACATATCTGCTGTGCCCTTCAGGTACCTCATGATACCCTTTACGGCATCCCAATGTTTCTTGCCAGGTGTAGCTATATAATGTGCCACAACCCCAACTGCAAAAGCTATATCTGGATGGGTGGCTATCATGGTATACATAAGACTGCCCATGGCTGATGCATAGGGAATCTTGGCCATCTTAGACCTCTGCTCATCTATCTGCGGACAATCGGCATGTGAAACCTTCACATGAGAAGGTAATGGACAGCCAATAGGCTTAACATCTTGCATGCGGAAGCATTCAAGGACTTTATGAATGTACTTCCTCTATGACAGATAGAGTAGTCCTTGAGATCTATCGCGTGTAATGCGCATAACAAGTATATGAGAGGCGTGTCCCAAATCTTTCATCTCAAAGCTCTTCTTGAGGTGAGCTTTAAGAGCATCTAGCTCCTCATGACCTGTCCCTGCTAAAAGCATGCCATCCACATAGAGTACCAAAATCAATAAAGAACCGTCACGGGCTTTCTTCTGTACAAGCACGGATCCATAACACTGCGGCTATAGCCGTGTGACTGCATGAATGCATCAAACTTATGGTACCATTCCCTAGGTGCCTGATTCAAGCCATATAGACTCTTCTTTAGCTTGCACACTAGGTGTTCCTTGCCAGGGTCTGCAAAGCTCTTAGGCTGCTCCATGTAGATCTCATCATGCAAGTCCCCATGTAAAAAAGCCGTCTTGATATCCATCTAGTACAAGTCTAGGTCAAGCTATGCAACCAAGGCCAAGACTAAGCATAGGGTGGTCATCTTGACCACAGAAGAAAAGACTTCATCAAAGTCAACACCATGCTCCTGCTTAAAACCCTTAGCAGCCAATCGAGCCTTGTATGTCGACTTGGGGTGTCCAGGGGTACTTTTTAGCTTGTATACCCACTTGCATGGCAAAGCCTTCTTACCCTGAGGCAAGGAAACCGAATCCCAAGTCTGATTCTTATGCAATGAGTCAAGCTCAGACTAATAGCCCTCTCCAAAGAGTGAGAATCACCCCTGCGCATAGCCTCATCATAAGTGAGAGGCTCTCTTGCATCTGTAACCGGTACATAATCCATAGAGGGTGCAAAACGATCAGGAGGTTGTCTATCTCTAGTAGAACGCCTCAATCCAGGCTCTACTGCCCGACCGGCATCCTATCTAACATCAGGATGTCTAGCATCTGGGCCATGAGCATCAAGTGATGTTGCGCGCTGTCTAGCTGACCGTGGAGCAGGTTGAACGGGAGCAGGCGGCTCCTCCTGAAAGATAACTTTGCGTACGTCAGTCACTTTCTCAAGCTGCATGTGCATTTTATCCTCATGAAAGATGATATCATGGCTGGGGATCACTTTCCACGCCTGCGGATCCCATAGACGGTAACCCATCTCTCCTGCATCTCCATAGCCAATGAAAATGCATTTGATACTTTTAGGATCCAGCTTATTGTGTTTGTCCTTGGGCACATGACAGAATGCCTCACATCCAAAGACACACAAATGATCATAAGAGGGGGGCTTGCCCGCCCATACCTCCTCTGCAACCTAAAAGTCAATGCCACTGCTAGGCGACCTGTTAATGAGATGCACTGCAGTAGTAACTGCCTCAGCCCAAAAGTGCTGCGGTAAGCCAGCCTGGCTAAGCATATTACGGACCCTTTCCTAAATGGTCCTATTCATGCATTCATCCATACCATTCTAGGGAGGGGTGTAAGGGGCGGTCAAATGATGCTTAATACCTCGCTCATCACAAAACTGCTCAAAAGCACGTGATACATACTCACCCCCATTATTTGACATTAGGCATTTTAGCCTTTTCCCAGACTGGTTCTCTGCCAATGCAAGCCAATGCTGAAATGTGTCTAAGACATTGGATTTTCTCTTTATGGGATAAGCCCAAACCTTACGTAAGTAATCATCTATGAAAGTAACAAAGTACTTTGCCCCACCAAGTGACTGACATGGCATGGGCCCACATACATTTGAGTGCACAAGAGCCAAGGGCTCACCCATGCATTTTTTACCAGACTTTTTATGCGTATTTCTAGTTTGCCTGCCATACAAACAATGATCACAAGAATCAAAATGCGAAGAGTCAAAAGGCGGAAGATACTGCAAAGCATGGAGCATTTTCATTCCTTTAAGAGACATATGCCCCTAACGAGCATGCCAAAGGGATACATGGGAGTAGAACCCATAGACAAAACATGATTGCAAGCACAAGCTTGCTACGAGTAATCTTCCGTGCTTCCATGCAGAGTCTCCAAAAGACACAAAATACCCTGCATCATCAAGCTATCCAGCTGACATAAGGCTACGAGTCAACGTAGGTACATGGCGTACATCATGAAAAACAAAAGAACTGCCAAAAGGAAACTACAGCCTAACATCTCCAATGCCCACAATGTCAAGAGACCTGCCATCACCAAGATGCACAGAACCAAACATGGTATGATAGGTATGAAACCAATCTCTACAGTGTGTCACATGAAAGGACACACCCGAATCCAAGAGCCAGCACTGCACATACATAGAATGTATCTCAGAAGTTTGTAAGGCATCGCATGAAGAAGCTGCAAGTATGTAATCATCATCTGAATTAGTGGACTGCATGACATTAACCTCTTCTATCTTCATAGTGGACTTTGCAGGTACAATACTACGCTCAGAAGAATTTACTTGCACTTTTTCTTTTCCCTTTTCCTTGCGCTTATCATCATGCATTTTATGGCACTATGGCCTAATATGTCCTACTTTCCCACAATAATGACAAGAAAGATCAGACTTCCATCCACGGGACTTACTGTGACCACGTGACTTGGACATGGACTTCTGAGAGTCCCTGCCCTTATGATCATTATCATGCCTACCATGTCTGCCACCTCTAACGGTCAATGCATGTGAAGAGTGGGAAGCATCATTATTTTTCCTGTTGATTTCCTCAGTCAATAAAGCACTGTCAACATCTTTGATTTTCAGCCCATCAGGCTTGTTCGTGCATATGGCAATACGGAAGACATCCCATGATTCAAGCAAGGTGCCAAGTGGAAACAACGGGTGCAAGTTGTCTTTGAACTCAATATCTTGTGACAACAGACTCTTCATGATAGCATGAAACTGAATGAAATGAGATGAAAGGGAGGTCCCCTCCTTCTGTTGGGTGTAAAGGCGCCTTTGCCTAGCCGCCCGTGTATTACTACACTGACAGTCACCGCCACTGCACACTGCAGGTGGTGGGCGCCCATCACCGTCACTTTATTCTTTATTCTTTTAGTGAAAGTTTGAATAAAGGAAGGCCCGGTCACACATTGTGACTGTTGGAGTTCCCATTTCTAGTCTCTTCCTTTCTCGCTCTTGCTCTCCCGCCATAGCTCTTGAGTCCAACCTTCGATCCATCACTCCCTTTCAACTGGTATCAGAGCTTTGCTTTCCGACTCTTGAGCTTGGTTCGTGGCATTCTCAGCATCCCATCGACCTCCTACTTGCATTGGGTCTCCTTCCTGGCAGCCATATCTGACTCCTTCAAGCTCCTGTCACTCCCCGGCTTCCCGAGCACCTTCCCGGCATTGTTGGGCACCTTCAGGGCATTACATCAGAGGTATTTGATCATTTTCTTCAGGCTTTACTTCAATTCTCAGGTCTCACAGGCTGTAAACAAGATTGGGGCAGCCACCATTGAAGCTCCCTTGCTTCATATCTCACTTGCCTTTGAACAAGACTTGTTGGAGCTTGTTTGAGGCCTTCCTTGGCTTTAACCGAATCCCTGCAAAGCTTGGCCACCATTTTTTGCAGCCCCAGGATCAGCATTTACAGTTGCGAAATCACGTAGCCCTCCCATATGTGTCTTTAGCATTGACAGTCACAATAGTAGCTCTCCCCCTCCATTGGCACTTGGAAAGGCTCCATTTCGGGCATATGAACATGCTTTGATGCTTGGTTTTGATGGTTGATGTGTTAGCATAGCATTTGGACTGATTTAACACTGTTTTGGACTGTCATAACAGTCCATAGGCAGTTTATGACAGTGTTACACTGACATTTGATGCTACAGCTTATTTGGCATTGTCATTTGATGCCCAGTTGATGCCTATTGTTTGGCAACCATTTTGGAGCTGATTTTGGTGCTGAAATTCTCAGTTTTGAACAGTAAATCACTGACATACACAGTTGGGCTGGAGTCATTTTACTCATGCATACTTATGCCTATGCTTTTCGGGCTATGTTTCGGGCATATATGGTGATGTATTGACACTTGGGGCTTGACATAGAGCTTGGTTTTGATTCGGGATCATTGGTTGAGCTTGAGCTCGCTTTGCAAAGCATTTGGATGCTCCGTCTTGGATGTACTTATGGCGTGTATGTTGCTTATGTCTGACCGGTCTTGACATGCTTAGCCTATGCCATTACTACATGCTAGTTACATTGTTTGGAGCCTATTGCTACTAGAGCTCGGTCTTGGCTTGACCTTGGATTCTCGGAGCTTACTTGAGCTATTTATTGGCTTGCCAGAGTTGTATCTTGGGATGTACTTGATGTCTTACATGCTTATGGATGCTACATACGGATGCTCTACTGCCTACATGTTCGGGATGTACTATTGATGTATTGTCTTGGACTTATGTCATTGGCACTGTGTCTTGCCTTGGCTTGAGCTCTTGAGCTTGTACATATGGCTTTTGTGCCAGTGGGAGCATTCTTGAATGCTTATCAGACATTGAGCATGTGGTACTTTTATGCATTGAGCTGTTACATGCTATTGAGCAGTTACAGACACTTCAGACTTTGGGACTTCTTACCTTTTGGGATGATACATCATATATCTTGGTTCACTGTATGCTTATGAGCTAAGTCTCAGTTTTGGATCCGTATCTTTGTGAACTGACACCTACTTGTGTCAAGTTTTGGTAGTGGCTGGAACACTTTGCCCCGTTGCCTGGGGGGTGTGCCTACTCACTGGCAGATGTTTGTATGACATACTTGGGTGTTGGATTCATGCTTATCGACCATCATATGCTTATGCTATGCCCGCATGATGCCGGCTTTGGTCTTACTAGTATCTGATTGCCTTGGGATCCGATTTTGGCACTGTTAGCTCTCTTTTACTGAAATCTGAAATTTATTACAGCAAGCATATATGTATGGACTGACATGGATTTTTCATGCTGAAATACTCTGAAATGATGTACTTTCACTAGTACTTGGTGGACAACAGCTTTGGTTCCACTTTCTTTGCCATTTTTCCTCGATTTTGGTGATTTTTTGGTCATTTTCTGCAATAAACAACAAGCAGTTTTGAATTGTCTACAGTCTTCCAGCCTGCATTATGGCGAGTTCGTCCATTGATCATGCTATTTTCAACATCACTAAGCTTGATGGTATGGATTACTCTTATTGGAAGAGCCAGATTTGGCAGGTGTTGGTGCAAAAATCGCAAATCAAACCTTTGAGGTTAAGCGGGCATCCGCCTGCAACTATGCCAGATGAGGAATGGCTTGAGCTTGATGAGTTATGTAAGTCCACTATTGTATTGTCTCTCATAGAACAGGTTCACTATAATGTCTTTGAGGAAGAACAGAGTGCATGGCAGTTGTGGGAAAAGATTAAAAATCTCTATGACAAGAAAAGTCTAGCGAGTCAGATGTATTGGCTGAAGCAGCTTATGGATCTGTGCATGAAGGAGAATGTGACTATGTCTACTCACTTGAGCCAGTTCCATGCTATACTCAAGAACTTGACTTCGCAGGACATCACTTTTGCAGAGGATGTCACTCCTCTTTTCTTGCTTGGTACTCTTAATGAGTCATGGGATGTATTCCGCACTACATTATGTGCCTCTACTGCTACCTTGAAATTATCTAATGTTGAGAGTGCTCTTCTACAGGAAGAGGTTAACCGTAAGAATTGGATGCCTCTCATGTGTCTCATGCTATGATAGTTAGAGGCAAGAATGATGGATATGGAAAGCATGGCAATGGTAGTGGTCGTGGATGGGATTCTCAAAAATCTCGGTCCAAGTCTCGTGGGAAGTCACGTAGCAAATCCCGTGGCAGGAATGCAGATGTTACTTGTCACCATTGTGGGAAAAAGGGCCATATTAGGCCACAATGCCATGAATTGCGCAATGAAAGGCGCAAAGATAAGGGAAAAGACAAAGTGCAAGATAAGTCTTCTGATCGCAGCATAGTACCTGCAAAGTTCAGTGTTAAAATTGAAGAGATCAATGTTATGTAACCTGAGAATGTTGATGATGATTATGATTATATCCCAGCAGCTTCTTCTAGTGCTTCGCAGATGACAGAGATACACTCTATGTATGCACAGTGTTGGCTCTTGGACTCAGGTGCGTCCTTTCATGTGACACCTTGTCGAGAGTGGTTTCATTCATACCATACTGTTTCGAGTTCTATCCGCATTGGTGATGTTAGGCTGTAGTTTCCTTCTGGCAGCAGTTTTGTTATGCAGGATGTACGTCATGTACCTGCTTTGACACGCAGTCTCATGTCAGCTGGAAAGTTTGATGGCGTAGGATATCATGTATGTTTTGGAGACTCTGCATGGAAGATCACTCCTGTGGCAGACTTGTGATTGCGAGAGGTGCCAAGGCTGGCAGTCTCTACCCCTTGATGTATCAGCTTCTTCCCTTGATCATGTTTTGTCTGTGGGTTCTATCCCACATGTATCTCTTTGGCATGCCCGTTTGGGCCATATGTCTTTGAAGGGAATGAAAATGCTTTTTGGTTTGCAGTACTTATTGCCCCTTGATTATGCATGTTTTGATTCATGTGAGCATTGTCTTTATGGCAGGCAGACTAGGTCTGCGCATAAGAAGTCTGGTAGGCCACGCATGAGTGAGCCCTTGGCATTGGTACATACGGATGTCTGTGGGCCTATGCAAGGTTGAAGATCTTGAACGAAGCACTGAAGACCTTCAACTCAAAGACAAAGATCTTCAAATCAAAGACACACACACACTCTCTCTCCTCCCCTCTCTCTCTTTCTCCCCCCCTCTCTCTCTCTCTTTCTCTCTCTCTCTCTCTTGCATTGTGGAAGGTTAACTGTACCATTTGGGTATTAGTTTCACCATGTTCAATTTATGTAAAAGCTCCTATACATTGAGAAAAGAGACTTCATCACTTATACAATGAATATAAAAAGTAGTAAGTGACAAATCACAATTGTAGTTTAGTATGGCCTTAATATGTAGTCTTCAATATGAGGCGAGGAAATTCTAGAGTCGCATGGCAATAAGTTCATATTGTTATGCTTTTATGATCGAGAAAAAAAAGCATAGGAAATAAATCATACATCCAGATGGTTAAAATGAATAATGGCACCACTAATCCAAATGATATGCTATGAGAGGTTAGTGCAATCTACCTTAGAACTAAAATTTAGGAGGAAACTATTGCACAATTTATCCCTTAGAACTTACATTTTGAATGTCTTCCTCTATTAAGCCTTTTGCATTAGTTAAATAAAGTTTTGAGTAAATATAACTGAAGGGTTCACATTCTTTACATGGTGTAAGAGTACTAAATATACATGAATCTTATGCGAAAAGAGCCATCCATGAACACATGCACTCACATGGTTGTGTGGGGGTGTAATAGTGTAGGTCCCAAAAATTATGATACCACTAATCCAAATGATAGGGTAAGAGTTGAGCATAATCTACCTTAAAACTTCAATTTGGGTGGTAAGTGTATCCATATATCTACCTTAGAACTTAAATTTCGAATGTCTTCTTCTATTAAGTCCTATGCTTATGGGCACGGGTTAGGGTTTTAGGCAAGTGGTCTCAAGGCTTGGGGTTTCAATTTTCGACAAAGTCCTATGGCAATGTCTTCTTCTTTTAAGTCCCAAGAAGTTCATATGATTATGATTTTATGATTGAGCAAAAAAAGCACAAGAAATCAATTGTACATCCAAATGATTACAACAAATATTGACATTAGTAATCCAAATTATAGGCTAAGGGCTTAGTGCAATCTCTAGTAGAACTTAAATTTAGGAGAAAAGTATTTCCACATTACACAATTTATTCCTTAGAACTTACATTTTGAATGTCTTCTTCTATTAAGTCTTCTACAAAATTTAAATAAAGTTTTAAATACATATAAGTGAGGGGTTCATGTTTCTTACATGGTGCAAGGGTACTAAATCTACATGAATCTTATGCACAAAGAGATGTCCGTGAACACATGCACTTGCATGGGTGTGTGGGGGTGTAAAAATGTAGGGCCCAAAAACTATGATACCACTAATCTAAATAATAGGGTAAGAGTTTAGCATAATCTACTTTAAAACTTCAATTTGGATGGCAAGTGTATCTATATGTCTATCTTAGAACTTAAATTTTGAATGTCTTCTTCTATTAAGTCTTATGCCTTATGGGCAAGGGGTTAGGGTTTTAAGCGAGTGGTCTTAGGGCTTAGGGTTTCAATGTTTTCTAGAGTCTTATGACAATGCCTTCTTCTATTAAGTCTTATGAGCCAAGTCTTAGGGCCCACAATATGAAATAAAGGGAGATTAGGAATTGCCAAGGTGGGTGGTCTTAGGGCTTAGGCTTTCAATTTTTGACAAAGTCCTATGGCAATTTCTTCTTCTATTAAGCCCTAAGAAGTTCATATGGTTACGATTTTATGATCGAGCAAAAGAAGCATAGGGAATCAACTATACATCCAGATGGTTACAGCAAATATAGACACCAATAATCCAAATGATAGGTTGAGAGTTTAGTGCAATTTCCCTTAGAAGTCTTCTGCAAAATTTAAACAAAGTTGTAAATAAATATAACTGAGGGGTTTGAGTTTTTTACATGGTGTAAGAGTACTAAATCTACATGAATCTTATGCGGAAAGAGACGTCCATGAATGTATTCACTTACATAGGTGTGTGGGGGTGAACAATGTAGGGCCCAAAAATTATGATACCCCTAATACAAATGATAGAGTGAGAATTTAGCATAATCTACCTTAGAGCTTCAATTTGGGTGGCAAGTACATCCATATATCTACCTTAGAACTTAAATTTTGAATGTCTTCTTCTATTAAGTCCTATGCCTTATGGGCAAGGGGTTAGGGTTTTAGGTAGGTGGTCTTAGGGCTTAGGATTTCAATTTTTAACAAAGTCCTACAATATGAAATAGTGCGAGATTAGGAATTGGTATGGTGGATGCTCTCAAGGCGCTTAGGGTTTCAACTTTTGACAAATTCATAAGGTCTTTATGGGTGAGGGGGTTAGGCAAAAATACAATCCTAGGTACCTATTTCTTTGGCCCTTATGCCACGTAACCCTAAAACCTAAGAGGATAGGGCCCTAGTCTCTCTCTCTCTCTCTCTCTCTCTCTCTCTCTCTCTCTCTCTCTCTCTCTCTCTCTCTCTCTCTCTCTCTCAATCAATCAATTAGGGGACCCAAGAGCTCCCAAGAAGCGATTTTAAAGCTTAAAAATACATTTTGTTAAGACCCTAGGTTATAATTTTAGGAGTGATCAAGGTAAGGATGTTCATAAGGTTATGGGGGTGAGAATAGTGTTGGGGGTAAAGGCGCCTCCGCCTAGTCACCCGTGTATTAATACACTGACAGTACCCGCCATTGCACACTCCAGGTGGTGGGCACCCGTCATAGTCACTTATTCTTTATTCTTTTAGTGACAGTTTGAATAAAGGAAGGTCTGGCCACACATTGTGGTTGTTGGAGTTCCCACTTTTGAGTCTCTCTCTCTCATGGCTCTTGCTCTCCATCCGCCATAGCTCTCACCCCCAAGCTTCTTCCTCCCGGGTTCCACTTCCCTTTCAACTGGTATCAGAGCAAAGGCATTGGAGCTTGCCTTGCATTCTCTTCAACCCGAATTTGAAGAGCTTCAACCCGAGCTTCAATGGCAGCCACGGCACCTTCATTTGATCTCCCACCTCCTCCTCGAGCTTCCGGACCTTCATTGGCTTCTTCCCGGGCTGCATTGGAGCTCCCTTGACATTGCCCCCCAGGAACAATCGGTGCAATTTTTGGTGCATTTTTAGGGGGCGCTCCTCGACATTTCCATGCTCCTCCTCGGCTTCCTGGCACTCTTGGCAACCCTCCAGAGCATTTCTTGACTCCATGGCATTAGTGCTTGACTCACGGCGATCGATTCGAGTGCTTCCCCCTTCAGCCCTTTGCTATATACACAGTCCTAGGATTGTCAAAATAGGGCAGCACTTGACATTTACTGTTTAATGCTTCTTGGCATTGCCTGTTTAATGCCTGGTGATGCCCTGATGTTATGGGATGCTATGTCTATGCTTTGGGACCGATTTGGAGCAGATTTGAGCACCGTTTGAGCTTCATTTAACACTAAATTGCTTGATGTGATACTGTGGGCTGAAGCTCATTTACTTGGTGTATGCATTGATTCATGGATACGGGTGCTTACTGGAGGTTTGAATGATTATACTGATGTATTTGGAGGTTGTCAAATGCTTCTTCTTGGTTTTGGAATGCTTTTGAGCTTGGATTAAGCTCCGACTTGGTTGTTCTTCACTAGCATTTGACTTCAGTTGGCATGCTTTGGACCGGTCTATGCCTATTGTCACTGCTTGACATTTAGGCCTCTTGCATTTATGCTTTGGTCAGTTACGGATGCCACTTGGTTTGCCCATGCTTGACAGTTACTTGGAGCTTCATCTTCAGATATATTTGAACATTTTGGATCTACTGGCGTTACATTTGGTTGCCCAGTACATGCACTTTGAATGCTTTCAGGCTTATACTTTATGGGTCTAAGATAGCTTGGAATTTATGCTCTGAATGTACCCTCCTAGGATTTGGCATGTTTGATGATATGTATTTGATGTATTAGAGCATTGCTTGCTCTCTTTGCATTTGACTTCATTTCTAGTGGGAGCCTCTTGGCATATTCGGATGTACACAGAGTCTTATTTACAGATGAGCTTGAGCTTGTGGGACAGTTACATGCATTTGCTCTCTTGAGAGCTTTATGTCTGCAGTTTGTCTGTAGTGGGCTGATTTGATACGCCTATTGGGGCAGGCACCTATCTCTGTCATAGGTTTGTCAGTTCTGTATGCATCTTGGATGGTTATGTATTGAGCTTCTTGCTCTATCAGTTGTGCTTGTGCTTGGTCTCTTCTCTTACCCCGAGACCCATTACATGTATGACTTCTAGAACTATGAGATGTCTCTTGCATGACAGGTTATTGGTTTGACAGTTCTTGGTACCTTCTTGCCCTTGGAAACTCACTGTTGGATGTATCTTGCTACTTGGCAGCTGCAGTGACATATGTATCAGTGATTGCTTCATTTTGGGATAGTTTTACATAATACTGTCATTTATTACAGCAAGCTGAAATCTGCAAATTTTGAGCACTTCTATGAGGGTAATACTTACTATTTAATGTTATATTGGTCATATTTGGTGGACAGGTGCTTCTCTTGGTAAAATCCACTCTTTCAGGCAGTTTTAGCAATGGTTTTAGTGCATTTTCTGCTAATTACAGCAACCTGCAATTTTGCTTTTTTGTATTGGTATTGGAAGTCCCAAATATGGCAAGTTTTGGTGCAAAAGTTGTAGATTAAACCCTTGCATTTCAAGGGTGTCAAACCTGAGGATATGGATGATGATGTTTGGATGGAAGTTGATGAGCTATGCAAGTCTACCATTATTTTGTCACTCTCAGAAGAGGTCCATCATGGTCATTGTGTTTCTATTTCAAACTTACATAGAGCTTAATTGTCCATGTTATTTGTCCTTCTTTTTTCCAAAGATGATGATGTGTGGCATACAAAAGTTCCTTGTAATTATATCAATATTCCAATGCATACATTTGAATTGTTGAATAAGGATTGTGTTACTCAAATGCAAGTTTATGCATTTTGGCATCAAGTGCATGAAGACACTAAAGCATGCATGTTATGCAGTGGAAAATTTTTGTAGCAATTTATTATTGATGCTTATTGTAGCATAGAGCAATGTAGATTGGCTTGGTGTCATCAAAATCAATATATTCCATGTTTAGACATTTTTAAGGGCTTAGCATATATGGTTGGAGCAATGGATAATCAATAATCACAATTGACTTATATCTCTGTGAATAAAAGAGTGGTTTAACCATCTTTGTTTACTAGTGGGCCAAGACACATGTATCAACTATATTAGAATGCCATAATACAAAGTAAGGGAAGACAATGATATGCACTCTGAAGTGGATTGAGATAATTGATGCTTTATTGCTTGGACAAAGTGCTCATGTCCATCTTGATCTAATTGCTAGAGTATTCCATAAAAAACATATAGATATGATGCATATCTTACTAAAAAAAGAAATATTTGGAAGACTTGTGGCTATGTTAGTGTGATTGAGTTTCAAATGTGAGGGTTGCCACATTTCCACACTTTGCTAATTTTAGAGCATCTTTTTAAGCCCTCTAAAGTGTGGCAGTATGATAGATCAATATGTGCTAAATTACCTAATAAAGACAAATTTTGATATGTATTTGAGACAATAAACAAAGAAATATTCATGGTCCCTACGATGTAATGAATCCCAACAGTCCTTGCATGTGTGATGGTCAATATATTGAAAGATTTCCTCAAGAATTCACTCACATGACAATTGTTGACAATACTAGTAGCTATCTTGTATATAGAAGGCAAGATGATGGAAACAAAATGACCGTCAAGGGTAATATCATTGCTAATCAATGGGTTGTTCTATATAATCATTATTTGAGTAAAAAATTATAGTGCACATATAAATGCGGAAGTATGTTCAACAATGATAGCTATTAAACATTAGTACAACTATTTATATAAGGAACATGATTGCATAATAACAAAAATTTCAACTAGGGTTGATTCAAAACCTAATCTTATGAGTATCCATAAGGTGGATGAGATTCAAACCTACTTGCTTACACGATATATATTTGCTTTTGAGGCAAAGACAATATATTAGATTATGTGTAAAATGAAAATATCCAGAAAACTACTTCTATAGAGTGGTTTCTATGCAACTATGTTCATCTAGAGGACAAGACTTCTTTATCAAGACTCCAATGTATTGGGCATGAAATGAACAACAAAAGATTTGGACTAAGGAAAAACATGGAAATACTATTGTCTAATGTTCTTTATGGCACCTACATATTTTGAGCATTACTATTTGCAAATGCTTTTGATAGCATCTCAAGGGTATTCTTCTTTTCAAGATTCATGTACTATTAACACGTGGTGTGTAATATTGCATTGCCAAAGGAATGCTAGAAAGTGATGATGAATGGACTTTGTGCTCGAAAGAAGTTGCATCTATGCAAACAAGAGCTCAACTTTGTACTTTATTTGTATTAAGATAGAGAAAGAGAAAGAAGGGTTGGAGCAACAGAGAGGAGTCGTGTACTCTCATCTCATTTTCTTCATTATTTCATATCACATATAACTGAAGTAAATACAACACTCTAAGGTCTACAGAGCATTTGTGTTAAGATAGAGAAAGAGAAAGAAGGGTTGGAGCAATAGAGAGGAGCCATATACTTTCATCTCATTTTCTTCATTATTTCATATCACATATAGCTGAAGTGAATACAACACTCTAAGGTCTATAGACCATTCACACACAGTCTAAAGTCACCAACTTATTTAATGTCTGACACTTGTTGATACTGTTGGACATAGATAAAGGCACTGTTGATCACACACAAGATCTTGAAGTCTCAACACTCCCCCTCAAGCTCAACATAAAACCTGTACACCAAGTAGTTGTCGGAATCAACTTACTTGTCTTTACCCAAAGACTTGGTAAAGATATCTGCAATCTGTTCATTAGTCTTCACATGCATACGATCTACTTTCCTTGCAAGAATCATCTCTATGATAAAATGGTAGTGTACCTCAATGTGTTTAGTCCTGACATGATAAACTGGATTTGTTGCTAGTAGTACACTACTGAGATTGCCACATAACAAGGTCACTGGAGCATCCACCTGTATGTCCAAATTAGCCATAAGCTTAAGCAGCCATGCAATCTCACATGCTGCTAATGCACCACCCATGTACTCTACCTCAATGCTAGATAATCCAACCGTAGGTTGCTTCTTGCTGCTCCAGCTGATCATTCCATTTCCAAATCCAAAGGCATAACCACTTGTAGATCTACGATCATATGAGCATCCTACCCAATCCGCATCCGTGTATCCAACCAGTGTCAAGGGCTTAGCTTTCACATAAAACAACCCATATTCTACAGTGGACTTTACATATCTCATAATCTGTCTAACATCATCCAAGTGTGGCTTTTTGGGCTTTTTCATGAACTGACTTATGAGTCCAACCGCATAACTCAAGTCATAGTTACATCTGTCTGTACATAGTTACATCATCAATTTCAGCTCCAGTGCTAATGTCCAACTTGACATTCTGATCAAGAGATGTATCTAGTGGTTTACATTTAGCCATGTCATATTTCTTTAGCATTTCCATGACATAGTGTTTTTGCATCAATCATAAACCATTTTCAGCCTTGATCACCTTAATACCCAAGAAGTACTTCAGCTCACCTAAGTCCTTCATATCAAATTCAGATTTTAGCATTCTCATAACATTATGTATCCCAAAGTCATCATCACATGTGATTATCAAATCATCCACATAAATAACCAACACTACCAATTTTTTTTGTAAATAGACTATGATCATTCTTGTGATTATCAAATCATCCATATAAATAACCAACACTACCAAACCTTTGTCTGTCTTTTTCGTAAATAGACTATGATCATCCCTGCCAACAATGAATCCCAAACTCTGCAAGTAATTACTGATCCTTACATGCCAGGCTCTCAGAGCCTCCTTCAACCTATACAATACTTTTTTCGGTTTACATACATAATGCTGAAAATCATGGTGTACATACCCTTCAAGTTGATCCATATAAACATACTCTACTAAATCACCATTGAGAAACACATTCTTAACATCCATATGTTGCAATTTTCAGCCTTTAGCAGTAGCCAATGTGATCATTGTTCGTATGGTTGCCATCTTGGCAACCATACAAACAATCTTGGCAATAGGGCAGAATGTTTCCTTATAGTCTCACCCTTACTATTGAGCATATCCTTTAGCGACCAACCTGGCTTTGTACCTCTCTACACTACCATCCGACTTGCATTTAATCTTGTAGACCCATTTGCAGCCAATGCTCTTCTTTCCTTGTGGTAGTGGTACAAGATTCCATGTTTTATTTTCAGCTAAGGCAGATATTTCCTCATCCATAGCTGTGTACCAATTTTTATCCATCACTGCTTTAGCATATGTAGTAGGTTCTTTGACCTCTGTCACCTTTGTCATATAAGCACAATGCTTCGCAAAATGACCACTGTAAGTCAGCCTATCCACAGGGTACCTGACTCTCTACGAGCATCTAAGCTGTGGTGCACTACTTGATTCCCCTCTCATGAGGTGGAATGTACTTGTTTTGCCTACTATATCATGGCATGTACACAATCAGAATACCAAGCTCATTGTCTAGTCTGTCAGTTGAGTCATAGCCTAAAGTCATCCTACCAGGTGTCATCACACTAGATGTATCATTAGAAGCTTGCTCTTTCTCTTTGCTATCCACCACATCATATCTCCCTCTCACTAACATAGTGGTGTTAGTGGAGGGTGAGCCAGAGCTTCGCAATCTCCCTGCCCATGGAGATACCATCGTACCACTAGGGCCTACCAATGCAGTACTCTATTGCGAATCAACTGTAGAAACATGTGTAGATGGCATATCCGATGGCACCGCAGCCGGTGATGCATAGCAAGATGCCATCTCATCAAAGATAACATCTCTACTCACTAGTGTCTCCTGAGTAGAGGGATCATAGCATTCATATGCCTTCTTCTCCTGTGAATAGCCAATAAAAACACATTTATGTGCTTTCGAATCTAGCTTCTTTCTCTTCTCATCAAGGATATGCACATAAGAAAGACAACCAAATACTTTCATGTGATTGATATCAGGCTTGTAGCCATACAACTCCTCAAATGGTGTCATATCATGAATACTTGCAGTGGGAGTCTTATTCAAGATATACATGGCTGTCATAACAGCATCAGCCCAATAATAGAGCGGCATCTTCTTCTCATTCATCATTGCACGCGCAGCTTCCATTAAGACCCTGTTCTCCCGTTCAGCTATCCCATTCTGCTGTGGAGTGTAGTTGCATGTAAGTTGCATACATATGCCATTTTCAGTAAACTCATTTGATAAGTACTCCCCACCACTGTCCGATCTCAAACAAGAGATATGGCAATCAAAATCCTTTTCAACCTGCTACTTAAATTCTTGAAAAACAGCAAACACCTCATCCTTTGTTTTCAATATATAAACCAAAGTATAGCGACTGAAGTCATCAATGAATGTCACATAATACTTGAGCCTCCCATAAATGCATTATGGGATGGCCCCCACACATCAGAGTGAACCAACTGCAATGGTCACTTATATTTCTTACATGCTTGACAAATGGCAACCTTGATTGTTTACCAAACTAACAAGCATCGCAGACATGACCAATATCTATGTAGGCAAACTTGGGTAGACATGTAACAAAAGCTGTTTCTTCTGCATCATTTGCAGCCGTTGAAGATTAACATGCCCCACTCTTTTATGCCATATTTCTAAATCTCTAGCTGTGCCAGAGTCATGGGCAAACATGGCTAATTTCAGCTGTGGCAAAGTGGCATCAAGAGTAAACATCCTGCCATTCCTATGACCACAAGTAATCAATTTGCAGTCATTACTAAATTCCTCAATGAAGCAACCATTCTTATTAAACCTAAGTTGTAAATTTTGCTCAGTCATCTGGCCCATAGAAAATAGATTTTTAGTAATTGACGGGACATGCAATACATCATGTAAGTTCTTCTTCTTACCATCATGGATTACCAAATACACTTTGCCTTTATGTTCAATGCTATCACAATAGTGACAATTTTTATCCTTATTAGGATTGTTAGATGGACGCTGTTGCTGCCAGGAGCCTCTGCCTCTAGGGCTAGATCTCCCCTTGCCTCTAAAATTTCCACCTCCTCTTGCATTTGAACCTTGCTGGTTATTATGACCATAAGATATATTTTGCTGGCCTCCTCTGCTAGAACCATAACCTCTACCACGACTGCAGGAATGTGTTGATTCGAATAAAAGACAACATCCTTGCTCTTGGAGTTGCTAGAGCCTATAGCCAAGCCAAGTTTAACTTCCTCATGAATAAGCAATGGAGCCAGCTCATTGAAATTTGGCATTTTAGCCTGCATAGAGATGGAAGTATCAAATGACTTGTATTCAGATCCCAAACCATTTAATGATCCTCAACCTGTGTGCCAATGGATGACAGCCAATCCAGAATAGTCTTAATCTTTGTGACATATTCCTATATAGATCTACCTTTTCTCTCCATGTTGTTGAATTTTTGCTTTAACTGTATCTTCTTGGCATTGGTAGTTGTGCCATAATACTTGATCAATATGTTCCATGCATTTGCTAGTGATGTGTAGTTCATGATCACATTACCATAGCATTTGAGATACACAAAGATAACTAGTGTAGCACCCTGCAAGCTCTTTCCAACCAAGCTCGATGCGCTTGTCTTTGATCAGCTGTAGGATTCCTCTCTAGGATTTTAGGTTTAGCTTCAACACCTATCACCAAGTCCCAATATCCTTTACCTATCAGGAAGTTCTCCATGCGGAACTTCCATATGGTTATTGCTATCAAGATTTTCGATCACTATCTAGGTTATGTTGTCAGTTTTGTCTGCATTTGCCATATTGTAATAGATAATGGTTAGTGAATTTTTGCAAGCCAACAAGTCTAACTGACCTATTGTAGTCTTTGACTATTTATGAACATTTTTTGCAATTAATTGTATGCTATAATCAGAGTATTTCAACCCATTAATATCTCAAAACCATCCACAACTATGTGGTATAACCTGTAGACACATTAGTCAGCGCATAGACCATGTAGTTGTTGTAACTCTGTATCATGCAACCTTACTGTAGTCAACCAAACATGCAGTCTAAAATCTACAGAATATTAATGACAATAGCTCTTTCAAGGCCAAAACTAGGATGCATACATGTCATACATGCTCCAAAAACTCTCAGACATTTGCTAGTACATGTAGGAGTCCATACATGATCATGCAGGTATAGTTCAGTGCATATATATCAAGTACAAGTGTCAAGTACCTTGATTGCAGGTTGTATCGGCCAATACTCAATCAAATCAGGTTTATCTAGCTCCACAATATCCTCAAAGTACTTCATACATGTGCTATCAAATGTAGAGGTCAGTACATGACTGTACAGACAACCATATACACTTTGTCTTCAACAAACAATGTCATAGAATGCATTCCCTATTTGTAACCAGCCAAGATAATATCAATGCATTTATTTCCAGCTTCAAGCTTCTGCTTTCATGAGTATTCAATGCTCATCTCAGTCCTCCAGACATTCAACAGACATATGCCATGCCATACATTTGACAGAAGCTAACCAATGTTATGTGATGCTTCATGACCAATGAGTGCTTGCTATCCATAGTTTTATGATAGTTTTCATCTTGTTATACACTTCTAGATCTAAGTATTTTCTCCAAGAAATTGCGACTCAAATGCATATGACACAATACATATGTCTTCCAGGATGTATCTACACTTCAATGGAGCCAAGAATGCATGTTAGATAACTTCAATGCTTCAATCAAGATCCAGTGTATGTTGTATATTCACTGTTTACAGCAGTTCATTCTCTATTCTAGATTTGTGTACTTGTGCATAACCTTCAAATTGAGCTTCCATCAATGCATTGCCATGTCAGGACCTTCAAATACCTTCCAAAGTGTATGCAAGCTATAGATCACTTGAGTAGTGATTATTTTATTGATTAGCAGCCATGGGGAACCATTTGGATAGTAGACGCAATCACATGAGGCAACCTAGGGTGTATTCCAGCAAATCTTCAGCACATTGATGATCAATGCTCTCTCTAATGTGGTCAATGAAGCCTCCAAATGCTCCAGATAGGACCCAGGCAAACTCTCCTTCAAGCAAGATGAAATACCTTCAACACATACCTTGTAAAACAACAATGGTAGGGAGCTTGCTATTGCCAGGAACCCTTGGCTTTCAGTCTTCAAGTTTTCTTCCAAAATGCTAACCACCACAGAGCCCATTCATGGCTTTGATAATATGTTAAGATAGAGAAAGAGAAAGAAGGGTTGGAGCAACAGAGAGGAGCCGTATACTCTCATCTCAATTTCTTTATTATTTCATATCACCTATAAATGAAGTGAATACAACACTCTAAGGTCTACAGACCATTCACACATAGTTTAAAGTCGCTGACTTATTTAATGTCCCGCACTTGCTGATATAGCTGGACACAGCTAAGGCACTGTCGGTCACACATAAGAGCTTGAAGTCTCAACAATTTGGTGCAATTTTGGTGTTTTGTGAGCTTGCTCAACCGTGCTAGCTTTGGGAAAGATTGTTGGTACCAATGACTGAGGATATTTTATAGAACTTGCAACAAGATCATGGGCATGCATCTCATTATGCTCTACAACAAGATGCATATAATAGAGCTTTATTACATATCAAAGATTTTCTACATCAACATGGACATGGATTGTTCGACTTTTCAAGGTTGCCAAATCCTCAATTATAAATTAATCCATTTTATGAGATGAATATACATATAATACATGATGGAGGAGCAAAATAATTATATTTCTATGGAGATAATGCTAAATGATGGATAACGAGTTGCTTATTGTACAATTAATGGATGTTGTTTATTCCAATTTTGGGGATATTTTATTTTTAGATGGTTTTGGTGGCTTTGAAAAGACTTTTCTTTATAAATGTTCACTTGCTAAGTTACAAAGTCATGGATGTATAGCATTGGCAATAGCATCATCTAGCATTATTGCATTGCTTTGTAATATTTCCACGCAATAAAAGTTTGTTGGTTAGTTCGAAAGTTAGTCAGTCAATTAATAAGTTAGTAAGATTACTAACTAAAGACTATTTTAATTAAAAATATATTTTAAAATAAATCAAGAGTTGTAATCCAACATTTTTCTCAGATTGACAAGGACCGTAGCCACCCTTCACGGAAGTTACAACGTGAACGAGACTTGCGAGCCACATTAATCACTAGTATTAATGTGTATAGTTTGGATGGTCCAAAAATATTGGATTTTTGGGCAAAAAAGACTAGTATATTTTAGATATTATCCTAAAAAGATAGAACCGAAAGTCATTTGAAAGAAAAGACAAGTGATATTTTAGTTAGTTTTGGAGATTTTATAAAAGGAAAAATAAAGAAAAGTGACTGGCGAAATCGCGTGCGCTGCGATCGCAGTCTATATGCAATAGACAACACTTCAAACATGGAGAGAAAGAAGGAGTGATCTGAAAGCTTTCCAACCAAGTGATTTGGAGTTTTTACCCCCCTTTTGGAGCTAATGCAACCATCAGATTTATGATCTGAGCATCAGATCATTGAGTCTTCCAAGAGCCCCTCCACTCTTGTTCTCAGCCTTATCCCCTCCTCTCTAATTCATTATAAATATGAGGCATGGGAAGGCATAAGAGAGCATAATAAGGAGACCCCGAGAGGCTGCGAGAGAGAGAGGTAGAGAGAAGGATACCCCTCCAAGAGAGAGAGAGAGAGAGAGAGAGAGAGAGAGAGAGAGAGAGAGAGAGAGAGAGAGAGAGAGAGAGAGAGAGAGAGAGAGAGAGAGAGAGAGAGAAGAGTTAACCCAAGAGGCCGCATAATTCTCTCTATCTCGATCCTCAACTTATCCATCTTCTCTTATGCTCTCCCATCTCAAATCTATTTTGCCTTCTAAATCTCTTGAGTCTACTTGCAGACAATGGCCTCCAAGCGAAGAATGTCGTGTGCGGATGGTAATCCTACAACCAGCAACGAAGCTTCGGGCGAAGGCATCACTGTCAATCCAATTGCAGAGCCGATCGTAAGTAATGTATTTTCTAAATTGTTAGATGATTGCTTTGATTCTCGCATGAGATACATTAGGCCCATGCTATGACATACGAGAATAGGTCATGGGAAGGGATAAACCTCTTCCCATATATTCGAAAGATGGAGTTTGAAAAGTGCATGTATCAAGGGAAGTTAATTGCACTAGTAGTGTATGGCTTATTCGTTGATAGAGCAATCAATCAGGGGTTATGAATAGCATAATCGTAAAAAGAATACATTAAGAATTGTGCATGCAAGTATTAAGTAAATTTTGCATAGAATTGCTCTTTGATCCCAAGGGGGAGAGAAAATATACGATGGAATTATTATCACATCCATTCTTGTATTGTTTGGGAAAAATACAATTAGTTTGTTGGATTGATTGAACAACACCCTAAATGCTTTTTACAATCATCTAAGTGTTGTATTGTAATTTGGATAAATATTCCAAGGCTTATGTTGATGGCCAATGCATGGCAGGGGTCTGTAATGACAAGTTGCCATGGGAATAAAGAAATGTTTTCATAGAAGATGATATTAGGGCTAATTGCCTTGATTGTGCTTGACTCTTAATTGGATTAATTAAGGAAGGATATTTTGCACGCGTGGATCATCTCCAAGATCTCACTGTGGATTACCCCGAGAGGGCATTGCTCGATTCACAGGCCGATGGTCGAGTGGTGAAAAGGCCAACCATGGAAATGGCATCTCACTCCTAGACCGCTCATGGGTCAGGTGGAGCTCTGGACACACCTTGCTTGTCCAGAATGGAGTTGGAGATCCCCGTGAGTCCAACGTCTAGGGCATTGGAAGATCCTATTCTAGATAAAGGATGGAAATTATGGTGCCATGTGATTTGGACCAAGATTTCTGTTAGACAGAAGGGATACATAATTCTCCTGTATAGGCAAGAGACAAAGATTAACTTGAAGATAAGTTAAGGAACTTTTTTGTCAAAGGGACAGCTTGTTTTGTTTTCGTGTCTGTGCTATAAGTTACGCGAACGAACCCCTGTGCCCTAAAAGGCTTAATTAATGAAGCTGATTTTAAATGTCACATATAAATGTGGTAGGACCTAATTAGAAAACTAAAGCTATCAAGGAAAGCGGGTGGATGGAATCCCCGATGGGTCCGTCCTATGGCAGGATGGTCCTAGAGAACTGAGAGGCTTCTCACAAGGATTTATCGCCAGGTTGACTTTAGGTATTGTTAAGTTAGAGCCCGATTCATGCCATTTTTGGGGACCAGAATGGGACTATGCCCTACGGGTAGAGAGGTTGAGCGGCGCATCCCTCTCGTTTCCCATTCTCTTTGAACCAAGTGCGGTATGGATCTGCTTCGGATTGAGTATCTCTGCATAAAGTAGGATGTCCAAAACCTGACGCTAGAATGCTGTCAGGAGACCTTGCCCCTAAGAACCCAGATTTTAGGTCGATCCTAGTGGGTTGGCTATGAACATTCCGTTGCGAGGTGGACTCAGGAAACCCTAGGCAATAAACCTTGAAGCATTCCATGGGAGTGCCGGGCGGTGACACCTAGAATCGTTTCTCGATGGACCGCTAAAACGTGCTTGGACAGTCGATAGGCGGGCATGTTACATGCTTCAAGTGGTCATATTGCTTACTCCACATTTAAAATACCTTTAGAACTAGATAGTCAATCCACATGTAATATTCCAATTCAAAGTGACCTTACTCAGTTATTGAGAGAATCAAGCCTTATTTTCTGGGATGAGGCTCCTGTAATGCATCAATATGCCTTTGAGGTAGTTAATAGAATATTAAGGAATACTATGAGGTGTGATAAACCATTTGGTGGAAAGGTTACTTTGTTTTGGGAGATTTTAAATAAATATTACCAGTTGTGATCAAGGGCTCCCATGAGGATATTGTCAATAGAACTCTCATTTATGGCAACATATTAAGGTGCTTAAACTCTTTGAGAATATGTGTTGGGAGTAAAGGTACCTATGCTTATACTGCCCTATATTTACTTCACACACAGTTACTACACACTTGTACATGATGCCAGGAGGCATATTCCACGGTGGATTCCATAAAATTTTATTTATTGCTAGGGCTCATACACAAGGTGGATTCCTTGTGCGAAAAGTCAATGGGGACTCCTGCCCTTTTCGAGAGTCTGTTAATTTAATGTGCAAGTGGGTGATTCCATAGCGAGTGATTCCGCAAAATACATATTTAAATTAATAGACGTTTATGAGTTTAGAGTGCGCACTCGTAATAAATTAAGGTTAGGATTGAGTTCTAACCAATTTATTTATTTTGTAGTTAAAGACTGCTAGGTATTCACTTTTGTCTGTTTAATTTTATTATTTTCTAACAATTGTGAATGCTTCAGTTGATGTGTAGAGCAGGCAGCGGTGGCGTTGGGAAGCACTGGAGGATAGCATGTATTCAAATTATTATCATTTTTGATGGGTGCGCATCTTAGGCATGGCGCCAATATTTTGACGTGCTTATTTATTAAAGCACTTAACATTTATTTATTATTTTTGTATGCGCATGGACACACAATTTAAATATTTGTATTGGACATTGTATTTGGGTACTGCCCGACTCTTTGGATGCCCATATCTTTAATTCTTTAGTGGGACAAAAGCAAATACAAAAGCAAAATCATGTTAATTGTAAATTGGGCTATTTTTTGAGCTTGGAGATGAGTAATATATCAAATATATGCTTTGTGGAGCTCTCACACAAGGCGTGGGAGAAAATTGTGCCCAATTAGTCTCTTGCTTCATGTCGTGCAAGCTTTCTTCCTTGTTCTTTGTGCAAAAGTAGAGTTCTTTTGTTCTTGGGGACCTTTCGGCGCTCACTACGTGCACCATTATTGCTTACTCCACATTTAAAATACCTTTAGAACTAGATAGTCAATCCACATGTAATATTCCAATTCAAAGTGACCTTACTCAGTTATTGAGAGAATCAAGCCTTATTTTCTGGGATGAGGCTCCTGTAATGCATCAATATGCCTTTGAGGTAGTTAATAGAATATTAAGGAATACTATGAGGTGTGATAAACCATTTGGTGGAAAGGTTACTTTGTTTTGGGAGATTTTAAATAAATATTACCAGTTGTGATCAAGGGCTCCCATGAGGATATTGTCAATAGAACTCTCATTTATGGCAACATATTAAGGTGCTTAAACTCTTTGAGAATATGTGTTGGGAGTAAAGGTACCTATGCTTATACTGCCCTATATTTACTTCACACACAGTTACTACACACTTGTACATGATGCCAGGAGGCATATTCCACGGTGGATTCCATAAAATTTTATTTATTGCTAGGGCTCATACACAAGGTGGATTCCTTGTGCGAAAAGTCAATGGGGACTCCTGCCCTTTTCGAGAGTCTGTTAATTTAATGTGCAAGTGGGTGATTCCATAGCGAGTGATTCCGCAAATACATATTTAAATTAATAGACGTTTATGAGTTTAGAGTGCGCACTCGTAATAAATTAAGGTTAGGATTGAGTTCTAACCAATTTATTTATTTTGTAGTTAAAGACTGCTAGGTATTCACTTTTGTCTGTTTAATTTTATTATTTTCTAACAATTGTGAATGCTTCAGTTGATGTGTAGAGCAGGCAGCGGTGGCGTTGGGAAGCACTGGAGGATAGCGTGTATTCAAATTATTATCATTTTTGATGGGTGCGCATCTTAGGCATGGCACCAATATTTTGACGCACTTATTTATTAAAGCGCTTAACATTTATTTATTATTTTTGTATGCGCATGGACACACGATTTAAATATTTGTATTGGACATTGTATTTGGGTACCGCCCGACTCTTTGGATGCCCATATCTTTAATTCTTTAGTGGGACAAAAGCAAATACAAAAGCAAAATCATGTTAATTGTAAATTGGGCTATTTTTTGAGCTTGGAGATGAGTAATATATCAAATATATGCTTTGTGGAGCTCTCACACAAGGCGTGGGAGAAAATTGTGCCCAATTAGTCTCTTGCTTCATGTCGTGCAAGCTTTCTTCCTTGTTCTTTGTGCAAAAGTAGAGTTCTTTTGTTCTTGGGGACCTTTCGGCGCTCACTACGTGCAAAAATAGAGTTTTTTGTCTCACACAAAACAGAATAGTTTTGATTTGGATAGCAAACAATGAGCTCCATTATGCATGTTTAACGCCTCGATGATGCTGTTTTGGTGCTTGGATGTTAGGATTATTCTTTGGGATACTATTTGGGCTAGTTAGAACTTGATTAGATTATTTTTCTAGAATTTCATTGTTATAATGATAGATTGGGCAACAAGCAATTAACGGTAACTTTATGCCTATTGAGGCTTGGTACTCTTCATGTGTTCCACTTACATGCATTGATGTCTAGCATTGATACTTGGACCCGAATATGATTATGGATGGATTTACCATTCTATTTTGAGCTACAGTGGATACTTTGGGGCTTTGGCTTTATGCTTTAGTTGCTTTAGTCATTGACATTACGGGTTTGAAGACTTACTTAGATTTCGTGCTCTCGGATGTATCTTAGATTTTGGATGGTCATGTACTTGATGTCTTGAGCTTGTATTTCTTATTTGTCATTCGAATTTGGTTTAGTGGAGGCTACTTGCTATTGGCATTAGAGCTGTAGATTCTTTATGTAGTTGAGCTTGGTTCTTTGAGATAGTGGGACTCTTGGTTCATGTATATGCTCTCTTGTATGCTATTGGTATATTTTATGAAGGAAAACAGTGAAGCGTTTGAGCACTTTAGAACTTTCAAGGCTGCAGTTGAAAGAGAAACAGGCTTGAAAGTAAAGTGCTTGAGGTTAGATGGAGGGGGAGAGTACCTCTCAAATGAGTTCAATGATTTTCTAAGGTCTCATGGGATAAAGAGACAATTCACATGCAGGTATACCCCACAGCAAAATGGTGTTGCAGAAAGGAAAAACAAGCATATTGTAGAAGTTGCACGCGCCTTGATGGCTGAAAAGAATATGCCTAAGCATTTTTGGTATGAGGCTGTTCATACTGCTGTTTATATTATGAACAGAACTCCCATAGCTACAATTCATGGGATGACTCCTGAAGAATGCTTTACTAGCAAGAAGCCTGATGTATCACACTTGAAGGTATTTGGCTGTGTTGCATATGTTCATGTGCCAGATGAGCTACGGAAGAAGCTTGATCCAAAGGCATAAAAATGTGTCTTTATTGGATACTCTTTAGAGCGGAAAGGGTATCGCTGTTATAACCCTGTCACATGTAAGTTCTGAGTGAGCAGGGATGTCATCTTTGATGAAATGAGTAGTTGGTATGCATCTAGTGGTGATGCATTGGATGATGATGATGATCATGACACTCATGTGCAGGCTGAAAAGCAAGAATCACGGACTCTTAATGGACCAGAGACATCATCTGGTAGTCCTTGGTCTGGGAGACTAAGGAGTAGTTCTACATCTTTAGGTGCATCTAGTAGCACTATAGGTAAAGACAAAGGAAAGAATAAAGTGTTAGATGGAATTGATGTAGTTCTTGATGGAGACTCCAGTGGCTCAGAGAGTTGGATGATGAGCTTGGTATTCCTTCTGTCAGGACACCAGGTGTACAGAGAGCTCATAGTAATGTAAAGGCTCCATTGAGTGATCCAGTGGTACGCAAATCTAGCAGGGTCAGATACCCTGTTAAAAGATTTGGTTTTGAAGGTTATGAAGCTCACCATTATGCTTATATGGTGAAACTAGTTGAGGATGTTGAGCCCACTTGCTTTGAGAATACTGTTGGCCATACTCATTGGGATGCAGCAATGGATGAGGAGATGGCTGCATTAGAGGCCAATAAGACTTGGGATCTAGTATCATTGCCGAAGGGCAAGAAAGCTATTGGATATAAGTGGGTTTATAAGATTTAGCACAATGCAGATGGTTCTATTAGTAGGTACAAAGCTAGGCTGGTTGCAAAAGGCTATGCCCAGATATATGGCATAGATGATGAAGAAACCTTCAATCCAGTTGCTAGGATGGCAATTGTCAGATGTGTGATTGCTTTGGCAGCAGCCAAAGGTTGGAGGTTGCAGCAAATGGATGTAAAGAATATCTTCTTGCATGGTGATTTGCAAGAAGAAGTGTATATGGATTTAGAGCATTCCACGTATGTGTGCCGGTTATGAAGATTTAGAGCATCCCACGTATGTGTGCAGGTTATGAAGATTTAGAGCATCCCACGTATGTGTGCAGGTTGAAGAAGGCGCTCTATGGGCTCAAGCAAGTACCTAGAGTATGGTCTGACAAGATCAGAGTGTATCTTGTCAATATTGGCTTTTATGTTTCTAATGCTGATCACTCACTTTATGTGAGAAAGGGAGATGCAGGTTTGGTCATCATAGTCATCTATGTGGATGACTTGATTATTATAGGTGATAGTGATAGTGGGATTGCTGAAGTCAAGGACTTTTTGAAGAAGAAGTTTGAGATGAAGAATTTAGGTGAGCTAAGGTATTTCCTTGTCATTGATGTGATCAGATGTGATGATGGTATATGGCTGTCTCAAAGACAGTATGGCTTGGATATGTTGTCCAAGTATGGTATGACAACATGCAAACCACTTTCAGTCCCATTGGAGCAGAATGTAAAGTTGAGTGCTGATGTTGGGGATGAGATAGAAGACCCTACTATGTTTAGGAGGATAGTGGGGAGTTTGATCTACATGACCATTACAAGGCCAGACTTGAGCTACGCTATTGGTCTTGTGAGTCAGTTTATGCAAGTATCTAGAAAGCCACATTTGGATGCAGTCAGATGCATATTGAGATATGTGAAGCCCACATTACATTATAGACTTTTCTATGAGGCAGGTACAGATGTATAGGTGTTTGGATACACAGATGCAGATTGGGCTTGTAGTATGTCTGATAGAAGTTCTACCAGCGGATACATGTTCTCTCTTGGTAGTGCAGCAGTTACTTGGAGCAGCAAAAAGCAATCTACAGTTGCTTTATCGAGTATAGAGGCTGAGTATAGAGGTGCTGCTGTTGCAGCATGTGAGGTAGTATGGCTGCAAAAGTTATTGGCTGATTTAGATGTGCAGGTGGAAGGTCCAGTTGTCATTTATTGTGACAACATGAGCAGTATACACTTGGCTAGGAACCCTGTGTTCCATGCCATGACAAAACATATTGAGGTACACTACCACTTAGTGAGAGAGAAGGTACTAGCAGGTGAGATTGACTTGGTGTATGTCAGTACATAGGATCAGATAGCTGACATCTTCACGAAGGCATTGGGTACAGAGAAGCTTCAAAAGTTTCAATGCTTACTTGGAGTTGCAGAGATGCAGTTGAGCTTGAGGGGGAGTGTTGAGATGACAAGCTCAACACATGCAGACATTAATGATGGACCACCTAGTTAGATGGGTCCACACATCTACACTTAGCACATCGATGGTCATTATGACTCTCACATGGCCACAGACTCATTACTTATTATATTCAGGTTGTTACACCTATTTACACCTGGCATAGTTATAGCGCCAGTCAACTAGTGTAGTCGGTTATGCATTGTTTGACTTAGTAGGCCACCTTCCTTTATGTTGTATCTTATCTATACTTTGTGTACATTGTAAAGAGTGTGGAAGAAGAAGAAGAAACCAGCAAGAAAACGTTTTTGGCCTCCATCTCTCTTCTTATCTCTTGAGTGAGCTTCTCCTTGTGCATTCTGTGTGTGTTCGGCGCAGCATCTTGAGCAAGTCCCCCCACCATGCGATTCTTGATAAATACCAAGCTTGATGCTGCACTCTATGCCTAAGTATGGTAGCCAGGATACAGGAGTCATGGGGTACACTGACTCTGATTATGCAGGACATGCAGATAGTAGGAAGTCCACTTTTGGCTATGTGTTCACTTATGTTTGAGGGGCTATCTCTTGGATGTCGAGGGCGCAGAAGTGTACGGCTCTTTCTACTATAAAGGCCAAGTATATTGCAGCCATAGAGGTTTGCAAGGAGGCTAATTGGTTAGGACATTTGATTGCAGACCTTGGTATGAAAGATGCTATGCCTACATTGTATTCAGATTCTATGAGTGCCATTCAGTTGGCCAAGAATACGGTCTCCGATGCGAAGAGGAAAAATATTGAGGTGAGGTATCACTTCATTCGCGAGGTCATTGATGACATATCTGTTGACCTTGTCAAGATTCCGACTGAGCAAAATCCTGTAGACTTGCTCAAGAAGAGCCTCACTATCGAGCGCTTTGCCTTCCTCAGGAGATTGATGGGCATTAGATGAGATGACGTCTTTTTCCTCATCCTGTTATACATATGTACATGTTGTACTATCTTTCTTTTTTCTTTTTTAGTGGGACAGATTCACCTTTAAGTGGGAGGTTGTTGGGGATAAAGGCACCTCCGCCTAGCTGCTCGTGTATTACTACACTGACAATACCCGCCACTGCACATTGCAGGTGTGGCGGGCGCCTGTCTCACAATCACTTATTCTTTATTCTTTTAGTGACAGTTTGAATAAAGGAAGGCCCAGCCACACATTGTGGTTGTTGGAGTTCCCATTTTGAATTTCACTCTCTCTCTTGCTCTTGCTCTCTATTCGCCATAGTTCTCACTGCCAAGCTTCTCCTCCTAGGTTCCACTTCCCTTTCATTTGCATGACATGTATCTCCTCAATTTTCACACTCGATTTCGCAAGCATAATGCTGTGATCAGAGGACTTCTCATGTACTTTGTCTTTCCCCTTCTCTTTGCACTTCTCTTTGCGCAATTCATGACACTATGGGTGTATATGATCCTTTTTGCTGCAATGATGACATGTCACATTAGCATTTCTCCCACGAGACTTACTGTGCAACTTACCACACGACTTAGACCTAGACTTCTACGAGTCTCTGCCACAGCCATTCCCATAGTCATTCTTGCCATTACCATCTCTGCCTCTAACAGGCAAAGCATGCGACACACGAGAGGCATCCAAGTTCTTATGGTTGATCTCTTCCTGCAGAAGAGCACTCTCTACATCAGGCAAGTTCAAAATAGTAGCAGGAGCACATAAGGCAGTGCAGAATACATCCCATAACTCAAAGTCCCAAGAAAAAGCAATGGAGTAACCTCATCATTAAAGGTAATACCCTGCGAAGTCAAGTTCTTGAGAATAGCACGGAACTGGCTCAAATGAGCAGACATTGTCATATTTTCCTTCATGTGCAGGTCCATAAGTTGCTTCAGCCAATACATCTGACTTGCTGGACTTTTCTTGTCATAGAGATTCTTAGTTTTATCCCAAAGCTGCCAAGCACTCTCTGCTTCCTCAACCACATTGTAATGCACCTGTTTAGTGAGAGACAAGATGAGGGTGGACTTGCATAACTCATCAAGCTCATCCCATTCATCATTAGCCATAGTTTTAGGCTACTCGCCATGCATCCTTAGTGGCTTTATTTGCCATTTCTACACCAATACTTGCCAAACTTGGCTCTTTCAATAGGCATAATTTGTACCATCAAGCTTAATGATGCTGAAGATAGCAGTGTCAGTGGAAGAAGAACCCACAGTGCAGTCCAAAAACAGTGCAGATAGTTCAAAATTGCTTGTTGTTTTCTATTGTAAATAGCCAAAAATACCACCAAAACCAAGGCAAAATGACCATGAACTGATAGCTAATGATGCTGCCCACCAAGTACCATCAAAAGTACATAAAATCATGATGATTCAACATGAAAATTCAACATCAGTACATAATTGCTTGCTGTAATAAATTACAACCACGTACAATGAGAGAAAACTGTAGGTAAAATCAATGAACCAAGTCAACCATTGATTGTCAAAGCATAACCAGCATTAAGTGGGCATAAATCAACATATGATAGTCATACAGACATTGAGCAAACACCCAAGCATGTCAAACGAATCCATCAGTAAGCCGACACACCCCCTGTGTAATAGGGCAAAGTGTACACAACACTGGCAAGACCTGACACAAAGAGGTGTATGCTTAGAAAGTTTAAAGCCCAAATTAGCCCAAGTACATGCAGGCATACCACGGCATATCAACCATGTAACATCCAAGTGAAGAAGATCCCAATCTCAAAAGACTCAAAACTCAATAGCATAAACCACCTGCTCAATGCCTGTCAAACATCCAACGATGCTCCCACTGGCACAAAAGCCATATGGATCAAGCCAAGAAGCTCAAGAAAGGCATATGAGAGTAATAGTGACGAATGATCCAAGACCAAACATTAATAAAACATCATGAGCATATAGGCTTTGTAGCCTCAAATAGAGCATCCATAGACATCAAATGTATCCCAAATACAACTTTGGCAAGCCAAGAAATATCCCAAGTAAGTTCCTTGAAGCTAGATGAGAGCCAAGACAAGGCAGGAGTAGCAATCGGCTCCAATCAATGTAAGTAGCATGTAGTAGTGGCATAGGCCAAGCATGTCAAGACCAGTCAAATATAGGTAACATACATGCCATATGTACATCCAAGACGGAGCATAAAATGCATTCCAAAGCTGAGCTCAAGCTCAAATGAAGATCCGGAACCAAAGACAAGCTCGATGTTGTACCCCGAAGGTCAATACTTCATTGCATATCCCAAAGACATAGCCCGAAACCAATAGGCATAACCAAACTAAAGGTAAAATAACTTGTCAACCAAGGTAGCATAAATCCCAATCAACAATGAAGTGTCCACATCTAAATCAAGGCTCAATAGCTCTCAAATAGCATATTCGGGCATAAACCATGATGACCAAGCATCAATACATCCAACAAGACACTCGAATGCCAACAAAGAGCATTATGCATAAGACATCCCTGATAAAACCTTGCTGCCCAAACAATGTACAACAGTAAATCCCTGCATAAATCGAGCTATGGAAGCTCAAACCAAGTCCCAAATCATCTCAAAACATTGGGCAAACGTCCCCAAAGTATTTGGGCATTATATACCAAGCCTTGGGAGCATCACATAAGCTAAGAGATGACATTTTCTTGCTATAAATCAACTCAGATCTATTGCAAAAAATGATGTGATCAGAATTTGACAAATTTGGCATCGCCAACGCATCCAGAGCGTACCAAAACCCCAAGTTAGAGTCTTACTTGCCAAAATCGGGTTATGGATGCCTGAGATATGAGAGAACATGGAAATTTTGAGCCAAATTTTGAAATAGGCGCAAAAAAAAAAGTGAATTGATTGTGGGGCCTGCTAGTTATGCTGAGGATAAGGGGGCAAATGGGGGCATACAAGGTGCCCAATGAAGCCAAGGAACAATTGCAAAGAGCCTATGAGGGCCGGGGAGAGGCGGGAGATGAAATCTTACCTCGGGGGGAAGAAACCATGGTTGGCATTGAAGCTCCGAGCTCTAAGTCTTCAATCCGGGCTGAAGTAATGGTGGGCCAAGCTCCATGATCAAGCTCTAATCCAAAGCTTTGATACCAGTTGAAAGGTGAGAAGGATCGAAGCTTGCTTGGAAGTGAGCTATGGCGGAGAGCAAGAGTAAGAAGAGAGAGAGACACAAATGGAAACTCCAATAGTCGCAATGTGTGATCGGGCATTCCTTTATTCAAACTGTTACTAAAAGAATAAAGAATAAAGTGATGGTGACAGGTGCCCGCCACCTGCACAGTGTGACGGGCGCCCACCACCTGCAGTGTGCAGTGGCTGGTACTGTCAATGTAGCAATACACGGGCGGCTAGGCAAAGGCACCTTTACCCCCAGCAGATCAAATCAATCAACACATGCACCTAATTTAGTTTTCAACCATTAATCTCTCAATTGCTATTTATCGCTACACCTAGGAAAATATTTTATGTTTTATTGCAAATTTATGTTTAACTTGATTTTGGCTTAATAATGGTATTGGAAAAGTAAACTATGACTCTTTGATACAACTTACAATTCTATACGGAAAACACCAAGATTTCCTAGCAAAAATGATTAGTTTAGGGTGTGTTGAATGCATGCTCTAATACTACATAGGTAAGAAGTGCATTTGATTTTTGTAAATGTGTGCAAAAGCTTGCCCTAGGTATGAAGCACAAAGTTATACATGTACGAATGTGTACCTTGGTTTTAGTTTAATGTGATCTCTATTGACTAATAGAGGTGAAAAATTTATTGAGTGTAGGTTGAAAATCAAATGTAAGTTCTAAGACATATTTTTTAAGACGTGACTTAAGATATAAGTGTATGAAGCTATTACATACATAATTATTTTCTATTTTCTATGTGAAAATACATACACATGATGCAAAAGCTCCTTGATGCTGGATTGAAATTATTTTAGAAAGTATGACATTACACATATGGTTTATTTCGATAACTTTTGTATGATTTAGTGTGGTTTGGTGAAATTATTTTAGAAAGTATGACATTACACATATGGTTTATTTTAATAGCTTTTATATGATTTATTGTGGTTTTGTGAAATTATTGTTAAAAAAATAATATTATACATTGTTTCTTTTAATAGCTATTGCATGATTTATTATGCAATCTATTAAACCAAAATATGATGCTTATGTGTGACCCCTCTTACCGCATGAAGCATGTCTTAACTATTAAGAACACTAGTAGGAAGTAGCGGACCCACTTAGTTAGAGAGTGCCTTGTACATAGATTATTTCATGGAATTGTGTTTACATGTGCCTATACACTTTGTTAGGGTAAATTAGTGTCGTGTCAATTGGGAATAGCAACATCGATCTTTCTTGATTAATCAAAATTCTTATTTTTACTGGGTTGCATCAAGGCATAATCGGGCAACATTTGATAATGTAAGTTTTAAGAAATCTTTTTAGCTAGAGACTCTTATAATCTAGATCTTTGCTATTCTCTTTAGCAACCACTATATGCCCTCTATGTCTTGCAATAAGTGGGACACATTGACTTCAATTGTTCTTAGCGAACTATGTTGCATTATTCTCAAAAAAGGCATGTGCTAACTCTCTACTTTGTCTTTACAAATTTTTAAAGTCTTTGGATCTTTGTAATCTCACTGATTTAATAATGTGAACTACTCTAGACCCTTATACATTGGCCAAAGGTAGGTTATAAATTGTTATGGTATCTTAATTAGATAAAAAGAAACCTCAAATATGCTTGGAAAGGCCATCTTCTCTTTTATATACAAAATGGCAAGGATGGAGGAAATATATTAGGTGGTTCCAACTGATCCGAAGGAAAGAGGTCAAAGCCCATTTTCTTCAGAGGAAACAAACGAGATTTTTTCTAGAATCAATCAAATTGTGGAGCCACTCGAGGTCAAAGCCCACTTTCTTTAGAGGAAATGAATAAGCTTGTTTCTAAAATCAATTGCATTGTGGAACCACTTGTTCTTGAACCTTCTTCGTGGAGAAGGTTTTGGTATTTCTACATAAATTTGAGACCAATACAAGATCCCCCTTTGAGAGCATTTGCACCTATAGGAGAACATGTTCCAATCGAAAAAGGCCCTACTTCCACTCAATGAAAGTGATAGGGATACATTGGAGCCCCCTACTAGCCTTATACTAATCTATAGGTACTTCCTACTAGTATTACTTAACACAATTGATTTAGCTATTTGTAGTCCCTACCTAGTTTCATCAATTTTATAACCACTAAACTTGTGTGAACTTGGCATGATTATGTATAGATCACTCCTTTATGTTTGGTTTGTTTAGTGACAACATTCCTACTCTTATCACCTACTCTTGTACTAGCAAGTACAACCACCATGCCGTCAACCAATTAAAACTCTAATAGCACATATTCTAACCTTGTTGGAGGAGGGGACTCTTTCTTACACTAGCATTCTTTTTAGATCCCTAGTTATCTAGAGGTTTATATTCTTATTCCATCACAAATTGGTATAATTAGCTATATTGTTTCTACTTTTCCCGAAAAACCTATCATCAATTATTCAGGCACATCATATATTATGATCAATATTGGAAATTTTGGATTTATTGCTTGGGAAAATGAATTTTGTTGTCTTCTTTGACTTTGGTTTGCAACTAGAATTTTTTTTGGGAAATGTGACAAGGGGCACATGGATCCCTTGATGTATACTAGAATTTATTCTGGCACCATGATTGATCTCATATCATATTTCTATGATGACTTTCTCAACTTTGCACTAGTCTTTTCCCTTTTGATAAGGAAAAGGCATTCGAGAGGAAGACACTTTTAGAATAGAATTAATTGTTATCACTCTTCTCTTAGGATCTGAATATGTTTCTTTATCATCCGATTCTTCCTAGAAGTTTTTGGCATATTCCAATTCCTACTCCTTGCAAGTGCACAATGTATTGAAGGTTTCAATCCACGAATTTCTTTTTCTTTGTGGATTGAAACAAATGTGAGCCTCATAAAAAGTAGAAAAAACTTTATTTTCTTTTGCCATTCCATGAATTTCTTACCACACTAGAAAAATTTATGGTAGCTCCATTAATTCATCACTCAATCTTAAAAGCCATACTTCACCTTGAATGTTTTCAACATGCTATTACTAACCATCTAATAGTTAGAGCTTTAGTTTTGTAGGTATGAATTCAGTGGGAATCTAAAAGTCATTTCACCCACATGTTTGGATTCCATTACTACATCTTGAGTCACCTCATATATAACTTGTTGTAGAACAAACAATGGATTTCTATTAGTATCTTGCCTAATTTTCCTCATATCTTGATAAAGATTTTGAAAAGCCAATGCCTTTTTTCTGTCCTTCATGATTCAATCAACCAATATGTTTACCAACAAGCGATTCTAATACATTAGATCCAATCCCATGATTCTCTTTATGTTCACTCTGATGCTCCAATGTAACATGAGTTTATAGATGTGTGTTTCATCTCCTATTCCAATTGTCATTTACTTAAAGTCTTTATTTTGGCCTTTTGTCTCCATATTGTAAGGTGGAACTTTTGGCTACTTGGAGGTCTCCCTCCAAACTATACATACATCTTTTGTCAAATACAACTTTCCACATTGCTAAGGATCCTTTGCACACACCAATTATGAGGCTTGTGAATGGTTTTTATCATGTTGGTTATGGTAGATAGATGTGATTGAGACACCTAGACAAGATACATGGTGTTAAAAAGTTAGTGGATTATTGACATCATGGATACAATTTTCATAAGAAACTTTGTAACAAACCTAAAGAATCGAATAAGTTAAGAAATTCAAAAAGAATAAGAGAAAACACATGAGGGCTCAACCTCCTCCATGGCAAAAGCCATGGTTTACCATCTTATATTATGAAATATTGCCATGAAGATATATTATTTTAATTAAAAATATATATTAAATATATTATTTATATTATATATATTAAAACAAATAATTTAATAGTAAAGACTAATAATTTATTTATTACTACTAAAGAAGCTTAAACTTGTAATTCATAAATACAATAATAATTTTACTAATAAAAAATATCGTGTGAATACATATTATATACACCATATAGATTCACTTCAGCACATCATGAAGCACATTAGTATTCTTATGTCTGACTGCCAAGCATAATGTGGCTAGTATTACACATGCATCTCATGTGAAAGTCACTAATCATGCGAGAAATAAACATAAAAATTTGTAAATAAATAAATACAAGATCTATTTCACGATCTTGCGATATAGATCCCTATCCATTCATAGCCTTGCAACTTATAAAAAACTCCCAAAATGATAAGTTTATTTTACATAACACAACCAATGTAGATCTCTATAATATTACCACTGATCATCCTTGTGTAAAAGAAAACTAGCCTTGTAAAGTACATGATCTATAGTAGTCTACACTCTTTAATAATGGTAGTATTATAAACATTGAACCATAACCATGTATCTGTCTGGAATGTCAATTGCCTATCGAAAACCACCAGATTTGGGTTGTAAACTTGATGTGGGTAGTTAAGACAATGATTATAGAGCTATCTCAGATGCTATTATGGATCATGGTAGCGACTATAGTAACCTACCCGCCTCTCCAGTAACCTCACAAGGCAAAGGTTTCACTCAATCATGAAGGCACTATGTTATAGTCCTCTACAACAGAGGCAGATACAACCCCAAAAACTTCTCTTCATCCCTCATGTGCTTCGACCTGCTCATCTAGTCTTAATTGAGAAGCATTAAACTGACAAATTACTCAATACAAGGGGATGAGAAGCATTTAACCGACTATGCTTGCACATCAAATTATTCCTGAGCATTTTGAAGATCAGTGTTTCCAATGTTTAGATAGTGTAGATCAAACATCTCATACACCTCAACATAATGTTGTTGTTGAATGTCAAAATGATATCATTGTGGAAATGGCAAGGTGCATGCTTAAGAGATAGGGATTTCCTAACCAACTTTGCATTGAAGCTATTAGTATCATAGCTTGTATTCTCAACTAGAGCCCTACAAAGGTTGTGAAGGCAAAAAAACATCATTGTTTTGAATGGGTTGGCTCAGCAACAACTCCTGGTACTGTAGCCGTGGGAATGACAGTTTTGTAGTCGTTGCTATGACTGAGCCTAGGGGTTGTCTTTCATAACAATAGCAAGTTCGTAATTGATAGGTGCAAATAGGGTTGTGTTTATACAAGTTCTAAAAAAAAGGAAAAGCAATGAATCCTTTGGTTTTCTGATAGATGGAAGATCTAGATGAGTGGAATGTTTCTCTATCTCATAATACTTAGTAATAAGTTGTTGATGGATATGTATGTGAAAAAGGGATAAGAAAGAACCAAAGGACATTTGTTTTTAAAGAAAAAGAAGAAGATCCAATGCATTGGTTATGGTTTCAGTAAATGCATTGTACCATATTTCTTTCTTAATAAAAAAATATGTTTCTAATTAAATTGATCTTACATTGATAAGAAGTTATCTATCTCACACTTCAAAAATTTTAGATATTAATGTTATGCACATGTTTCAAAGGATAAGAGGATCAAGTTAAACCCAGAATGCACCAAATGTATCTTCTTGGGTTATAGTGATAAGTAAAAGACTTGTAAATTGTATGATCAAGAGGCAAAGAAGATCATAGCAAGCTATGATGTGGTGTTTAGGCAGTATAGCCACATACAATGGAGGAGGAAAGTGTAAGTTCTTCCACTTTATCATTGAAGAAGTAATTCACTATGAACCTATCCCAATAGCTATCCTTTTCCTCCTTAAGGATGAGGAAGCATCATCTTTGAATGAAGAGAGAAATTTCACCAACTTGTAATCAAGCCACCAAAAAAGCCATTGTTGTGATTGATGGATTAGCTCTATGATTGCAATAATCTTATGCCTATAACCATTGAAGAAAAGAGATAGACCAAGGAGGTCTCAAAGAATAGATGAGAAAATAAAGGCTTCTACTCACATAGTCCATATGGGCTTGATGGTTGAGATTATGAGGGAAGTAAAGCAATCTAACTTGGAAGTAGTGCTTGCAGATCCAACATTGAGAGCAACCATGCAAGTTGATTATGATGGTATAATGAAGAATGATACTTGGAAGCTAGTGGATAAGCTAGAAAAGATAAAGGCTATTGGTATCAAGTGGGTTTGGAAAGTAAAGTACAAGGCTAGTTGCAACCTTTAAAAGTATAAAATGAGACTTGTAACACTAGGATTTTCATAGGTTGAAGGGTTTGTTTTTTTAAGAATCATTTACTTCAATTGACAAAAATGATCATATTTTTCATAGTACTTATAGTGGCTACTCACAAGAAGTGTCCAATTTACTAAATGAATATTAAACCAATATTCTTAAATGGTGACCTCAAAGAGAAAATATATGTGGCTCAGCCCCACTAGGGTTTTAGGCACCTCATTTTGTGAACAAAGTTTATAAGAAGCCGAAAAATGTATTGTATGGGCTAAAACAAACCCTGAGAGTATGGTATCTGTGGTAGATAAATAAGTTCTTGTTAGGCTTAAACTTCAATAGATGTGCATTAAATACTAACTTATATGTTTACAAGGATGATGAAAGTCTGTAGTGATTGTCTTATATATCAATGACCTTCTGATAAAAAGGGACTATGAAGCTACAATCTATCAAACTCAAAAGGCTTTAAGCTCTAAGTTTGAAATGACAAGGCTTGGGCTTGGTGCACTATTGTTTACGGATTGAAGTCAAGAAAGAGTGAAGAAAAATCTTAATCCCTCAAAAGAGGTATGCATGGGAGTTTTTGAAAGCATTTTGACATGACCAAGTATAAGGAGATAGCTACACCTATGGAGGACAATGTGAAGTTATCCATTGAGGATACATTAATATTAGTAGACATTGGGAGATGTAGGTTTCATTTAGAGTAGGTTCTCAAACAAACCACATCAAAGTCATTGGAAAGCTAGGATGAAGATGCTTAGATAGTTGAAGGGAACTCTTGAGTATGGTATCACAAAAAGTTTCAAAAGTTCTTTTGTAGAAATTTGTAACTCAAACTAGATAGATAGACAATAGTGACTTCATGAAGTCAACTTTTGGACATTGTTTCTCTTTGGATTCAGTATTCTTCTCTTGGATCAATAGGAAGCAACCAACAGTGGCATTATCTTATAATAAAGTAGAGTAGAAACTAGTTTATTTTTTTACATGCAAAGTAGCATGGTTAAGGGGGATCCTATGGCATATGGTAGTGTAGGATGAAGATCCAAAAGTGCTAAGATGTGATAATCAAAGTTGCATCACTATTGCAAAAAATCCAGTATTTCATGCATGCACAAAACATATTGAAATCCAATATCACTATGTGCATTGATTGAGAATAGGATAGAATTGGTCTACTATCCAATAGAGGGATAGCAGAATAAGCATGTTATCCACTAATAGAGGAGAATGGAGTAAATATCTCTACCAAATCTCCTACAAAGGATCTTCTTTGATATTATCTTTAGAGACTTGGAATTGTTTCAAGGATGTAGTTCACCTTCAGGTGGACATTAAGGAGTGAATTAGATATACTTAATACCCCACCCTAATAAGGTACTACCAACGATCCATAGTGCTCAAACTTATAAGGCCCATATTATGAGACAAAGCCATGTGTAAGCCCAAATATTGGTTGGGTCCAAACTTGTATGCTAGATGAGGTATATGTGGATGAATGGAAAAAATATGAAATTTGTGGGTCTAATCTTTGAGTGAGATAGAGTAAGCACGCTAGCAACTTGTGGAATATTACATTAAGTTACGGGGTATGGGAGTGATCAAGGATCCCTATTTTGGGATTCAGGGGTTACAAAAGCTACCCTTAGCTAGGGGGAGCTCCCTTGATGGTAGTTTGAGGGAAACACCTCTGGCTTGATGATAACTAGAATATTTTTTAGAATATTCCATGTCTGACTAGGGAAGGCTCATAATATGGTTAAATAAGTCGACTAGACCACCTTCTTGGGCTATAAAAAGGATATTCCTCTTCGAAGCCATCATCAATCTATATTTTCACCCAATCAAAGTTCTTGCAAGTAGGCTTAATATTTTCACTTATTATTTACCTAAATCTCATCTAAGCTTCACAATAGAAGTGTGTTGGTGTGGACACAACCATGTTTGTATCAGCTTGTTTGCAATTAAAGGAGTTTTTGTTCTTCACTAATTTGTTTTGCACTTTCTATTCCCTTGCTTAGATTCTATACATTGTGCCACATAATTTTTAGACCATGTATTTGCAAATCCTTTTGCTCTTTAAGAATAATTTCATCTTGAACTTTATGTAGTGTTCTATTTTCTTGCCATACCAATTTCATAGTCTCAAGATTCATCATCTTGCTCATGCTCACTTTCATCCTTGGAAAATTCCCCTAGTGTTTTATTGGGATTTTTTAATTCCATGAGTGACACCATTAGGTTGCTATTATAGACAAATAGTGCTTGGAGAAAATTAGTTCATTTACACTCTTATTGTTCAAGAAACTCCTTGAAAGTGAGTAGATTGGCCTATGGTTGTCCTTGAGACACCATCACCATTGGGTGATTTTTCTCAATTCCAATGAATTGATGGGAACATTAGACCCCTTGACACTAGGTCAAGATGGTTCTAAGTTCATCATAAGGATAGGTATTGTCACTCCAATCATACTAGGCTCAACCATATGAGCTCTTCTCCACTCCATTGATTCAGATTCACTCATCATAGGATTCCTTATATTTGCTCTCTTCTATGAATGGTAAGGCCATAGTGGCAATAATGTGCATCTAGTCCTACTTCAGGGCAATGGATGCATGCATTTCTTAAGGGATTTGCTTATGGGTGTTTAGTTTGTGTCTTACTAGACTAGAGCATGCCAAAAATTGCATCCAACTTAATATGTGTGATCTTCTACCATTCTATTTCTACTCTAACTACCTTGCCTCCATTTCCCAAGAAGACCATCCCATTGCCCCAATCCTCAATAAATTAAGAATTTTGCATCCAAGGGTGACCAAGAAATAGCTTTTAGTGCACAATGTTTGTTGTTTGTGATCACAAATTTCATAATGAAGGTAATCCTTATGATCTTCACATGTTAATCCTTCAACACTTGTAGTGGTCGGTGGACATTGTATATCCATCGATCACCATGAGGGTTAAGTGCAACCTCTTAATTGGTGGGTTTTTCCATTCCTCAAGCATAGATTCATTTGATGATGTTGAATCCTACATTTATATCTATGATATCTCTCCATGGAGAATCACCAAGGGCCTCCACTAAGAGGATGGCATGATGCTTGGTTCCCTTGTAGAATTTGTTGATTCCAAGTGCCCTTGGAAGAAGGAATTGGTATTTTCTTGCACTGCATGAAGAAATGTTTTGTAGGGTTTTGCCCTTCCCTCTACACAAAGTTTGAATGGCTTCCAATGGTCTGGGCTATTTTATAGCAGCATATATGATGGCATCATCACAGTAATTGAAGCCAATGCAATAATATAGCTAGGTCCTACCTTGTGGAACTAAAGCTAGTCACTTTTTTGGCTATAATTTTCCTTTCTTTGCTCAAAATTTGATTGCTTCTCTGTTTGATTGGATTTGAAGAGAGTCTTTTTGGGTCATGTTTGCATCTTGGATGTGACAATGGTACCATGCTAGATAGCCCCACTACAACATGACATACTTGGGTTTAGGATATTGTTCTCCTCCCTAAGCCTATTGTACTTGTTTCTTTCTATTTTCTATTATCTTATGCTAATGCTCCTCATTGGGTTACTCTTTCTCCTTAGAGATTGTAGTTTCATTTGTAGAGTTGCAGTTGGGCTCGTGGTTCTAGATGTAGCATGCTTACGAAGCAATGTGGTGAGCCCATTTCTTTATTGTGTTATCTTGGTCATTCCTCTTCATCCTCTTCTGAGGGTTCTTTTTCGCTCTATGATGGATCGAGTAGCAATGAAAGGTCTGGGAATGCTTATGTTGGCTTTCTTACTTTGTACACATGTGATACCATTTTTAGGGATGGGTATGCTGTCCTTGTCATTTATCATATCTATCCAAAGAGACTAAGGAGCATAGGTGGGATAATGGCCTTGCTTTGCTGGATTTTTGCTTGGGAAAATTGGGATACATATGTGTTATGACACATTCAAGGCATCCCTCGTCTACTTGATTGTCCTTCTATGATTATGGTTTTGTGAACACCTCCAAGACACATATCCAAGTTGCCCATAGTTCGAAGGTTCCTTGGGTTCTAACATCATGATGGGTATGTTGATAGTCCATCAGACTACATTATATACCTCATCATACATGAGATATGAGTTAGTGTACTCAATCGACTCTTCAATGTAGTGTCATTTGCAGGATGAGTGATAACTGTTGAGTTAGCTGCAATGGATCTTCTATGTAGAGATGCAGGTTGAGAGAGAGGAGATAGAGACACACGATTTGTGGTATTGGAGAGTGTACCTCAATAATGATTTTAGATAGGTATATGTACTACATACAACTTGGCCCTTACGGGTGGACACAAGCATTGCCCTTTATCCCAACAACCTCCCCTCTAAAGGCAATGTGCCTAAAAGGTAGAGGAAAAGAATCAGCTAAGTCTAAGTATGTACAAAGCTGAAGAGACTATACCTATCCAATATCCATTATCTTGCCCTGCGCCAATGGGCAAACCTCTTTGTTGGAAGACCTTCCACCATGAGAAGATCTGTAGGGTTATCATCAGTGTGCACCTTGACCAACTCAATGCTTTTGCTGTCAACACCTCTGATGAAATGATACTTCACCTATATGTGTTTTGTCTTTGCATGAAAGATAGGGTTCTATGCTAACATGATAGCACTTTGACTATCACAGTGGAGAATAGAAACCTCAGTAATCCCAAGCTCAGTAACCAAACGTGACAGCCATAAGGCTTCTTTGCATGTCTCAGTGGTGGCAGCCACATACTTTGCCTCTGTAGTAGACTATGCAACACACTTTTGCAGCTTGGATATCCAAGAGACAGATCCCCCTATGAAGTTAAACGCATACCATGTAGTGGACTTCCTGTAGTCCTCATGTCTAGCATAGTCTGCATCAGTAAAGCCAATGATAGATGTATTTTTCTTACCAAAATAGATGTAAAAATCATTTGTGCCCTTGAGGTATCTCATAATACCTTTCATTGCTTCCCAATGCTTCTTGCCAGGGTTTTCCATGTACCTGCTAACCACTCCCACTGCAAAGGTAATGTCTGGTGCAACCATAGCATACATCAAATTGCCAACGACTAAAGCATACAAAATCTTGGCCATTTTGGCCTATTCATCATCAGATGTAGGCATGTCCTCTACACCGAGTTTCACATATGGAGGCAATGGAACTCCGATTGCTTTCCCCCCTCCATATTGAAATGCTCCAAAATCTTGGATACATATTCCTGCTGAGATAGATAGAATAATCCCTTCAATCTATCTCTGAGTATCCACATCCCAAGAATGTAATTGGCATCACCAAGCTTCTTCATGTCAAAGCTGCCATGAAGGCTTTGCTTCAATGAATCCAAGGCATGAGTATCCCTACTAGCAATCATCATGTCATCAACATACAGAACCAAGATAATCATGCTACCATCTGCTGCCTTCTTAGTGTATAAGCAGTGATCAACTTGACTTCTCTGAAAGCCCTAAGACTACATGAAAGTATCAAACTTATGATACCATTCCCTCGGTGCCTGTTTTAGCCCATACAAACTCCATTTGAGGTTACAGACCATCTTCTCTTTGCCCTTAGCCACAAAACCTTCAGGCTGTTGCATGTATATGTCTTCATGTAGATCACCATGTAGAAATGCAATCTTTACATCCATCTGTATGAGCTTCATATCCTCAGCTGCAACCAAGCCCAAAATGGTTCCTAGAGTAGTCATCTTGACTACAAGAGATAAGATCTTGTGCAAGTCAATTCCATGTTTCTACTTGTACCCCTTTGCAACTTATCGTGCTTTGTACTTTAGTGAAGAACTAGAAGTGACCTTCATCTTGTAAACCCACTTCCATGATGGAAGATTTTTCTTCCCTTTAGGCAGCTGCACCAAGTCCCAAGTACCATTCTTATCAAGTGGTTCCACTTCTTGTTGTTCGGTCTAGTCATTGCTTCCTTGAAGTATGATGGCTCACCATAGTCAATAACCATGACATAATCCACAACATACTGCACACCAGGAACAAACATATTTGGTTGCTTTGAAGGTCCGGTTGACCTATGAAGCAAAGGTTTTGCACATTTTCTGGCCACTGGGTCTGCAAATTTGCATTTACATGTTGTAGTCCTGAAATATAGGCTTGCAATTTTGCATGTACAAGTTGTTGTCCTAAAATTCCAGCATGTTGTCCTGACAGTTCAGGCTGTCCTAATTGCATGTTTTTAGGCTGAAACTGTGGTGTATCATAGGCAATACCTTGCTAGTCATTTCCAACACCTTCTCTTGCATTTTCAAGAGTATTTATAGTAGGTATACGCTGCTGTCCATTAGGCACAAATGGCTGTCTAAAAGGTACATCCTCCTTGAAAACAACCCTCTTGACTTCCTCAGTCTTCTCGAGCTACTTATGCATGCGATCTTCACAAAAGATGACATCATTACTGCATACTATCTTTCTTTTCTCGGGATCCCAAAGTCTATACATCCCATCTCATCCTCACCACCATATTCTAGTAGGAATATGCATTTACAAGACTTTGGTTCCAATTTGCTGTGTTCTTCTTTCCATACATGCACAAAAGCATCCCAGCCAAACACTTGCAAATGAGCATATGAAGGTGGCTTGCTTGACCACTCTTGTTGAGGGACTCTCCCCCCCCAAAGATCTATTTGGTGACCTGTTAATCAGATGAATGACTGTCATAACAACCTCTACCCAAAAGCCATGGGGTAATGCACAACATGAGACATCATTGTATGGACCTTATCCTGTATGGTTCGATTCATGCGCTTTGCAACTCCATTTTGGGGTGGATTATGAGGGGCAGTGAGCTCCCTCTTTATCCCCTTGCTATCACAAAATGCCTGAAAGTCTTTGGATACATACTCCCCACCGTTGTCAGAGCGAAGATACTTAAGTGTCTTATCAGTCTAGTTCTCAACCAATGCCAAGAATTTCTAAAACATGTCAAGCACTTCGTCCTTGCTATGAATAGCGTAAAGCCATACATTTCGAGTAGCATCATTGACAAATGTGACAAATTATTTCTTTCCTCCTAGAGATAACCCTGGCATCTGACATATATCGGAATGTACTAACTCTAGAGGCAAATATTTCACTGAAAGAGACTTTTATGAGATGTGTGCACATGCTTACCATAATCACAATGATCACCTCACAGTGCTCGAAATCAGCATAACAAAGACAAGGTAAGTAACCCAAATGAGAAAGTAATTTCGTTCTTGTTTGACTCATGTGTCCCAACCGACCATGCCACAAGCAAACACTTGGCTACTCGATCAACAACAACATGGTCATGCACATTAGATACATGGAGAGGATACAAAGCATCGCTCTTTGAGCCTCTGGAAATAACCCTAGATTCTCTGTAGATATTCCAGTGACATGAAAAGAGACACCTAAATCCAAAATCCAATTGTTCATGTCATCATCCATATCGGCTATCAACTATGTGCACTGAAACATGAAGAGACAAAGAGTACAGCATTCTCACTACCGCTCTCATGGCTAACTACATTTACCTCTTGAATCTTTACACTGCTCTTCTTAGCAGGCTGATTCTCTTTCTTCTCTTCCTTGTTGTTGTCATCTGTCTTCTTGCCCTTCCCTTTCTCTTTCTTCCATTTATAGCAGCCACGTTTGAAGTGACCCTTCTTGCCATAGCGATGGCATTTAACATCCTTATTACGTGATTTACTGCATCCCTTGCTATCAGATTTGCCTTTCTATTGTGATCTACCTCTAATATGCAAAGCACTAGAAGACTTATTGAATGCATTGTTCTGCCAATTCATTTCTTCCATGAGTGGAGCACTCTCTACATTAGCATACAAAAGCATAGCATTAGAATTGCTCATAGCAATCCTGAAGGTATCCCAGTACTTTGACAGAGTGCAAAGCAAGAACGTAGCTTTGAACTCATCATCAATATTGAAATTCAAAGTGGCAAGTTGGTTGAAAATGGAGTTAGACTCACTAAGCTGAGTAGACATTGCAGTGCCCTCTTTCATACACAAATCCATGAGTTTTTTCAGCTAGTAGACTTTGCTTGTAGTACTCTTTTGGGCATACAATTCTTCCAGTCGCTTCCAAATGTCATAAGCAGAATTTAACCCTTCAATGCTGAACGTCAAGGCATAAAAAATCGATAGCTCAATGGTCAAGCATTCAAGCTCATTCAAGTCATCCTAGTTGTCATGCTCTACATTAGTTGGTTTTGTTTCCTTTACTTTAATCGGCTTTACTTGCTTCTTCTGCAACAAGATATTATAGCACTACTTTTGCCAGACTGCAAAGTTGTGTGCTCCTTCAAGATTTTTGGTATGCATAAAATGATTGTCATTGTTGCTAGCCATGACTCACAGCCAAATAATTGTATGACAGTAAATGACAGCTAATGCCAAGCAATGGAAGCTCCGAAATCCACGTAGTAGTATGTTAGGAATATCGCCAAGTATGTAGCAGCAAGAACATAAACCATTTCATTGCCAAAAATGCCTCAAAAGCATTCAATGACAGTAAACATACCAATTTCTTGACAAAAATAGAGTGCAATCCTGAAATTCCTGACAATACAGGTGGCTGTCCTGCAATTCAGGAGTGTAGTCCTCCTCCTAACATTCAGGAAAAATCTGTGCTGAAAATTCAGAACTGACATAATCTCTCGGACTAACTGAGATTGAGCTCCAAAGATCATGCAAAGCTGGTCAAAACATCACCATAATGTTATTGCATAGAAACATATCAAATTTCTTGACAATGAGATATGTTGTCCTGAATATGGAGGAAACTGTCTTGAATGTACAACAATAGACCTATAGGTAAAGCTGATCCAAAAATGAGCTTTAATCACTACTCAAATGCATTCCAAAATCAAATCCAAGCATGTAACATTAACCATAAGCATGAATACATGGTTTAGAATGTCCAAGACCAAGTCTAGAAGCAAGACATAATGTGTATGCAATCAAAATTTTATTTAGCCCTGTTCTTCCAATAGCCACATCTTTGTCAAAACTAAGCAAAATGATGACTCTAATCACCCCAAAATGATCTCTAATCATGGACATAACATATCCAAGTCATGTAGCTCCAAATGGGCATCAGACAGTCATCACATAAATGAATAATAAGCATTATTCACTCAAGAAATAGTTGTTGCCATGTTTCCAGCCACAAATATGTCTGCAAAATGAGCCAAATCCTTGCCAAGATTAGCTCAAAATGACCTCAAGACAATGTCACATGGTTCCCAAAGCATCCAGCATCAAGATACATTCATCAATCTCAAGAGACCAGGTGCTGCCCTATTTATTACAATTTGAATACTGTGTATTTTAGACCTAAAGCTGAATGTATATTAGCCCTAAGTGTAATACTACACTTCAATGCTCAATGTTAAGAATTAGATGTAAAGTCTAGAGCACAACCATGATGCCAAATGAAGAGGAGCAGCTGCTGTAGGTCCTGAGCATGCTGAAAACTAGATTTACATACCCACGCTGATGGCACCTTTGGCCTTGAAGAGATTGGAATGTTGGTCCAGGTGTTGGAGATGATGGCAAGGGTCCCCAAGTGGCCAATGATGGCTGCCAACAAGCTCAAATGAAGAGGAAAGCTTCAAGCTTCAAGAAGAAGCTTCAAACCTTACTGCCCTACCTGCAAACTCTTCATAGGTGAACTCTTCTTCAACTTCAAGCTCCTGCACACATGAAGAAATGCCAAGCTCTTGATTGCCTCAACCAAGCTCTGATACCACTTTGTTGAGTTAGTTGTAATGGAACTTCTGTGTAGAGATGCATGTTGAGAGAGAGAAGAGATAGAGACACACGATTTGTGGTACTGAAGAGTGCATCTCAATAATGATTTTAGATAGGTATATGTACTATATGTACAACCTTTCCCTTATGGGTGGACTCGGGCAACTGCCCTTTATCCCAACAATAACCATGGTGGAAACTTGTAGTATACCTCAAGGATTCATCTTGGCTTTTTGGATGCATTCATGTAGGATCACTTTGCCTACATGCTAGATCTAGATAAAAGCATGCATATTTTTGTTACATTCTCTCTCTAGTCAAGATATCTCATAATCTCTCACCATGTAAGATATTCTACTATCTACTCCTACCCACTTTGCTAGGCTCAGACAAAACCTACAACCTGTCAAGCAAGTAGAACAAATCGGAGAAATAGTGCAAGCAAGAAAACTCACCAACTATGGTAGTCTAGGAGTTCATTGAAGAGCTCCTTACCTTTGATGATCTTGTCGACTGCGCATTCACAAACCTCATATCTTTCAATTCACGAACTCCATGCAAGGTTATAGCTTCTTGCTTGTTCCTCCAAACTAAGCAACACACACACACACACACACACACACTCTCTCTCTCTCTCTCTCTCTCTCTCTCTCTCTCTCTCTCTCTCTCTCTCTCTCTCTCTCTCTCTCTCTCTCTCTCTCTCTCTCTCTCTCTCTCTCTCTCTCTCTCTCTCTCTCTCTCTCTCTCTCTCTCTCTCTCTCTCTCTCTCTCTCTCTCTCTCTCTCTCTCTCTCTCTCTCTCTCTCTCTCTCTCTCTCTCTCCCTCAAGCTCCTACCACAGATTCTTTGTCTATCTACCTCCTTAAGCTCCTATATCAAAGACTCTCTATCTCTCTACCTCTCAAATTGGGAGAACCTAAGAAGGACAAAAGAAGAGATGGAGAGGATGCCAACAACAAGAAGAAGAGAAAGCTCACAAACTTGTTCAAAACACAATTCGAGGCTCATAGACCAAGCTTGCATGGGACAAAATCTAGCAGTAGGAATTGCTGAAATTAAGGTTCTTGCATGTCATTTTGAAGCATTCTTGATATAGAGAACTATATCATACACTTGGTACAAGCATCCACCTAATACAACATCAGTACTTTGATGCTAAAATACCAATCAACATGAATAACATCAACCATTCTTACTGCAATATGAACTGCATAGATATCAAATGTAGGTACTTACATACTTCTAGATACTTCAACTTTAGTGGTAGACTAATCAGAGTTCTCAAAGACTTTAGAAATAACATTTTGAATTGAAACATCAACAACCTAATTATTCAATGCATATATCTTGACACAAAAGAGAAGAAAAGAGATAACCTTTTGATTTGTAGCCTTAGAAATAAAGTACATTAAGGTTTTACCACCTTATATATGACCTTTGGATGTTAGAAATTGGATAGGGCCTAATCCTCAAGTGTGCATGTTGCCCATAGTTCTATTGAAGCCCATCTTTGGGGTTTTTGTAACTTGTCAAACTATCAAATTTCAAAAATCCTATTAATGCACTCCACTTGTACTGCCATTAATTGTGCATTAATTTGCAATTTTCACAGAAGTGATCCTAATGCTTAAGAAAAATTGATTTTACATTTTTTCTCTATAGGCCACTTGAGATTACAATGTTAGCACACTTCTAAGTTTTTTGGCTATGCTTTAGTCTTCTCTAGCATTTTTATGTATTTTGCTACCTGTGCTCTTTAAAATTTGAATATTCCCAAACTTTATTGACCCCTATTTGATCCACCTCTCTCTTTTCTCTAAATTTTTATGATTCTTGGCCAATTTTCTACTTTTTTTTGCTAAAAACTTGTTGTAGGTTAACATTATTCCCCTTAGTATCTAAGTGCTAGTTCGATGGCACTTGTAAAGGTGTTTGGAACGACCCAATTGATAGAAAGTTATTGGTATAGTGATGTGGTGTTTAGGGTGACAAGTCTACTAATTTCTTGGGATGTCCTACCATTGAGGACCCTGAATGCCCTGTGGAGGAGAGGGCTAGGGTGTTGAGGATGGAGCTAGTAGTAGCAGACCTAAATCATTGGTCACCCCCAACTTGAGGACCCCTAGGTGTTTCGATATGTGTTGGCCTTTTTTTTGGGTGAAGTAAGCACTACTATTTTTTTTACTCTCATCTTAATATTGTGGAAATAAAGGCTTTAGACAATCCTTAAGATAGGCCTTGCTCATCAAGTATGGTTTGATAGAGATGCAAGTGCTCATTGAAGTAGATGACAAGTAAGGATGATCACAACTAGTAAAGTGGCTATCATTCATATCTTCCAAGAAATTGAGATAGAAATATAGCAACATGGTACCTCGAAGGATGAGTCTAGCATATCCATCGATTCTTACATTGATGTTAAAAAATAGGGGATGTAGTCTCTCTTCTTCCACAACTCTCTTCTGGCTAAGAAAAACCACTAGAAATTTAATATAGTTACATGTAGTTAAAAGGCTAGGTTGGGACAATTCTAAAATGTGTCCAAAAACTCGTGGAAGGAATGGACTAAATTGCTGTCTTATAACTTCACGATGCCTTCAGGATTTGTGGCATTGATATTAAATATGAGAGGAAAATTGTGCCTCCCATGGATGTAAGGGTTGAAATCAATTTTGTGCCTTTGTGGATAGGGCAGCTAGGTGGTGTTTCCTCTTTCTTTGGAGAAGGCTCCATACAAGGCCTTCCCAGCCTCATTGCTTGCTTCTAGGATGGGCTTCCTCCATGCCGATTGCAGCTCAAATCCTTGCACCTTCCTAGATTCTTCCAATGTTTTGTTTTGCCAGTAGCCTTCCTCCTCCTATTGCCACAAGTGAGGGTTCTGTATTTATTTCTTGATTGATTGCTTTCCCAATGCTTCACCTACCTCATCACCTCGTTCATTGTGCTCACAAGTAGTATTAGCTTTAGTTTTTGCTTCATGTTAAAGGTGAAGGTCATAGGTTCATCTAGTGGCTCTCTTCTCTCCAATTCGCTAACCTCCTCCAATTTGATAATGACCACTTGCGGTTCTTTCAAGAAGGGGATGTCTGATACTTGTTATAGTACTACCCTAAACTTTAGCTTGACTTCATCTAGTTGCCTTTTTCATCACTAACTTGGATCCCTTGGTGCATCGACAGAAGTGGATTCATCAGGGGATCACTATGTGTGTTTGTTTGGAGGAAGTTCTGGAGTGCTATCACATCCTAGTCTCTTGTGTCAATGGGGGGTGGGAATAGTGTAGGACCTTTTGGAATTATGAATCCCAATCTAGTCAATTGCTCATCAGTGAGCCCCTCTTCTTTAAACTATTGCATCACTTCATCTCTTGTGGGCTTATACTCTTGTGGTTGGGATAGTGGTCCTAACCATAGTGGTACTAAGGTGCTTTGAGTATCTTCTCTAGCCATTTGTAAATTTTTTTTGGACCCTTCCATTGTATCCTCCTCTCTTGGATTAGTGATTTTAGTTAGTGTATCGATGAAACTCCTTTGTTGAATCTTTGTGAATTTCTCCACCATCTTTTCTCTATTCCTAACCACCTCTTTGTTGTGCCTTGCTTTTGCAAGTCTATGAGCAAGCTCTTGCATTGGGATTGAGCTTTGTTCCTCTATTCCTAACCACCTCTTTGTTGTGCCTTGCTTTTGCAAGTCTATGAGCAAGCTCTTGCATTGGGATTGAGCTTTGTTCCTCTAGTTGCTCAATTTTCTTCTTTACTTTCTCGAATCCTCGATCCTACCACCTGGTCAATGCCTCCAATATTGTAGTTTTCTCTCTTTTACTTTGCTGGAGCTCCCCTTTTTCCTTGGTCAATGTTGCCATTATTTGTTCAAGGTGTTCCTAACTCTTAGTTGCTTCTTTCTATTGCTCCATTAATTTTAGTAATTAGTCCTTCATATACTCTACTTTCTCTTAAGCATGTTGCACTTGGTTTATTTGGACTAACTGTTTACTTAGTCATTCCTTTAGTTGTGATATAGTCTTTGTAGCTTCCTTATGGTGGCATACTTTCCATGTTTCCCTAGTCTCCTTTTCTTGGTATCGATGTAGCACCTCTTTATACTTATTCTCTATACCTTTCCCTACCAAGGTTGTTGCTTCCATCTTGAGGATGTAGATGCTTCTAGTGTATTGCCTTTGGAGGACCACATATGCCTCCTTTTGCCTCTCCAAGGCAACCATTGCCCGCTTTCTTTCTTCTTCCTTGCGCTCTCCTTGTTCTCTAAAGTTTTGAGTAGGTCATCAAAGTTTTGTCCAAGCCCTTGAATAATGCAAGGTATGTGTAAGGATGTTCCTTTTTTCTTGGGACCTTTTCTTCCCTTTTTTTAAATTATGCTTCTTCCATAGCCAATCTTTTTTATGGTCCTTTTGACTTGCTTCTAGATAAAAATGAGTAGACAACATCTAACCACCAAATCTTTTCTTCCAAGGCTACTTGGCTACCTCCTTCAACTGCAAGTGGTGGTAGTAGGAGTGGTGTGGCTAATGGCAAATGGTGGTTTTTTTTGCCAATTGGCTTGGTTGGGGTGGTGGTGGTAATGGTTGAATTGGTTCCTTGCCTTTGCCTTCTATTGTCTTAGGCCCTTCTCCATTGGTGGTGCTTCTCACTTTTTCTGCACTTTTTCTTACACCTACTATAGGTTGGGGTGGATTAGGTAGAACTCCAGTGTTTATCCATATAACCCAAATCAACAATTGATAGAAAATAGGGTTGCCTCCCCTACCTATTTCTTCTACAAGATTCTACATTGCTTGATGTCGTCTTTCTCCTTCAAAGTATGCCTTAGCATTCTGCATTTATCCATTGAGAGTCTTTCGTGGTTGTTTCCAAGGCATCTTTCACCTCATATGCCATTTTTTCCTCCTCAATATCTTTCTTCGAAGCACCTTTCTTCTTTCCTCCTTTGGTGGGGGCTTTGCCCTTGCTTTTTTTTTGCTCATTCTTTTGAGTGTCCTCTCCTTTGTTTTTTTTGTATTCTGCTTCCGGATAGCCTCCATTTTAGCTTGCTACACTTATTTGCCCTTTTTCTTCTTTTCTCTTTAGTCTTTCTCTTTCTCTTTATGTTTATAGCCTTCTCCTAGTTTGAGAGGTTTGGGAGCCCTCTTCTTCTTGTGGTTGCCTGTCCCTATTTCGAGGTGCATTGGATGTAGTTTTGCTTGTTCCTTTCTCTCTTGACATCAGTTCTTGAACAAATGATATTGCTATTTCTTCACTTGTACATGTTACCAACTCCATAATAGTGTTATGACCATTCAATGCTTCTTCTATTATGCTAATCAATACACTTCCAAACCCAACTAGGGTTGCTTTTGCCTATGGCATTTCCCCTTGTTGGTTCCTACTTCCCATTGTTACTTCCTTAGAATCTTTAGGTCCTTGGGCATCAACATGAGTAGTTTGGCTACAACCAAGATTGTGTTCCTCGTATAAGCATTTAGGTCCACATTCCTCATATGTCTTGTAACTAAATCCTTAAACATTCCTATGTGGATCCTCTTCATCATGGATTTGTATTTGGTAATGGAGAGAACATTGTATTTATTAGCTTTTCTTGCATTTTCGGGTTCGAGCTAGGGATGCATTTTCGGGTTCGAGCTAGGGAGTGCATTAATCTTAATCCCATCGTTGTTCATCTCCTACTTTACTTGCATTTTCACGCGCTCGAGTTGGGGAGTGCCTTGTTGATCTTAATCCCATCATCGTTCATCTCCTATTTTTCTGTGAATTTAAACTTAGCCACAACATCAATCTTCTCTCTAGTTACCCTCAGTGAGTGCTCATGTAAATAGGGTCATGTGCACTCGCTCTACAAATAGGGGAGCTTCCACCTTCTATAGGTCTTCACTTGTCTTCAAGGTGACTATCCCAATCCTTTTGTTGATGTTGTAATAGGTAAGGAATTTCATGCACTTCGGATGGTTCACCCTACCTCCAAAGTTCTCCACATATTTCCCTAGGGTGCACATTTCCATAATTCTCAAGCCTTTTGCTATGATCTATCTGAGGTTCTAAATGTATCTATATCTTAGATTCCTATTTCTCAGGATGTCTGCATTCATATTATTCTTTAGTAGCTCTTCTTCTGTGAAGGGAATCTAGGGCTTTTTGTGATTTTTGAGGATGATCTTGTCAACTTTGGCCATTTGTTGATGTATCTAGATAAAAGGAGACATGTAATCAGAATTTATAGGTTTAGAGTACACAAGCTTGCACATTTCATTTTAGATGCTCATATATTTCTGCAAAAAGTTGTTGATATTGCCTATTTCTTAAAAGGACATGCATGCTCTTCTCATCTACTTACTTATAATGACATGTACACTATTCTTCATTGCCTATTTCTTAAAAGGATATACATGCTCTTCTAATCTATTTACCCCCTCCCCTCCCCTAAAGGTTTGCAATGCTTCCTAGCTTGTAGGGTAGGTTGACAGTGTGGTTTTGATTTCCCATGGCTCAAGAGTGCTTGTTAGAGAAATGAATGAGAAAGAAAGAAAAATAGATAAATGAAATGTGTGTGAGAAATTATGTAACACTAAGTATATATGAGAAAAGTTAGACTAATTCAATAATGTAGGATCTCATTGCATCAACCAACCATAAAAACTGATGATTGTATTCCCTAGTAGTGTAATGATCCATGTCACTTAGCCTTATGCCTACATGAGTGATGTAGGTGAGGAAATTCATTAGAAAATCTCATGTCCCCATGCAACTGGCAATATAGAGTTCCTCCTCAGTGATGAGTATTCGATCCAAATAAGGGTGGAATAGAATGTGGTCCTCTCTAACGATGGATTCCTTGAGATGACTAACCCTTGGAATGATGCTAGTCTAAGAGCAATATAAGTGGGGTGATACTACTCGGTTGTTGTTAGATAATCAAGGATTCTGTGCAACTCTGACATATTCAATGAAACATGGTAGGTCATAGGAGGTGACTCTTTTCCTGATTTTCTAGTCATCATGCAAAGAGGCATAGGGGGTAGGTCATTGTTCCTAAGTTCACATTCTTCCTCAATCTTGTTGTAGGTGCGCGCTTTCTCAACACCCATCTTATAATAATCCTTATCATCAAAGAATGATTGTAATGCATCCAATCATGCTCATTCTCTAGATAGGGGATGTGCTTGGTTAGGGGGATGCAGTTGGTTGGGTCTATTATATGATGATTTTTCCTTGAGCACAGTAGAGTTGGCATCCAAGTCATGGTGAGGTCTTCCAAGTGTCCATTTGTACCTGAACTACTTTTGTTCTATTCTTGAAGAACTTCAATCCATTGCCCCATTCTTCTATCACTTTGGCACCTCTCATCCAGGATCTTCCTAAGCAATATGTCATAATCGACACCCTTCATAAAATAAAGTTTATTGAGAAATAAACTCTAGCTATCTTGATCAGCAAGTCTTTTAACACTCCAAATGGATTAACTTTGTACCATTAGCAAGTGTTACATTAAATTGAGTTGTCACAATGGGGCTATCCCAAGCTTGCAATACTGTATGACTAAGGACACTCAATCCTGCCCTTATATCCATCTTCTTCCTAGAAGGCATTGATCTATATAAGGAACCTAGCAAGCACTAGGGTAGGTGTCACACTTGTGGGTATCATTATTAGTGTCTTGAGGTAATATCGACCATCCTTGCCTTTCCACCCATGCTTTGAATGTTTTCCATAGACCATGGTTTTGCCTCATTAGCTATCCCAAGGGTAACAACACTTGAGTGGAAAAGAGGGCTATCAATAGTCCCACATCAACCTCATTGGTTTTGACTCTTCTTAGTTGTGTTAATAATCCCAATGTGAGGTTAATCATGGTGTGTACGATGGATAGCACATAGATAATCAAGAAGGATTAAAATAGACTAAGAATAACATGGTTACAAATTGATTGCATACTCAACAATAATATTTGATATTCCACCCCACACAATGCTACAATACAAGGCTTCTTTTATCGATAGCTTCACTCATACAAGTGGCCATCTTAGGTGGCATCCCTATCTTGACATTTCCATAGTCCATACTTATCGACTTAGCTTGCACCTTTGGGGTGTTGTCACACACACATCCATAAACACTGAGCTTACATTTATCGACTTAGCTTGCACCTTTGGGGTGTTGTCACACACACATCCATAAACACTGAGCTTACATTCTCATCACCCCCTCTTAAGCGAGATGATTACTCTACCTTGTCACCCATCCTATGTAGCATTGCACATCCACAATTGCTACCTCTCAACACTCCCTCTCAATGCTATATTGGAGTGTTTAGATGACTAGACACATCTAGTCCACCATCACTACAAGGATTTAAACCTATAGCGACGGCGGGTAGCGACGCAGGTAGCGGTGTCGCTATTTGCGTCGCAAATAGCGACGCCCCACAGGGAAAAAAAACAGGCCGAAATCGAGCACGGGTTCATTTCGTGCATTTTTCTCGATCGTTTTGAGAGGGAGAGCGAGAGAGAGAGAGCGACCGTCGTGAGAGAGGGAGAGGAAGAAGGCTTGCCGCCGCCGCTGCTGCTCCCGTCGTTTGCGAAGGAGAGAAGGAGCCTTCATCGCGAAGAGGAGCCGCCAAACCCTTGCCATATCTCATTGGTGAGTCCATTCTCTCCTTCTTTTGCTTGTTTAGGGTTTAATTCTCTTTCTCTTTTGCTTGTTTAGGAGAGGAAATGAGAGAGAAAGAGAGGGAGAGGGAGAGGGAGAGGGAGAGGGAGGGAGAGAAAGAGAAAGAGAGAGGGAGAGAAAGAGAAAGAGAAAGAGAAAGAGAGGGAGAGGGAGAGGGAGGGGGAGGAAATGAGAGAGGGAGAGCGAGAGGGAGAGGGAGGAAATGAGAGAGGGAGAGGGAGGGGAGTGCATTCTCTCTCTCCCTCTCCCTTTTGCTTTTATAATTTGTGTATATATATTGAGAGAGGGAGAGGAAATGAGAGAGAAAGAGAGGGAGAGGGAGAGGGAGGAAATGGAAGAGGGAGGGGGATGAAATGAGAGAACGAGAGAGAGGGAGAGAAAGAGAGAGAGAAAGAGAGAGAGAAAGAGAAAGAGAAAGAGAAAGAGAGGGAGAGGGAGGGGGGAGGAAACGAGAGAGGGAGAGAAAGAGAAAGAGAGGGAGAGGGAGAGGGAGGGGGAGGAAATGAGAGAGAAAGAGAGGGAGAGGGAGGGAAAGGGGGAGGAAGGGAGAGTGAGAGGGAGGAAATGGAAGAGGGAGGGGGATGAAATGAGAGAACGAGAGAGAGGGAGAGTGTATTCTCTCTCTTATTTATTTAATTTTTGTATAATTTGTATATAATGTGAGAGGGAGAAGAAATGAGGGAGAGGGAGAGGGAGAGAGTGTGAAATTAAAGAGAGGGAGAGGGAGGAAATGGGAGAGGGAGGGGGAGGAAATGAGAGAGAAAGAGAGGAAGAGAGAGAGGGAGAGAGGGAATGAGAGAGGGAGAGTGTATTCTCTCTCTTATTTATTTATTTTTTTTATAATTTGTATATAATTTGTATGTAATGAGAGAGGTAGAAGAAATGAGGGAGAGGGAGAGGGAAATTAAAGAGAGGGAGAGGAAATGAGAGAGGGAGGGGGAGGAAGAGAGAGAAAATGAGAGAGGGAGAGGGAGAGGGAGAGGGGGGAGAGACAAAAACATAATAGGGAAATGAGAGAGGGAGAGGGAGGGAGAAGAAATGAGAGAAGGAGAGGAAGAGAGCAAAAGGAAATGAGAGAGGGAGAGGAGAGAGAAAAAAGAGAGAATGAGAGAAGAGAGAAAAAGAGATAAGATGCTAAACATAATAGGCAAATAGAGCAAAAGAGGGAATGGGTGAGGGTGAGGGCGAGGGAGGGAGAGGAAATGAGAGAGGGAGAGGAAGAGAGAAAAAAATGGGAAAGGGAGAGGAGAGAGAAAAAGAGAAAAAATTATTATTAATAATAGAGAAAGAGAAAAAGAGAGGGTCAGGGTGAAGAAGGGACAGGAAATGAGAGAGGAAGAGAAAGAGAGAAAGGTAAATGAGAGAGGGAGAGGAGAGAGAAGAAAAAATGAGAGAGAGAGGAGAGAGAAAAAGAGAGAAAAATCATTAAACCTAATAGGGAAAGAGAGATAGAAAGAGAGGGTGAGGGCAAGAGAGGGAGAGGAAGAGAGAAAATGAAATGAGAGAGGGAAAGGAAGAGAGAAAACGAAATGAGAGAGGGAGAGGAGAGAGAAAAAAAAATATGAGAGAGAGAGAGGAGAGAGAAAAAGAGAGAAAAACCATTAGACCTAATAGGGAAAGAGAGAAAGAGAGGGTGAGGGCGAGGGAGGGAGAGGAAATGAGAGGGAGAGGAGAGAGAAAAATAGATTGAAAGAGAGAGGAGAGAGAAAAAGGAATGAGAGAGGGCAAGGGAGGGAGAGAAATGAGAGAGAGGAGAGAGGAAAAGAGAGGAGGGAGAGGAATGAGAGGGAGAGGAGAGAGAAAAAGAAATGAGAGAGAGAGAAGAGAGAAAAAGAGAGAGGGAGGGAGAGGAATGAGAGGGAGAGTAGAGAGAGAAAAAGAAATGAGAGAGAGAGAGGAGAGAGAAAAAGAGAAATATCATTATACCTAATATGGAAAGAGAGAAAGAGAGGGTGAGGGTGAGGGTGAGAAAATTAGAGAGGGAGAGGAGAGAGAAAAAGGAAATGAGAGAGGGAGAGGAGAGAGAAAAAGAATGAGAGAGGACAAGGGAGGGAGAGGAATGAGAGAGAGAGGAGAGAGAAAAAGAGAGAGGGAGAGAGAGGAATGAGAGGGAGAGGAGAGAGAAAAGAAAATGAGAGAGGGAGAGGAGAGAGAAAAAGGAATGAGAGAGGGCAAGGGAGGGAGAGGAATGAGAGAGAGGGAGAGAGAGAGAGAGGAAAAGAGAGAGGGAGGGAGAGGAATGAGAGAGAGAGAGGAGAGAGAAAAGGAAATGAGAGAGAGAGAGAGGAGAGAGAAAAAGAAAAATATCATTAAACCTAATAGGGAAAGAGAGAAAGAGAGGGTGAGGGCGAGAGAGGGAGAGGAGAGAGAAAAGGAAATGAGAGAGAGAGAGAGAGAGGAGAGATAAAAAGAGAAATAACATTAAACCTAATAGGAAAAGAGAGAAAGAGAGGGTGAGGGCGAGGGAGGGAGAGGAAATGAGAGAGGAAGAGGAAGAGAGAAAACGAAATATTATGTGCTAGGTACTAAATACTAGTATTATATGATACTATATGCTAGGTCATAGAAAAAAGAGAGAGATGTAAGGAGAGGATAACAATCTAAGAAAAGAAAAGAATGATAACAAAAACAAATTATTTGTTGTAATGTAGACAAAATGGAAAACGAAGAAGGTCCTGTTGTTCAAGATCGCGAGGTGTATCTTAATCAACGTGTCCCATGTCATTGCTCTCAATGCAAGCTGGCAATTAGATGAAAATGCCGATAGTCTATAGAACACGTACGACGATGACACTATAGGGGCACGAATGGATTTGAAGGAGGTAGGTAAGACGGAGGCGCTTTGGCCGCAGTCAAGTGCTAATGGTCGCGTGCAGCTTCCTCGCGCTCCTTGGTTTTTGTCCACTAAAGAAGAGCGCATTGTGAAGCAAGTAATCAAGTCTATCCGCACTCCGACGGGTATGATGCATTCTCTCAAGTCCGTATTTTCTAAAGACGACCAATTATCAGGGCTAAAATCCCATGACCGGCATAAGATATGTCAGGTTTGTACTACGAATGGATTGTAATTAGCATGGGCATTTTGCTATTTGGAATGTAGCCATTATTCATAATGCTTTCTCATTTATGGTAGTTTGTACTACCGATCGCGATCGCAGGATGCCTTACTCCAGAAATATGCGGGGCCATTTACAGGTTGTCGACTTTGGTGCAATGGATCTCGTGGCCCTTCCAGGGAGCGTGCCTTTGGCTCAGGTGGATGCTGTGGAGACACGGACACGGTATCTCTATCTCGTCATTCAGCTGGAGCTGCATCACCTCCAGGATTTGTCACACATGTGGGGACGTCTACTCCAGTTACTCCGGCTTTTGTGCAGCCGTCAGAGCAGGTGGCACCCTTGTGGGTGCCACTCCGAGAGATATTACCCCCGTCGATACACCGGATGCACAGGGGTCTCCTGGATATGCCCAGGAGCATGGACCAGATGGGAGAGGACCCATCTTAGGCAAACTCCAGGGGGTTATGGATATCTAGTCGATAGTAGGTCAGGAGCCATCATCATGAATGATAAGGGGAGGAGGGTGATGGCTTGCATGAGAGAGTTGTGCCAACAAGTTTTTCGGCACAATGTCTTGGATCATTGGAAGAACATACCGGAGGGGAGCAAGGACTACATAGTAGCACCCTTGCACGAGGAGTTTCCGGTGCCAACCACAATAGATAGATTCTCTACGGGCTGGATGATGGATTGCATGCATGCATACATGTCACATAGACGATCCGACTCACTCAAGGCAATCAAGAGTGGGGCTGCAAAGCCCGAGTGGTTAGATGCATACGACTAGCGCCGACTGAGAGAGGAGGCTACAGATTCTCCAGGACGTTGGAGTCAGCAGCGCGAGGCGGCGAGGGCACGACTCGAGGCCGGAGTGGTCCATCATCTTGGGAGTGGTGGCGACAGGACATATTTGGAGGACTTTGTAAGTTTTTCTTTTGTTTTGCTTGTTTATTTTTTTGAAATATTCTTTGTACTGATAATCATGTTTCTAACAGTTAGTAATTTGTTTTCTTTGCAGCACTCCATTACAAATCGCGATCCGACTGGCCTTGAGACTCGATATGCAGAGAGGCATGGTCTCACTGCATTGATCGACCGATTGTATAGACGCGGCGGCCCTGTAAGTCACTCATCTTTCTTGTCCGTAGTTACCATGAGATATTTGAATGCATTATTGTATGGTGGACTGATATGTTGTTTCTTTTTCTGCAAAGTCCGTTCGATGCTCCTTTACAGTGGGACGAGCTTTCGGGGGACGAGGATTTGTAGCTCGCCCTTGGATCCCAAGAGCTCACACACCTTTATTTTTGAGTCGCCTGATCTATGTAGACATTTTCTATGTATTAGTGATATCCTGTCATGATTGTACCAATCGCTTTTTATGCAATCATGTATTTATTTCATGTATCAGTTTTATGATTTCAGTATACATTGTTTTTGTTTGCAAGCGCATTGTACACAGTAGTGCAGAAATTATTTTTCACAAAAAAAAATTTCCCTGTTACCGTCGCTATTAGCGTCGCAAATTTTACTACTCGCGTCGTTATTGGCATCGTTAGGTACGTCGCAAACCGTCGCTATCAGCATCGGTATCGGCATCGATGCCGACGCCAATACCGATGTTGATAGCGACGGTAATACCGACTATTCTATGGCGTCGCCAATAATGACGCTTTTTGCGACAACGGGGGCAAATTTTGTTATTTGTATTTTTGTCGCTTTAGACGTCGGTATAAGGCCTATATCTTGTAGTGCATATGCATGGCACTGTGTGTGTACAATGTTCTTTTGAGCACCAATTGCTCGCATGAATCCACCCCATCCTTTTTGAACTACTGTAGTGTTCAAGAAAGGCATGACAAACCCACTCATGCATCTAGCATGTGCATGCTCTCACATACATGCACTCTCAAAGTCCTTTTGAGATATCAATCTTAGGAAGAGAACCCAACACAAGCCAATTCTTGTGTAACCTTTTCTTGAATACACATTGAGATTTAGATGCATATACATGGCCACTTTTGAGCTCTACTTGGCTTGGGTAGGAGAACCTTTATGCAAAGGGTGAGTACAAATCTTTTGCTTTGGTACTCAAGCTTTGATACAATTATATATTGTCCATAAGCATTCGTAATATTTTTTCCATTCACTTGTTTCTTTGATGTGTGTATAGGACCAAGGCTTTCCACAAACCAGAATAGGCTTTACAAAGGGTTTTTCTTTCTTTTCAAAGAAGGAATGGGATAATATTCTTCGAGTCATGTGGTGACTATCTTCCTCATCTGCTCACTCTTCTTCCCCTTCCTTCTTCTTTGATTCCTGCAATGCCCAATGCTGTGCCTCTTCACTGCACGTGCCATAGCCCAGATTGTCTTCCTGTAAGACTGCTACTGAGCAGACCTAATACATCAAGCTCAAATAGCGGCCATTTTTGTGACCAGGTTCCACAGGATACCTATCATGGTCAGTGATTGTTGCTAACTGAGAAGTCCTTGCAATTCCGCCGATGATGGTGGACTTGAGCTTGGGAGCGGGAGCTGGAGTGGCATCGCCTTCATCTGACTCCAACAACATTGCCACAACTATTGGCGTTACGATCTTTGCCCCTGGAGTTTCATCTCATCAGTTAGTCTCTCTATGTATTGCTTCTACTGACTGCAACTTCATTCCTATTTCATTGATTTCCAGTACTGTGCAACCATCGCTGATTTTCTTGAGCAAGCACAGGATCGAAGGAGGGTTCGAAGTCCTGCAAGCTCTAATGTCAATGATGTGAATGGGAGTGCCCGTGAGAGTAGATAGCAATAAGCGATTTATGAACTGCTGCTCCCCTCACAGTTGCAAGGGCCCCCAACTTAACATTCTCTCTCTCTCTCTCTCTCTCTCTCCTACCGCACTCGACTCTACCCTGTTGCCATTTGTGTTAACTGGTTGTTGTCCACCCACCCTGGATTATCCATGCAGTTGATGCTTCCTCTAGAGCTGCCATATTGCCACGACGTAGTTGACAGAATGATTATTCTCTCTCTGTGAGCTGCGATATCTCCTCTCTCTCTCTCTCTCATCAGGGCCTGCCTGTGCATCTAGATCTTACCTTACCCTACAGGACTTTCATGCACAAGGAACTTTAGACACTAAACTAGATGGTAATGGCTAGTAAATACACATTTTTCTCTAGTTAATAACTAGGGTTTTTTAAATTAGAATTAGGTTTTTAATTTTACTAGATAGATGTGAAGCTATAACTAGTAAAATAAGTGTCTATATGGTAAAGTAAGGCAAATTTCTATATATCACCTAATATAGCCATGTTTATTGGATAAATTTATGAAGCTATGGATCATAGGATAATGTGCATGCATAGTAAATCAAAATAAATTTGTATAGAATATCTAACATAGTCATGCTTACATAGTCATGTTAAGTAATATACATCACAATTGATAGGCCTAACCATCAACCATGTAGTCAATCTCAAATAAAACAATGTCGATACACACTTGTAATGGATATGTTTGTATGCATCCAAAATGTACATGTGCTATAAGATACATTTGTGCATTTTGATAACTTTTAATTCTTACTCACATAGTACAAATAGTTTACACATCCATAAATAAAATATCATTTTTAACCATATAAATATTTCCTTGTCACATTAAAACAAAGAAGAATCTCATTCAATTCAACTCAATGTCATGGCTGTAAATCTTGAAATTCCCCTCAAATCCCCCTGAAGTGTGGGATATACCTAGTATCCATACAAGCACAAATAGTTATCAAAAGTTATTTAAGCCCCTTACAAACAAGGAGCATATCCATCCATTAGCAAAATAGAAACAATTCAAATTGTAATAGCCTTTTCCTTAAATGAAAGACATAGAACATCTCGAGTATGCGGAAACTTGAAGAGGGGAGCTCTCAATAGATAGTCATGGCACATGGTCTATTAAATAGAGTAGTTGTATTAAGTTCATTAAAAAAGCAACATTTCCTACCAACATGTGGCATATACTTTCACTTTCATGCATGTAGCATATTCAGGGGGTGAACAAGGAGTAAGAGATGATGGAACACATAGCACTAACATAAAGCAATAGAAGCGAGACAATGGGATGGAGATGGATTATGCTAACATTGTCGTTGCTAGCATAAACATGGAAGAGCTAGAGAAGAAGATGTGGGGTGACCAAAAATGTTTCAATGAGAATCAAAAGAGAGTCACAATAGAATTTGGGGAGCAAGTGCTATGTGCATGAGTGGTATCCTTGTTGCCATGCATTCGGCAAAGCAATACTAAGTATTCTCTATGCAACATGTACATGTATTTTAAGGGAAGTCCCCCTTGAGGATGAGTTTGCTAGATTGTTTTGGCTCACCTATGGATCAAAGTGGTGCTCACATTGTTTTGCTTGCCATTAGAATTCTTTTGGGTCTTACTTTCATCTAAAACAAAAAGAGATTGGGTTTTGGGTTCACTTGTTTGGCTTAAAGTGAGCCTTAATTACATGCTTCCATGGCATCATGATTTTATTCATGAGGAGGTCTTGCAAATTGAATGCCCAATATGGGCTAGTTTTCATGGACTTCCTACTTTGCTAGATGGAGATGTAATGTGCTAGTAGAAGTGCTAGGTAGAGCACTCTATGTTCTTACAATAATATCAACTAGTGGAGCAAGTGACCTCTTGTACTTTGGGATAAGAGGAAAAATATCCTTGACATGCTCCAGATTTTTTATCCTAATGGGATTGAGTTGTTGGTCGATGTCAAATTCTCCCTCTTCTTGGATACATGCTTCAAATGCAAAGAAGATGGGTGCTTTGCAAAGGAATGCCCAAAAAGGAATTGAGATAAGAAGAAGCAAAGGAGAAAATAGTGGAGATAAGGAAGAACTTCAAAAGAAGCAAAAAGGCATAAACATAGGTTGAGAAGGGTAAATTCAAGGAAACAAACAAGCCTCAAAAGGAGGAACCTAAGGAGAAACCTAATTATCAATCGTGATCCTAGAGATGCTGAAGTTAAAGTGGGATGGAAACAAATAATTTCAACCACCAAATTCTTTGAAGTCTAATGGAGGTAAGAAATAAAAAATTTCCCTTTAAAAGCTTCTTACAAATGTTTTGTTGACAAGGCTATTTTGCTATTTTGGATTATGGAGGTTCGAACAAAGATATAATGTTAATTAGTTGGCTCACTATGATCTCTTATAATGTGAGGTGCCTAGGAAGTCCATCCAAGAAGGATGTGTTTAGTAGGAGAAAGAAATGGAAGCCCCTCTCTTTCAACACCTCCTTTCTAGAAAGGGAAGGATTCAACTTATAGCTGAAGGATGCTTGGAAACAAACCAACAATCCAATGTCTAATCCAACGTAGAACTAGATGAGATCCATTGCTATCATAACTGAGATTACCAATATGTATGGCAAAGATCAAGATTGACTTCAAAGAGGGTTGCATGTTAGTAGTTAGCAATGCAGTAAGTATATTAAAAATGACTCTTTCTAAGTGTTGTAGTAATGGGATGTTTTATCAAATTCTCAAAGAAGTGGAGCATTACATGGAGGATTTGCAGAAACATAAAGGTGAAGTTGCCAAAATTTAGTCTAAGGGAAATGGTATCTTATGGGACTGGTTCTTCAACCAATTAATTTTATGAATTGATGAAGCAAAAGAAGCAACAAGAGTTGTTAGCATCAGACCTTAATTACTGAGCATATGATTTTTAGCATCAGACCTTAATTACTAAGCATATGATGGAGGAATTTATTTGATTATCTTGTACATTATGTATGTTGTGAGTCAAGTAACATGCAACAGTGACTAAAAATACATGCACAGGAAAGGCCTAATTTTGGCATTATGAATCCAGTGAGATTAATGAAGGTTGAAGATCCATAGCCTAGATTATCATATAAGACACTAGAAGTGAAGTAGGACTCTTGTTTCACCGTGGAATATGGCTCCTGGCATCAATAATCCTAATGGGATTGAGTTGCTGGTCAATGTAGAATTCTCTCTCTTCTTGGTTACATGCTTTATATGCAAAGAACGTGGGTGCTTTGCAAAGGAATGGAGCTAAGAAGCGCCCAAGGAGAAAAGAGTGAAGATGAGGAAGAACTTCATGCAACATAGTCACAAAAGAAGTAAAAAGAAAAAATCTCATAGATTGAGAAGGGTAAATCCAAGAAAACAAACAACCTTCAAAAGGAGGAACCCAAATCCTAGAGATATCAAAGTTAAAGCAAGATGGAAACAAAGAAATTTAACCACCAAAGTCTTCGGCATCTAATGGAGGTGAGAAAGAAAAGCTTTCCCTTTAAAAGCTTGCTTGCAAATGTTTCATTGACAAGACTATTTTTCTATTCAGGATTATGGAGGCTCAAACAAAGATACAATGTTAATTAGTTGGCTCTCTATGATCTCTCGGAATGTGAGGTTCCTAGGAAGTCCATCTAAGAAGGATCGGTTTAGTTGGAGAAAGAAATGGAAGCCAGTCTCTATTTAGGTTCAGCACCTCTTCTCTAGAAGGGGAAGGATTCAACCCATAATTGAAGGATGCTTGGAATAATATGATAAGGTCCTAAGTTCTTATCTACACAGTCAAAAAACATGGTAAATTGCAAAACACTCGACAGATAAAAAACTCCATAACTTGGAAGTTAGCTTAATACTCTTTTAGTGATAGTCATTAAGTTGAATGTTTTTGCATCTGCTTTGTAAAGTTGTTTTTATGGGCTAACTTGGAAGTTACCTAAGTGCCCTTTTAGTCCTCTCCATTGGAGTAAGGGGGCCCAAGTTTGTGACTTGTATTGGTTCCCCCACAGCCTCTAACTCTTGCATAAGAATTGAGTGAATTACTTTCACACAACTTTTCAAATCATAAGTGAGGTTGGAAAAACTTAAAGCTTGAAATGAATAATAGGGAAATATTAAAAGATGGAGTGCCATCAATGTTATGCAAAAAATTAAAAGAGATATGTTCGGGATAATAATTAGGAATATTATTTGAGTCCTTGAATATTGATGAGTTAACTACACTTTTATAAGAACATACCAACAATGGATCGTTAGGTTACTTGTTGAGATTTGAAGCATTGGGTAGATAGGAATATTAAAGGATATATAAGATCCAATTAGACACTAGATGTTGGAAATGGGTCTATTAGAGATGTAGACTCTATTAGATGCATAAATAATTCCACGAGTCTTGGTAGCTAATATTATCACTGATGAGACAAAACATTTTTAATTTAAAGAATCTTGAGTGTTACCAAGATCCCTTTAAGTCTTCCAATTTTGATGAGACATCGAAAATCTCTACAAGACTTGCATTTGGAATGATGATGATCGACAAAGTGTAGTCATTGTACTCACAGAGATAATTGATGCGGTGCACGCACCAAAAATCACCAAGAGTTGAGTCATCGAACATACCAACAATGGATCGTTAGGTTACTTGTTGAGATTTAAAGGTGCCAATGTCAACAACTTGTGCTTAGGCATGCCCTTTATCAAGAGAGCATGCATGTGTTTGGGTTGGGGGCTATATATGCTAGTAAGTTTATATGGGTTCTGCTGCTAACTTCCAGTAAAATTTCGAAGACCTTACAACCTTACAAATTTTGAACAGCTTAGAACCTTACGAACTAATATCCTAAATTATTTCTAATCCAACTTATTAGGCTTTTGACTGGTATACATGGAGATGTGGCACTGCTACATCTAATTGTCAATGTACTCCCAGTACACTAGTTGGGATTGGTTGCATGCTTCGACTACACCTTCTCTTTGATATTCACATGCAAGGCTTATGTAGGGCAATGAATTTAGGAAGGCAACCTCGACTCCACACATCATCAGTATCCTAAGATTCTTCATGATCGTGCATATCAAGATGGTCTTCCTAGCATGGCATTTCAGAAAGATTGGTGTGTCATTGTTGAGGTAGCACAACATCTCTATGAGGGAGATGACCTTGTTCCAGTGCTATAAGTTCAACATGAGGTTATTGTCCTATAGTTCAGGAGTAATAATGGTTATTGTCCTATAGTTCAACATGAGGTTGAAATTAAAACTAAAACTGAAACAAACTATGGTTATTGTCCTATAGTTCATAAGTAATAATCAACATGAGGTTGAAACTAAAAATAATGGTTATTGTCCTATAGTGAACCTGTCATGTAGACAAGTGATAAGCATCATGAATGTGAGACTGAATGAAAATAAACATAATGGTTACTATTGTTTTTAGAGATATCTAAGCCATGCTTATGCCATCACTTGTAATGGAAATCAAGTACTATTACACACTAGTGAGAGGGGCCTTTGTACAAATCAGGATTATACCTGAAAAAAATTAGGATTATACCTTCATAGTTGATTTTAATCATAACCTTCATCAAAGTGTTGTTTTTCAAATTCTGTTTGGACATTGTTCACCTCTCATGTAGACAAGTAATAATCAATATCAATGTGAGAGTAAATGAAACAAATAGATATAAACTCAAGGGGAGTCGAACCCCAAACACAATTTGTGTCTACCGAGGAGTCTACCTGCAAAATTTAAAAAGAATATTTGTATAGAGAGAGACATGATTGCCTCTAAGGCAATCATGCCTCTCACTCACTCTCTCTCTCTCTCTCTCTCTCTCTCCCTCGTGCATATTGCTAAGTAAGAGCATATGACTTTAATTCCACATATACACATGTATAGCTCCCACAATATGCACACGAAACTATGTTCTCTAACGAAATTCAAAACTTAAAAACAAAAAGTAAGTGAATTTACATATCAAAATAAAAGGTTGACTCTACATTTACATCATCTAATGACCTTTCATATTCTTATCCAATTTGTGTTTTTTTTTTTTAAATATCTCCAAAGCAAAACCATGAAAGCGTCCCATGACTAGTAGAGACAAATCTAATTCTCTCTTAAAGACTGAATAATCAACATCAACAAAATTTTGTTTATTGAGCCAAAGATGTAGACTATTATAGAGATATAGTCTATATTACAAATATATTTTTGGGATAACAATTAGGATTATTTTTAAGAGCCCTTGTCTATAATAATATACCAACAATGAGTCATTGGGGTATTTGTTGAGATTTTAAGGTGCCAATGCCCGCAACATATGCAAATTGATTTGAAGCATTGGGTAGATAGGAATATTAAAGGATATATAAGATCCAATTAGACACTAGATGTTGGAAACAAGTCTATTAGAGATGTAGACTCTATTAGATATGTAAATAATTCCACAAGTCTTGGTAGCTAATATTATCACTAATGAGACAAAATATTTTTAATTTAAAGAATCTTGAGTGTTACCAAGATTCCTTTATGTCTTCCAATTTTGATGAGACATCGAAAATCTCTACAAGACTTGTGTTTGGAATGATGATGATCAACACAGTCTACTCATTGTACTCACAGAGATAATTGATGCGGTCCACGCACCAAAAATCACCAAGAGTTGAGTCATCGAAGGCCACCAGGGGGGGTTTAATTTTTATAACAAATTGGTGATGCTATCAATATGATCATGTGACTTATCTTTTTCTAGAATTCTTCAAAAATGAAATAGAGAAATAAATATTGATAAACTCAAAAAAATTTCAAAAAGTTATCATCCTACCATTGAAACACTAACCTTAATATATTTTCCCTCTATAACGTTTTGGAACTCCCACCTTCTCTTATTTTCCCCTTTTTCCATTCTGCAACATAGCAGGCCGTACTCTGTGAACTGAGTGGAGGTGCACAGATTTCATGATAGAGAAAGAAAAGATGTCATAGATTGCAGCATCGGTCACCATCACTAAGCTCCAGTCCAGGTACAATTTTGCAATGTCTTATAAGCTTCTTTCATGTAACACGTTTTTTTAATATAGTATGTCTATGGTCGTCAGCTGATTCTCCTTCGGTTTCTCTAGAGAAGCACAAGCATCTCCCATGCAAGAAACAATTTCCACTAAAGGAATGCAGTTTGTGCTCTTGCACACATCGATCCATCCTTTGTTTGTCTTGTCCAGGATGTAGGTGCCAAGGACCACCATGACTCTTGGCTGCAACTGTTTAACTACTTTACAACGTAGAAGTCTGAAAATTGATGCAATTACATACCTTCTAAGAAATATGAATCTTTGTTTTTGCCCCCAAAAAAACCTATAAAAGAACAGCAAAAAGGAAGCTTATCACCTTGCAGATTCCTTCTTTTTCAAAGTTTGGCTGATGTCCACTAGTGAGCTAGCCATAACCCAAAGAGCCTTGATAGGAGACCCTTTTTCTGATTATGGTGACTGCAGGTGACCACACTAATATATTGTCAGACATTATGTTGCAGGTGACCACACTAATATATTGTCAGACATTATGCAAGCTCTCGAGGTCCTCTTCTTGATCTGTAGGTCCCTTCGATGTGCAGCTTTCAAGGTCAAATTCATCCAAGTTGGCTGAGCTGCAGTAGAACATTGGATGTCCAAAGATGTTCCTTTTTGAATGACCAACAACACATGATTGCAACAGCTTATGCTGGTGGCTGTGATCATGCCTCTGGTGCAGATGATCATGACAATGTTTATGTCCACTGTGATGGTGGTCATGATTATGTTGACCTGTACTGCAAGAACCATTAGCTCTAGTCTGTCTGCCTAGCAATAACATGCTATTGAAGATCACAAGTAGGCAAGTGCCCACATCAGCAACAATAGCACCCCATAGGGATGCATATCCAGCTGCCGCAAGCACAATAACTAGCAGCTTGACTGTGATTGACAGGAATATGTTTTGCTGGATCTTTTTTCGTGCTTTGCCTGCTAACTCCACAGCATGTGCAAGGTTCTTAAGATTATTGGTCATGAGAGCAACATCTGCAGTCTCCATGGCCACAGCTGAACCAACAGCACCCATGGCTGAACCAACATTTAGAGTGGGTAAAACTATTAGAAATAAATTTCTCACCTTTATGTTATGCACTGCTTCAAGTGCTTCAGTGTGAAGCTGATCACCAGCACATAAAATCCCTTCCAGTTTTTCGTGCACATCTATCCAACAAATTGTCCATCCTTGACTCTTCCAGGTTTCTATGGTCTCTTCTATGTCTGCAGATAGTACAAACCAAAATGTTACATTACATATAACAACTAACAAATGAAGAAACACGCTTATAGATGTACTCTGGCCTCTACCAAATGCCTTGTTCTATATCCATACATACCGTGATCAGTCCATTGAAACCGGTTTGCTAGTCTCTCATTACCGATGTGTATTTGGTGGCCATCAAGCACACCACTAACACCTTCCCCATCCATAATTGTGAAGTCCTCAACTTGACCTGAAGGCTCAATTCCATATTGCAGCTTTGCATATGAAACCAGGGCTGAGGCCATTGGGTGGCTTGATTTTCTCTCGACACATGACATCGTGTAACAAGTATTTGAATTAACTAGTCCCTTTATCAAAGTTCCTGTTTTGTCCAAGGCCATAACCTTAAGCTTCCCAAGAGCCTCCAGAGAGCTTCCACTTTTCACAAGAAACCCCATTTGAGCGCATAAGCCCCTGATTAGAGTTGGGCGCGCACTTCGACAGAATTGGTGCCGAACTGCATTTTAACCAAATTAATCAGATGATCATAGTGATTTTGCTTATTAGTATTTATCTAAGCATATATATAATAGACGTCAAGAGATGCCTAGTAAACTATATTGTAGGTGAGCTAAAAATGTCAAATGAGCATCACCTTCATGTTTACAGCATTTGCTACAGTTAGACTATCTCCGGTAAGCATGACAATGTGGAGGCCCAACCTCTGCACATATCTCCCAGTTATCCCTCTTTGATTAGAATAGATCGGAAGAAAAATTTTAGCTCTCATTAGGTAATGGCACAATCAGACATTTAGAGTGTGTAAAATGATTAGAAATAAATTTCTCACCTTTATGTTATGCACAACTGCAAGTGCTTCAGTGCGAAGCTGATCACCAGCACATAAAATCCCTTCCAGTTTTTCGTTCGCACCTATCCAACAAATTTTTCATCCTTGACTCTTCTAGGTCTCTATGGTCTCTTCTATGTCTGTAAATAGTACAAACCAAAATGTTACATTACATATAACAACTAACAAATGAAGAAACACGCTTATAGATGTACTCTGGCCTCTACCAAATGCCCTGTTCTATATCCATACATACTGTGATCATTCCATTGAAACCGGTTTGCTAGTCTCTCACTATCGATGTGTATTTGGTGGCCATCAACTTGACCTGAAGGCTCAATTCCATATTGCAGCTTTGCATATGAAACCAGGGCTGAGGCCATTGGGTGGCTTGATTTGCTCTCGACACATGACATCTTGTAACAAGTATTTGAATTAACCAGTCCCTTTGTCAAAGTTCTTGTTTTGTCCAAGGCCATAACCAATGATTGGAATTAGATCTCATAGATGATTGATGTCAGCGTAGGTCCCATGGCGTGTCAATCGCAGGAGCTAAAGCTCAGTGCACACCTTGACCTCTTGAATAGCAAGTAGGTCCAGCTTCCTCAATCTGAGGAGTCTCATGCATACATCCTTCTTGGGTTCACAGCCCAACCCTCTAACATCCCATGTTACCATTGTGACCTTGGACATTGCAGCTTCACTCATAAATCTGAATCTCATCACTCCTCCCCCTGGTTCTCATCCAGAACGACATACCAGTTTTTGTCAATTAATGGCTTGTGGGCAAGTTTTTGAGTGATGCCTTCTTCCTGTTCTTGTCTTTGGCTTTGTTTGCTAGATGCACATTCTCTTTGTATGCTTCTTCAATCTTTTGACCCCCTGCATGCGCCTCTTGGGCCTTCTTTTGCTCCTCTTGGACTAGGGCATGATCCTAATGTTTGCCATTCCCCTCCTCCTTCTCGCCTGTCGGGTCCTTTTGTTGCATGGCCTGCACATCTGGTATTTTCCTGTCATCCGGTGGGGTAGACTCCATGGACTAGATAAAGTGGCTTGCCCAAAAAGAATTTGCTCACGTCTCATGCACGCCAGATGACCAGCAGTACTCAACCGCCATACAGATCAACAATGATCGCGCATCACAGAAGGTGCAGCACCAGGACTCTAATGCAAGCATCTAGTCCAGCTCCCATCATCATCATCAATACGATATCACACATGATCAGGGTCTCTATCGCGATTGGCAAGCTTTTCAGCAGGATTTTGAAAGCATGCTGAAGCAGTTCCGGGTATTCATCTATCCCGAGGCATACAATTTACAAGCTACTGATCATGACCTTCAGTATGACCATTTCGCAAAGGCATTCCTCCCTCACTCTAACCCTTACGATCTCAGCCTTGGCAACTACTTCAGCGAGCACATCTTCAAGATTGTTCTTCTGCAGAGCTCCTTCATTACATTGGACCCCTCTGAAGCACACTTCTTCTTCTTGCCCTTCTTTGTCAATGTCCTCAGAAACAACCCCACGGTGAAGACAGAGGACCGGATCGTGAGATTCATTGCAGAGTATGTGCACAATGTCAGCATGAGGTACACATACTGGAACAGGACACAAGGGGCCGACCATTTTTATGTATGCTGTCACTCTGTGGGGGTAACAGCAGCCTCCATGAGCCCATCTTTGCAGAAGAACGTTGTCCAAGTGGACTAGATAAAGTGGCTTGCCCAAAAAGAACATGTAAATACCACAGCTAGAGTGCGCAGCATACCTTTGTTTGAGAGAGAACGGAACAAGTGTTTTATATTTACTGAGATCACCCTTCTTGCTTTGGTTGAAAGCCTTGATCTGGTCAGCTGATCGCCCCTGCTGCTCAAGTAAGGCAATAGTGACCCCCATACCTCCTGCTTGTACTGCATTGCACAGAGCTCCACCTTGTCTCTCTGCTTTTGTAGCCATTCTTCTCCCAGGAAGCTCCCAAGCTCGCTGCTCTTCGAACGAGTGTAGATGTAACTGTGGTTGTTCATGAGGAAGAAGCTTGCAAAGGTTGGGATGGTTGAGAGCAGCTGAGCATTCGCAGCAACCTGCTTGTCTAGTGTATGCATGATCTCCAACACGCTAGCGTGGAGCAGGTCAGTTGCAGATTAATCTATCACGGGCCTGCCTTCCTTCAAGCTTTGCTCTATGTCAAGCACTCTGCTTATCAGGTGTTTGTAGAAATCACTCAACAAACACTTGAAGCAATTCACCACATAGCTCACTAGCCTGAGAACTTCGCCGTCAGACTTCATCGCGATGTTGCTTGCCTCTTCCTGCACCTAGACATGCAATTTGAAGTCCCAGTCTTCTGGCAGCAGTACTACACTAACTACAGTGTGCATGAGAAGACATCATGCATGAGAGCCGGCCACGTGTCTATTACATCATGCATGAGAGCTAGCCACGTGCCACATGCTTTAACGTAGGCCCCCCACTTAGTTGAACAAGAAGGTTCCCCTTGCTTATTACACTTAAGCTTATTCCCTATTTGCAAATAATAAGCTACCTATATGCTTAAGCATCCCCCTTGTTTGTGTACATCAAATACATGTATCAAAACTTCTTTCAAAACAAACAAAGTATGTTGCTCTAGAGCCCCACTTGGACTCTTCATCACAAGAAAGAGCAAACTTACACCTAGCTCCAAGCCATTAGTCTTCCTCACTCTTCCTATCCTTTTGTTTTCCCTCATTTTTCCTCGACTTTCCAATCCCTTATCTTGGCCTCATACCCACTTATGTGCTCATCAACTAATGCCAATGTTTACAAAATTTGACCCCATCACTTTAAGGAAGTGTTTAGGAAAGATTGCTTCTTTTTAATTGTTTTTAAGGAAGTGTTTGGGAAAGATTGCTTCTTTTTAATTGTTTTTAATTATTTTTAAGGAAGTGTTTGAGAATAACAAACTGGTATAGATTATGATATCAACTACAAAGTATGGTTTTAAATGTAGGTCTATTGCTAAACTAGTATAGACTATGATATTAACTGCGCAACTAAAATATGTTATTAACATAAACTATGTTATGGGCCGTTTTTTTGCAGTCTTGGAGTTTTAATTGTGGAGCTCATAATTTCATCAACCTTGGATTGAAGATTGAAGATACTCAAGTAAGGGATGTCTTCTTCTACAAGCACATTAAGAAAATGCACATGTAACTATAAGTGTGCACATAGTACTGAAGGTTGGCAATTAGTGAATCGTAGTACTTATTTTAGACATGGTAAAAATGACATGCTTGGGATTACGCATTCTTCTCTAGAAAGATCACATCCTAGTGAACCAAGGGACTCAAATGTGCAAGGAGATCATCTTGAGAACCGAAGGCACGAAGAATCATCTCTAATGCATGGTGAAACTAACATAGATGAATCAAATAGACGACGTAGGTGGTGTGATTGCCTTGCATATTGTAATGGTGGGAGGAGTGTTGGTCCACAAACTTTTATTAGGCACCAGGAGTTGAAGGCCAAATATGATGCACTTCTCTCTCTCTCTCTCTCTCTCTCTCTCTCTCTCTCTCTCTCTCCAACTACTTCTCAAAATCTCAGTATGCAGATTGGTCTTACTCCTTCTAATGAAAGGCAACATGAACAAGGCAATGATCAAACTATCAATACTTCTATAAGTCCCCCCCTTTAGTCATGACAACAACTCAATTAACCATGTTGAGTCTCCTCAAACAGATCCTTCTATAGACAATCACATATCTATTATTGGGCCATCATTATATCAACAAACTATACAAAAAATAATTGAGCTTCAAGCTCTTTGGGATGAGAACCAAATATCAATTAGTGCACAAGAGAAGATGCTCCAATTATTGTTTGGAGACATGGGCAATCCAAGGGCTAGGGCTCAAAGAGTTGAAGAGTGCAAGCCAAGTTTAAGTAAGCTATTAGTGCAACTACCTGATACATGGGATGGAAACCTTGATGGAGTGAGAGTCCCGACATCTTGGGAGCAACTTGACTCTATGTATCATGGTCTTGGCATGGTCCAACCTGAGCGCTATAGGTTTTGCATGAGAAGTAAAAACAATGATCATGAAATTGAACTTCTTACACCTAGTAAAGAATATTCTTATGCCAAAGATGTAGTCTTGTGTTCTTGCAAACAAAACATGCGAAAAAGAATACTAAAGCGTGATTGTATTGAATGTTGTGAAAAGTGTAAAAAATGCAATAAACCAAGGAGAGAAATGTTAGCTATTGATTATTTACCTCTAAATAAACAATTAGAGCTTTTAGTGCGATCCAGGACACTTTGTCATGATTTCCTAAGCATGTGGCGTCATAAAACAAGATGGTTAGGGAAAGATATCCATATGCAACCAGAATTCATAAACGAGTTTTGGGATGGAACAAAGTGTAGTGAGTATCAAGATTTTTGGAATCCTGATGCTGAGTATGAGATATACAACTTTTCCAAGGTCTTGTTTTTCAATAGTTCTAGAACAAGGTTTTGACCAAGAGATGCAAGAGTATAATTTTGTTTGTAAAAAATGTCGACATCTCAACAAATGTAAAAGGAAAATGTGTAGAGGTGATCCTCGGAACTTGGCACTTCTTTTACATTGGGATGGCTTCCAAGCCTCTCGTACCACTCAAAAGGACTATGGTATGGTTGAAATTAAGGTCCTTAATGGTGGGAAGGGTTCCATATTCGGCATTATTCCTGTTTTATTCATACCTTTTAGTTGCTCCAAATTTATTCGTAATACTCCTAATGTATTTCAAACTTTTTTACGGCCACTTATTAGTGAGCTACAAGACCTTTACATAAATGGTATGCAAGTGTCATACAACTACCCTGTAGAAAAGATTTTTGAAAATCTAATGGGACAATCAAACTTTTGTGTTATTAGATTAATGCTAATGATGGTTACAGGGGATCATCCTGCACAATGCAAAATAGGATCCTTCAAAGATGGTGGGCAATTCTTTTGTCGTAGAGACAAAGCCCAAGCTACTCTTGATACTAGTAATCCCTCATTCCAAGGATGTTACCTTTACGATGGTAGTCAATATCAAGCAAGATATCCTCCAACCCAACGGTCCATAGGTGAAATGATTGATGCCTTATCAAGTTCAAAGAGGGCATCCACACAAGCTGAAAAGGATGGAAAACTAAAGCTTGCAGGATTAGCTGGAGAGTCTATTCTATGGAAACTGTATGATTTGTATGGTTTTAACTTGTCAATAGACTTGGTATATGATGCGATGCATGTGTTATCTCTAAATATATTTCAAAAATACATACGAATACTCATGAGAGCCATGTCCAATGAAAAGAAAATGATGATAGATTTTTGTTGTGAAAATGCTTATAAGCTCTCTCCACCTTCTATTCGTCATGGATGGTGGCCTCGTAATCCAAGTAAGTACAATGAAAGCTTTAAGGCCGAAGAGAACCAAAAGTTCATCCAATGGTGCTTACCATATATTTTAGGTATAGTTGATGAGATACCAAAGTCAATTTTTGACCTAGGTTTGTTGCTCATAGATATTGCACATGCCTTCTATAGTTATAGTCGATATATTGGTTGGTCAAAAGAATGTTTAGGTGTTGTACGTACTTTGTTTTCTACTTGGAGAGTTCGAAAGGAAGAAGCCTTTGGTGCTACTTCTTCTCCCATAGAACACGTTGTAGGAAATGGAGAACTACTAGATGACATATTGAGACATGGATCGCATGATGTGTATTGGTGTTGTGACTTTGAGCGAATGGTAGTATTATATATAGCGGTAAAGACTAATAATCGCTTTAACGAAATATATTATGTAAATTATTATAAGAGGACGTTCTTCACTTCAATATTTAAGTTATTAGAAATGGATGTAGATGGGCTTTTGCCACATGAAAGAATGCTTATCCAAGTACATGCCTGTCTTGTTTTACCTGATGGTTATGCTTTCATTGATTACCAGACACCGTGTTGTTATTCATTTCATGAGAATGGCATTGTGGAGGTTTCTTCAATTGAGAAGGCAAAGGAGATGTGGAAACTTTTTGAAAGAGATGATTCCCAATATCCTTGTAACATAATGATGCGTGAAAAAGGCATTTTAATCACAAAAAAGAGAAGAGAACATAGGCTCCTTTCATCAAAAGAACAAAAATATATTGCGCAATTTCTTGGTCTTCAAGAGAATGCACTATTAGGACATCTAGTTACCACATATAGAAGAATTCTTTATAATGGAGAAATATACAAGATTGCAGATGACGTCGTGGTAAAAACTGACACTTTTTGTAGTACGTTAGAAAGTATAGGTCATTGGAAAGAAAGACTCACTAATTTTTTTTCCATTCAATGGGATGGAGAGTATTACACCTTTTTTAGTGGAGAATATTACAAGCAATGCATAATTGTAAAAGAAAATGAAGAATGCTTACTTATAAATCCAATCATGGGAATGAGTGTACTACAAACTCAACGACTTCCATTTACATGGGATTGCATAAGACCATTGAGTTCTTTGTTGCATAAGTTTGTTCCTTTACCTTTACATAATAGACTTGTTGCATATGAGGTAAAAGATCTAATTCAAAGAACAAGATTATTACAAATAGGGACAGTTGGTTGTATATCTCCTTGTTGGAAAAATATGATATTGTGTTGGCAAGAAAACATGATGATATGGATGGGGAGTACATTCATGCAATGATAAGAGAGGTAAATTATGAAGAAAAAAGGTGCAAATTGTCATGGTTGAAGTGTGATCATAATAGAAGTACATGGAGAATTGATATTGATGAAGATATTTGGAGGGATTGGAACTTGTGTAGCATGGTAATGTCAAACTTTGAAGTTACAAAGAGATGGAGAGTAACATTATCAATTGGAGAGTCTATAGATGTTCCAATAGTGTGGAGATCACGTGATGTAACTTGACTGCTTCAGAGAGAGAGAGAGAGAGAGAGAGAGAGAGAGAGAGAGAGAGAGAGAGAGAGAGAGAGAGAGTGTGTGTGTGTGTGTGTGTGTGTGTGTGTGTGTGTGTGTGTGTGTTGCAATCTTGGAGATCCAAATAGGTGCTAGTAGCATTGGTCATAATGGACATCATTATCTGATCGCCATCCCATTGTGTATATCATAATGCTTTATCTATGGGTGTTTGTATATTAGGACGGTATCTCATGGATATAGCTCATGTTGTGTCTCATGTATAGGTAGTTGGACCTTTGTGTGTATGTGTGTATGTGTGCATGTGTGATTATTAAAGAATGAGAAAATTTCTTGCTTGAAAAAGATTAATGTATGGATATAATCTCTTGTTTGAGGAATACTAGCATATAAAGTTGTAAATTTGATTTTAGCTTGTATCTTGTTTGATTTTAGCTTGTCTCATGGTTTTTATAGTTGTATATTGTATTGTTGTATGGTGTTTTTCTTTAAAAATTAAAATCCCATTAAAATCATTGAGAGAGAGAAAAAAAGAGAGTGTGATCATTGTTGTATCCTTTTTATATGATTGATTGATTCTTTATTGGTTGAATATTAACATAGTTTCTTGATTTAATTTTAGCTCGTCTCATGGCCTCCCCAAGTCAACAAACTCTAGATTCAATGATGCAAACTATCATCACTTTGCAAAAAACAATTGAGGAACTAAAATCAAAGAATGATAGTTCCGAACAAACATTGAGCATGAGCAAACCAGTTTCAATACAAAGTAAAAGAGTCCAGTTGCCACCTCAAAAGCAAATCAAGAGTATACAAATAGGGGATGTATCTCTAATGAAGACTCCTACATATGACTAGATTTTCAAACCACCTAAAAGGATTAGTCGAGAAGACCAAGATGAGTTTGGAAAACCATTTTTACTAAAATACTATCGAGATACACAAAATGTTAGGTATTGTGCTAATCACAGAAAAGTGTATAATTGGGTCAAGAGCCATGAGATTGGCAATGATTTACGGTTTCATAATAATAAAGATGACAAACATAGAATTGTAGAGATCATAGATCAAAACTATGATCAAATTTTACTCCTTAAGTTTCCTGGTGCTACTTACCTTTGGAAAAAGGAGGATGTATATCTGTACTATCTTTCTGTTGCTCAAAATCTCAGAAAGAAACTCAAGAGGAAAAGATCATCTTTGGTGGATATATCTTTGGTAAGCATACTTATTTATCAAAATTTTCTCACCATAGATTATGTACATAAGAAATTGGTATTGATTGGCACAACTATGTTTATTTAATAGAAGAATCATAGCTTCGAGCAAGTAGATATGCAACAAAAACCGGTAAGATTTGCAATTTTCATCTCAAGTTTTATTTTTTCTATTGTATAATTTTAATTATATTTATCTTTATTATAATCATTTCACTTTAAGTTTCTTAGATATATTTACCTTTCATTATATTTTCTCTAAATTTTTAGGATACAAGTGACGAGGTGTATTATCCACAACTTATGGTGGAAGAACAATGTATCTTTTCTGAGAATAGTGCAACACATGTATGTACATCGTTCACTCATTTAAATATTTTAATATTTGGAGTTTTTAGTTTTTGATATTGACTTCAATTTTCTTGCTTGTACTAGTTGGAATCTCACAATGATGGTCCGCCTCTTGTTTCAATTTCTGCTTTCGAAAAATGTCAAAAAAATAGTGAAATGGTTAGTATATCTTGGTTTGTAGTCTTTTTCCATGTGATTGTCTCTAACACTGAACCTATGTTTCAGGACTATTTAAACTCAAATCATAGTTTTATGGAGCTACTACAAGGAATTCCATCTGTATGAGGAATATATACATATATTCTTAATCTTTGTACACTTTTAAATTAAAAGATATTCCATTTTAAGTTTTACTTTTCTTGTATTATAGGGTTCATGTAGTAGTGAACACTCTCTTCCATAAGATATGATCCAAGATCCTGAGGAGGTTGAAGTAGCACGGAAAAGTCTTCGTGTACAAAAGGTATGCTTAGCCATCTCTTGATATTTTATTTTAATATATGCATTTAATAAATTATATCTAGTTACAAACTTATTGTGATAAGATGAGCGAGAAAATGCAGCAAAGCAAGCAACAACAAAAGGAGAGTAAGGGAAAAAATAAGAAATTATCTAAGGTACTTCTTTGTATTTTTTAAAACTAAATGTGGCATAATTTAATTTTGTTAAATTTATTTTCTTGTCTATACTATAGGCTCTCGACCATGTTGAGTCATCAAAAAGTGTGGATCCTTCTAATATAGAATTGCCATCAAGAACTTCATCGGTAACTCAATGTTATTAAATATTAAGACAATATAGTAGCTAATTAACTTATGATGTAGTAGCACACTAATCTATGTTGTATTTCTAAAATGCAGGTTGTTAATGCATTTGAAGAGGAAGACCAAGAAACCATTCTCCTCAAATATTTAGACATCCAATCCATTGATGAGCTATATGCATCGTTAAAATCTACATATGGTGTTATTAAGAGAGATCCTACTTTTTTAGGAGGACACAATGAGCAAACATTGCCAGCCATGAGAAAAGCTCTCGTGGATTGGTTACTCTATAGAGAGAAAATTCATGTCACAAAAAATCACAATAAACCTTTCAGTATTGATGATATATGCATCTTGAATTGACCTCTTTATTAATGAAGATAACATCTTTAATTCTTTCTATTATTTTAATTTATATTTTTTACCATAATAGTAATTATTAAAACTATCTACATGATTGCAACTAGTTTTCTTATATATAAAAAATACTATATGATTAGTTCTAACTAGTCTGTTTATATAGTAAAATTCCACTACATGGATAACTAGAGAATTTTGAAATTCCTATACAGGAATATTTTACTATATCACGAACTTGTAAACTGTTCCACTTTTACTAGTTGAGACTTTTTCTAGATACTTTGATAAGTATCTAGAAAATTTCTCTTTTTTTTTCTATATGGATAGGTGTCTAACGTTCCTTGGGTCACATTTGCGGCTGCTTCAGAACCATTCTATGTGTCCTATACTTGCACTTGTGTAAGTGCTCCCCACTACTGCAGATGCCACCATTTTTATTCTTCGGGACTGCTTGCTTAGTCGCTGTGATCTCAATGCTTTTCTTGGCCAATAGCAACATTGTTATGTTAGTGCAATGTGATGAGAAGCACCAAGCCTTCTTATAGCTCTGCAAGTGGATACTTCTCTTCATCTCCTTCGATTTCCCATTGGCTTAATGACCCTCTATTGGAAGCACCAATTAGTACAAACCACTTCTTGACACCTTTATCTCCCATTAGCCATGTTCACTTTTGATGAGCATCTTCACAAGCAATGTCCCATTGGACATGCTCTAATATGAGCAATAAATCATCCATCACTCATCCTTTAATGATGACAAGAATTTACACATCCATACTTGCTCCTGCAAGAGCCTTAGGATTCATAATCCCACCATGCATAGCATTCTTTTACTAGTTGGAAAATCAAAATTTGAGACAACTACAAAAGTACCTTCTTTGACTCCATAAAAAATATTCACCTTCTTTTAACTCTATGGCAACTTAGCATCTTTGATGACAATGACTTCTACCACTTGTTGAACAACTCCATTTTTAGCTTCCATAATTCAAATGTCCTTCATTTGATGTCAATGTTCTCTTCATAATCCTCAAAAGATTTCATCTCCCTCAAACACAATCCTAATGATATTGATTGTGGAATTGTTTTTTAAAGTAAGGATGACTAAGGTATACTAAGCATGAATCTAATTTCCAAAAACATACAATGATAAAGGCTACATACATAAAAATACCATGATCAAGAGCCCAACCATAGCTTTGATACCATGTTAACAATCCGAACGTGGGGTTAATTATGGTGTGTATGATGGATAGCACACACATAGATAATCAAGGAGGATTAAAATAGACTAAGAGTGATAGGGTTACAAATTGATTGCACACTCAACAATGATATTTGATATTCCACTCTACACAATGCTACAACACAAGGCTTCTTTTATTTGATAGCCCTTTTCCCTTTCACTCATATAAGTGGCCATCTAAGGTGCCATCCTTATCTTGACTTTTCCATAGTCCATCCTATCCACTAAGCTTGCATCTTTGGGGTGTTGTCACATACATACACACACATCTACAAACATCGTGCTTGCATTCTCAATAAGGCCCTTGCCTTGCCCATAATCATACGCATCTTGGAGAGGAGCATGGTTCTATGTTGGATAACCCTTGATCCTCCTGATGCAGTATTGATTCTCATATGTGTGCTTAAGCTTCTTCTACCCAACTACTCACTTTTTTTATGATTTCATGCCCTTGTCTTGCCCATAATCATATGTAGGTTGGAGAGGAGCGTGGTTCTATGCTAGATAACCCTTGATCCTTCTGATGTAGTATTGATTCTCATATGTGTGCTTAAGCTTCTTCTACCCAACCCCTCACTTTTTTTATGATTTCCAATTGGTGCATTGGGTTAGGATACTCTTCTACCTTAGCCTTCCAATTTTCTTAGTTTTTGGAGCTAAGGTTTCAAGTTATAGTGGCACTATCACTTTTCAACTTGGTCTTTCCTTAAACTCTTTTCTTCTTGTTTTTCTTACCAATTGAGGAGATGTCTACATTGCTAGGCCCAGGTATCGATACATAAGCTTGTTTGGCATGTGTCCTAGCCATAACATTTAGTGGAATAGGCATGGCTTTGCCATCAAGGGATTTGACACCAAAGAGATGGATGGGGTACTGATGGCATTCTTGTGTCGTCATTGATGCTTTCCTTCTAGGACAATCTACATATAGATGTGTGATCCACACTTAGGGCATCTCAACTTATCTTTCTCCTTGTTGGCTTGTTCCTTTTTTGGGCATCGAGATGAGATGTATCTAGGATTACCACAATTCCACTAAGTCACTAGCTCTTGTGACTGCATTCCTCTTGATTCTCATCCCCTCCCTCTACCCAATGTCATCACTGGAATTGGTCTAAAGTCCACAAGGATTGGATTTCATTCTTCATCATATGAGCTGTAAGGGCTCCTGTAGGACTCTTCCTCCAGGGGCTCCTCAACATAATGTTTGGATGGGCTAAGTTCACCATTGGATATTCTAGCCTCCCTTGCATCCCCTTTAGTTTTTCCTTTGGGTAGATCCAAGATCCATTGGACGTAGTTGCTTGCCAACCAGTGTTCCTAAAATTGCTACAAGTGCTACCTTTTTATGAGCCTCACCTTGCAAGATCTCCAATGATCTACTCCTATGCATTCAGCTAGTCTCCGACAAAATCCCCAATCCACTAAGCAAGAAATATGCCAAGCTCCAACGATCCCATCAACCATGTGTCTGCAAGCTCCACATATTTCGATCCCATGAACTCTACAAACTGTTGCAACTTCTCACTTGTTCATCAAAGCTAAGCATATTTTTCCCTCATAGAAAACATCATGGCTATAGATAACCTTTTAAGCCTGTGGATCCCATAGGTAATAGCCCATATCACCTACATCTCCGTAACCAAGAAAGATGCATTTCTTAGACTTAGGATCCATCTTATTACACTTGTCCTTGGAACATGGTAGAAATCCTCATAATCAAGAGATATTCCAATGAGCATATGATGGAGGTTTTCCAGACCATATCTCCTCTATAACCTAATAATCAAGAGCAATACATGGGGATTGATTTATCAAGTGTACGGCAGTAGTAATTTCCTCAACCCAAAAATGTTATGGTAAGCCTACTTGGCTAAGCATACTATGGACTTTCTCTTAAATTGTCATATTCATGTGCTCAATCATACCATTCTAGAGTGGGGTGTATGGGATAGCCAACTGATGCCTAATACCCCTCTCATTCACAAAACTACTCAAACGCTTTAGAGACATTCTCACCTCTATTATTTGATCATAAGAATTTTAGCCTATACCCAGAAACCAAGACAAATCAATGTTGAAATGTAGCCAAGACTTTTGATTTCTACTTAATGGGATATGCTTAAACCTTGTGTGTAGTCATCAATGAAGGTAATGATATACTTAACAAAACCCAATGACTTACATGGCATGGGACCACACATCCAAATGAATAAGAGCCAAAGGCTCACCCATGCATGTCATACCAAACTTTTTATGTGTGTTACATGTTTGTCTACCATATAAGAAATTATCACAAGACTTAAGACACTTATAATCAAGGGGTGAAAGATATTGCAAAAGAGTAAGCATTTTCATTCCCTTCAAGGACATGTGCCCAAGGTGACGATGCGAAAGAGATACATGTGGAACTGCATCCACTGCCAAAATATGGCCAACTAACCCAGATAAAAGCAAGGATTAGAGAGTATTGGACTTAGCACCACATGCAACGATAAGATTTCCATGGATAATTTTCCATGAGGAATCATCAAAAGAAACAATATAAACTGCATCATCTAAAGTATCAGCAGAGATAAGTCTCTTCCTGAGAGTCAGTACATGACGTACATCATGAAGAATGAATGTGCTACCTAAACTAAGCTGCAACTATAGACATCAATACCAATGATCTTGAATGCCACTCTCTACTATGTGGGTCACATGAAAGAAAGCCCCTGAATCTGTCAACAATACTGAGTATAATCTGACAAAGCATCAATCAGCTATTGGAAAGCATCATGAGAAGAAGCTACAAGTATGAAATCATCATCAAAATCAATCTACATAATATTAATCTCTTCAATCTTAATTCTGGACTTGCTAGGGACGATGCTACGATCATCATTCATGTCATGTACTTTATCCTTGCTCTTCTTCTTCCACTTGTCCTTGTGCATTTTATGGCACTGCGGCCGAGTATATCATGCTTTTCCATAGTAATGATAAATCAATGAGAACTTACAACCATGGGACTTACTATACGAGACTATCTAGTGTGACTGAGAATGAGACTACTGAGAGTCTCTCCCACGAGGGTTATTACCACTCCTACCATTATTGCCTCTAACTGTCAAAACATGAGAGGCATGGGAAGCATTGACATTCTTCTATTAACCTCTTCATTCAAGAGTGCACCCTCTACATCCTGTAACTTTAGCCCTTCAATAGACATCTTTACGCATAGGAGTATGAAATGTATCCCACGATTTAGGTAGGGTAACCAAGAAGAATGAAGGAGGGAGATTACCCTTGAATTCAATCTCTTGTGAAGAGAAATGGTTGAGAATAGAATGAAACTCATTTAAGTGGGTTGACACGGAAGCACCCTCCTTCATGCAAAGATCCATGAGTTGCTTCAGCCACCACCAATACATCTGAGAAGCAGGGCTCTACTTGTCATAGACATTGTGAATCTTATCCCATAAGTTCTATGTGAACTACCCATCAGAGACAAGATTATAGAAAACTTGCTTAGAGAGGGATGAAATGATGGTGGACTTACATAGCTCATCTAGTTCAACCCAATCATCTACATCAATACATTTGAACTTAACACCCTCATGTTTCAAAGGCTTAACCTACATTTCTTGCACTAAAACTTGCCAAATTTGGGCCTTCCAATATCTATAGTTGATGCCATCCAACTTGTCAATATTAAATATAGCACTATCATTAGAATTACCAACCATAATGAGACCAAGAAAAATGCACAAGAGGGTTGAACAAGCTGCTATAATAACTTGCAAATTAGCCCCAAAACCATTGCTAGATCAAGCTAAAAGCAAGGGGTACTAACCAAGTAATGAGCTATCCATAAATATAAGACAAATTGCAACTACTAGGGAATAGCTGCAACAACTGACAATGAGTGAATATGCAGCTGGCACCAAGAACTATCAAAGGATCAATGTGTCAGATTGACATACATCCCATTGCCATAACCATCATGCATAGAATAGGTCTCATAGGTAACAAAAGAGACCAACCAAAGGCACAATGGACTGAGCAATGTAACAAAAGCTCAATACATAACCAACCAAGATGCATATATCACTGACAACAACATGACAGAGATAGGTGCTAGCCCAAAAGCAATGTCAGATCAGCCCACTAATCATCAACTGTGTACATAAAGCATGATGAGAGTATGTACATGTCACCAAGTTTCACAGTCTAATTATGAGACCCTCAAACTCAAGTGCATAACCAAATGCTCAATATAACATCCAAGTGTCAATTGTGGCTCAATACATAAAGCCCAATAGCTCCACCACAACAAAAGTTGAATGGTAGACAAGCAAACAAAGCTCAAGACATCCTGTGGGATGCATCCATATATCCAAGATCGAAGTAGCATATATCTGAGAGCATCCAACCCAAGTAACTTTCAAAGCTCTTACTGTAGTATCCAATGATAAGAGACCTGAAGTGTCTCAACTTAATGCTTGTTGTGAGAGATGACAGTGAAGGTCAATGAGATCAAGCTTCAATCTCATAAGAGCATTCTAGAATCATAACCAAGCATATAAGATCAATGGTATACCCTACTGTAGCATCCACAATGCTCGAGAAGCATCTAATGGCAATAGGCATACAAGATCCCTCATTAAATAGTATTCAGACATGTTTATTATATCAATAAAAAACCTCTATAAAATTGAGCAAATGAGTATTCAAATCAGTCCAATAGTATCTCACATCAATGCCATATCATCCCCTAAGTATCCAACATCAATACATAAGCATACGGGCATCCTAGGAAGCATATACAAGCTCCAATGTCTGAGAAAACTATGTTGAGACCTATAGGTCTATTGTATATGATAGCAAGGAATGGAGTTTGGGATCTTCAAAACTCAAGTGACCAATGCCACTGAGTATTGGAGATGGTTGCTCAAGTGCCAATGACCATATGGGAGCTGGAGGAGTGATTGAACTAAGAGATTCATGCCAGCAAACTGGCATAAATCATGTTGATTTGTTGGTCTATTAGCCGCCATTTCTTCCCATTGTAGGGCCCTAAATCAATGTTGAATATATCCAAGAGAAGGCTTGGAGAAAGTCTAAGCAAGCCTTTGATCGTCAAGAAGGAGAATGTATCAACTCATATCTCTCCAAGCTGAGCCATGGCTGCCATGAAAACTGTGAACTATAGGTATTCTCCACATGTTGAAGCAATGTTAGATTGAGCTTGATCTCTCAGGGAAGATGTCTCTAATACCAATTGAAGAGAGTGATCCCTTGAAGTGGAAGCACAAAGCGGAAGCAAGAGCTATGGTAGAAGGAGCAAGAGCGAGAGAGAGAGAGAGAGAGAGAGAGAGAGAGAGAGATGATGATGTGGGAAGTCCAATACTCATAATATATGATCGGTCTTCCCTTTATTCAAATGCCATTGAAAGAATAAAGAATGAAGTGACAGTGATGGACGCTCATCACCTGTAATGTATAGGTGTGCGAGTAACTAATACATGGTATGGGTACTGTCAGTGTAACTAATATGCATGTGGCTAGGCATAAGCACCCTTGCCCCCAACAAAAGCCATTTGGTCATCCCTAATTCTATACTTCTTTTTTTGCTTGGCTATGAAGGGGATTCTAGATTGATCTTAAGTACCAAGTATACTATCTAGTCTTGTGACTAGAAAATTGGCCAAATGTGTCCCAATATACAAGGTATCAATGTTTTCTAGCGACTTCGTTTACACCAAATTAGTGACTAAGTTGCTCAAATATCCTACAAGCTCCACATTTAGCAATAGACTCCTACTATTATTTATCTCTCATTGTGTGATCTCTTTCTTATGCTAAGTGGCTATGGTCATGTCCATAAATTTGTTGAGTGTTCCTCTACTTAGGCCCATGCCCACTAGCATTTGGTACCATTATTCCATGTCTATTACTATGAGCTCACTAGTATTCCTTTGAGCTATAGCTCAAAAACTACCTAGGGTGTTACTCAAAAATTGCCATTGTCTTTAGTAGTTGTTCCTTCTTTGTTGCATAGGTGTTGGTGTTCTAAGGCTATCAACTTGGTCAATAGTCATGAAATGTAGCATTTGGCTATCATCTGGAATAATGTTTATAAGCACATAAACTTGTGCGGTTTATCCCTTACTAGCATGGCCATTTGTTGTCAAGGTGTTAATAGATCTTTTGGGAGGTTTCTTTTAGTCAGTGGTGGGTGGGGTTATTTAGGTAGGTTATTTTGTCATATTGTATCTCTAGTAGGGTTTTCTCTAGTTTTTTCTAGTTAATTGTGTTGTCCAAATCTAGTTTGGTTTTATCTAGCCTCTTCTGGTTAGTTGGGATCTAGGTTCAAGTACTGAGAGGATTTCAATAAATAACAATACTCAAGTCATTTTTGTGCCCTTGTGCTCAGTCATGTTTTCTTCTTTTTAGCAAATCACTCAAGTGCTTGGATCTCAATGTTGTGGTGGCTAGGTGTTCAAGTGTACCATTCTCAAGCTACGTAGATCCCAAGGAGGCACAAGAGGAGTTTAGATTAGTGAGGACCACGGTGATCTCAACTCAAGGGGTGTGCACTTGGGGGTCAAGGATAGTCGAGCATATAGCACTTCAAAGGTTAGTTAAACTCAATGGCTAAGTCCAAGTGTATGATGATCCCAATGTATAGTTTAGTCGTGGTGTCCAAGACTCAAGCCAACTAACCTCGAGTGCCTAACAATTCATGGAACACTTGAGCACTCAAAACTCAAGTGCCTAGTGGGGCAATTATATTTTTTGTTAATTATATTATTTGTTATAGATATGTATACACTTATTTAAATAACTATTAAAACTAGTTGATTTAAATATCCATATATTAGTCTTAACTAATAAATTGTTAAATATCATATTAAAGTGTAAGAAAATCTCAAACACAACAATGCAATATTTAAATATCACAAATATCCTAAAATGTGAGATAATATCTCACACAATAAGAGGATAGTACTAAATCCAGATACCAAAAGACAAATATTTAAAATTTGGCAAATATCCTAGAATGTGAGATAATATCTCACACAATCAAAGGATAATACTAAATCCCATAGTTGAATTTATAATGAAAGCTAGATACCACAAGATAAGTGCTTACAATTTGGTGAATTATCTTTAACGATATAAGAGTATGGAATTCTACTAATTATAAGCTTTTATATTTCAATCAAAAAGTTTTTTGAACAAAATGTAAGCACTATTTGTCCATTCCTAAAATGGTGGCATATTCTTAAATTATACATTTGAATATTGCTAAGTAACATGAAATTTAGCCCATTATTCACATGAAATGCTTTTGAATAATGTAAAATGCAACCTAGCTTTGACATTATATAATATTGAGTTAATACTCAACCATTATCTTAATAAAAATTATCAAGGACAATGTGTGATTTATTATGCATAACCAAGGTTCTTAAGTAATAGCATTAAGCAAGGATAATGTGTAATTTATTATACATAAGTAAGGTTCTTGAGTAATAACATTAAGGGATCCTGATGAAGACATTAAGTTTATGGATATTTCTATGATATTTGTAGGAAAACTTGATTGTAAGCTACATGTGAGTGCAAATGGGCCACATTTTTACATTTTTGGCCCTCGTTTGAAAAGAAAATGTGGTAGCCTCTATTTTTCTCAAAAAGCACTCAAGTTCACTCACTTTAACCTTAAAACAAGCCTACAAATCCATCCTACACAAATTACAAGAAATAAAGTAGGAATTGAACTAAAAAAAAGAGCATTCTATCCCTCTCCATCTCATGTAAATTGCTCAAAGTTAAAATGGAAATCCTTCCAATCACCTAAAATGATTCCTAATCCTTTTTAAATTGATCGTGCAATCCCACACCCCAAAAGCCAATTGCAAAACTCAACTTAGAGATCCTCCCCCTCCTATACAAATTGATGATTATGTAGAGAGACCATTGTCACTCCTCCCTCATGTCAAAATTACATCAACACCTTGCATAAGAGAGAGAGAGAGAGAGAGAGAGAGAGAGAGAGAGAGAGAGAGAGAGAGAGAGAGAGAGAGAGAGAGAGAGATATATATATATATATATATATATATATATATATATATATATATAAAGATAGAGATAGAGGGAAAAGAAAGTTTGTGAACCACAAAAAGGACCACTATATCAATAGGAACACAAATAAAGAAAAATCTATGTATAGATGTAATCTCTCACTCATGGAGTAAAGAACAACTATCTCATTACCCTTTCTTCCTCACTCTTATCCATAAAGTCACACAATGAAATATAGAATAGAGAATAAGGGAGAGAAAAAGGAGAGTCTCTTTCTATTAGATCTAAACAATATGCATGCTTCCTCATGCATATGAGAGAGAAGGGGAATATAAAATGAACACACTCCCTAGTCACCCACATGCACCCTTTCATACAATATTTCATTAACAATGTGTTGCTTTTACATTGACCTTAGCTATCATATTGTAAGCTCTATATTTTATAAAGTAAGATCTTGTCACACTAAGGAAGAATGTTGTAATTCATAATATTATTTATTTAAAGGTATTTAATGCACCAAATTTTAGGAATCTTTAGGCTTCATCATCCTCCATGCACACAATTGCAGAGTCATCATCAGCAAGCACAAAGAATAAGAACCAGCAAACCATTGGACATTTCTTTAGTGTCGATGACAAAGGTGAGTTGTAGGACACCACCTAGGGACCATCACACCAAGGATTCCATCATCTACTTTGCTGTGACCTTGCACACTTCAAAATGACAAAGGAGCATCATATTCTTCATGCCTATGAGGATGCTTCATCCAATAGTACGTAGAGAGGAATCTATTAGAAACACTCTCTGTCAATTACTTCTACATATCAATGCCTTCTACTATACATGTAATGAACATTAATTATTGCAAATAATTGATAGGAAGGGAAATCAATCTATCAAATTGATAGCCTACTACACTTGCTCACAAGAACAACAATCATGATGAGGGATGCCAATGAAGGAGAGAGAATGCCATGATCATAGCATGTAGACGCCCCTGCTAAAGGAACACCACTACAAGCCTATTGATGGAACAACCATGATTTGAGATGTCAGCAAGGAATAAATTGATCTATTAGAATTAATAGCATGCTATGATGATCATGAAACAAAGATGCCAGTGAGGGAGAATTAAAGTCATAATCCGACAACTTGCAAACACCTTTGTTGTTACTATATGACATTGTAAGATGGCTCATATAGCAAAGCACCCTTGGTAGCATGCCCCCAAGATGTTTTGTTGGATCCCTTCTTCTAGATGACTCCAACAATACTTTGCACAAGATCATGATAGATTGGTGTTGGGCAGATCTTTTTTTTCTCTCTCTCTCTTGGATTTCCTAATTCTAGAAAAATCTAGTATTAACATCAGTTTGATGAAAAGCTTCACCATGAGTGATAACTGAGTTCCTAGCCACAGTGGAACAAAGATGAACTACAACAAGGACCATCTCTCAAGAGCAAAAACAAAGCAAAATCGATGACAAGATTTAATCTCTCACTCATGGAACAAAGAAATTTTATATTTTCTTCATCGCTCTCATCCATAAATGCCACCCATTGAAAGATAGAATAGAGAAGAAGATATATATATTTTTTAAAAGGAAACTCTCTTTGTGTCACTGCAAAAACAATGCATGTGCTTCCTTATGCATATGAGAGACAAGGGGTATATAAAATGAACACACCCCCTCATCACCCACATGCACCCTTTCATACAATATCCCATCAACAATGAGAGAGAAGGGTTATATAAAATGACCATACCCCCTCGTCATGTGCCTGCACCCTTTCATACAATATCTCATCATCAACAATGTGTTGTTTTTACATTAGCCTTAGCCATCATATTTTAAGGTCTACATTTTATAAAATAAGATATTGGCACATTAAAGACGAAACTTCTAATTCAATCATAGTATTTATTTAAAGGTCTTTAATGTGCCAAATTTTAGGTATCCTTAAGCTTCATATCCTAGCTTGATCAACTTCATCATTGCTGATCATGATGAACATCATCCCCGCATCCCTCTCATGCAATCATCTAGATTTCCATTCCATCATTTCTATCTTTGGATTGCCACATGCTTCCATCTTGTCTTATTGACATCCATCTTCTACAACTATCTTGTTATTAGCATCATCTCTACTCCATAATATCCCATCAATGAGTTATTACCATATAAGTAGCCTCTATAATTTGGCTCCTACCACCCTTAAAACCCTCCATTCAATACCTACTTGATTATGTATTCAAAGGTGGAAGGTGAAGAGAAAGTGGGGAGACACCTAAAAGATCACCACCCCATGAGCAAGAGCAATCAAGTGAAAGGACAGTGAGTGAGGGTGGAGAACGGGAGACACCATCTAGCCAAGGAGGGCCTAGGAAGCCAAAGAAGAAGGCTCCTCAAAAGCAATAGCAAGAAACTGGGAAGAGAATGACCAAGGAAGAAAAGGCCGAGTTGTAGAGAGTGCAAGAGGAGTCCAGGAGGTCTGAAGAAGAGAGGAGGAACATAGAAGCAAAGGCAGAAGAGCTACATAGGAAGGAAGATGAAGATGTGGCTCAAGCCATTCGTATGTTGGTGGAACAACCTTCCAGGGAGGAGTAGTTAGTCACTATGAGTCCAGTAAGGGAGGAAGGCCCAAGCACCAATGCCAAAGTACCAGCGATCGAACCACCACTGCTGGATAGAAGGCAAAGGCAAGGGCCTATTGCATTTAATCCTGCCTATTCTCGTGCCCTAAATGGTAACTACCACAACCACCCAAGGCACCATTAACACAATGGATGCAAGAAATCTCATGGCTTGGGTGCAATATGTAGTGAATAGAGTGCAAGAAACAGCCCCAGACTCAAGTGGAGGAGCTCCAACGGTTGGAACGAAGAGATTTGCAGTTGCGAATGTTGAATCAAGGCAAGATCCTAAGAAGCAGAAGATAGAGGCATCAACAACGTCTATACCTATAGCAATGCCACCATCCATGGGCTATGATGAGTATGTCAAGGAGCTTCTCGCACAACTAGAAAGAGCAAAGGAGGAAAAGAAGATAGTTATGGCTGAATTAGAGGCTAAAAGAGAAGCATTGGTAGCCTTCCAGTTGGAGAGGATTCACTAAGTATCAGGGTACCAAAAGGAAATCTACAAGCTGAAGAAAGAGCTCAAGGCCAAGGAAAAGGAAGAATATAATTGGCAAGAAAGGCTCGATAAAGAAAGACAAGAGTTGATAGGCTTACAAAGGGAGTACAAGCTTGTTCTCATGCAACATGAAGAATTAAGAGAGCAGTTGAAAAGGAGAGAAGAGGCAACGGACAACAAACTTGAAGCAGATGATGCAAAAACAGCTTAGAAAGGGGAAGAGCACTGAAGAGAAATGGGGGAAATGGAGGAAATGGAGCATAAGCTGCTAATAGAGCTAGAAGATCAAGAAAGGCTGGAAAGGGAAATTGAGCACTTGGAAAAGGAGAAAGAAGAAGCAATCCAAAGGTGGAAAGAGTAGGAGCCAAGGATGGTGGCCTTAGCACAAAGGAAAAATGAAAGCCTAGAGGAAATGAAGCAAAAAGTAGAGGAATGGGTAGCCAAGAGTGAGGGAAGAGTAAAAGACTTGGCAAGACATCTAGCCCATGCTGAAGGCAACAGAGTGCTAGCAGAGAGCATGGTAGAGGCCGTAAAGACGAGAATGGAATCCCAACAACATGCCTTCCTCAGCACCATTTTAGATGTCATGCAGCCAGAAGAGGAGGAGGCCATTGAGACGTTAAAGAATAAGCTAGAGATTACCCGCAGAGCTATAAGGCATGGCTTGTGTGTCCAAGCGCAAGAAGCAAAAACCAGTCTAAGAAGCTAGTAAGAGTAAAGGGAGTACATGCTAAGGGTAGGACTAACAATTCAAGAGGTGAAATTGATGGGGTATAAGGAGGAACGAGGACCACAGGAGCCAGTAAGAGGAGAATAATAATAGATACCACTTCCTGAAGTAGGGCAAGACTTCGAGGTGGCACAAAAAGATGAAGAACAAGTCCCACAACCACCCTCTCCAATATCAAAAGCTCAGTAGAAAGTGTTACCAGAGGATACAACTGCGGAAAGAAAAGCACAAGCAAGGAAAAAGAGAGAAAAGATGTTGGAGCAAGCATAAAGAAGGCTAAGGGCACAACCCCTAGCAATCCCAGAAGCTCCTATCCCATAAAAAGAAGAATGCTCACCCGTTGATTAGAACATGGAACTAGTGGTGTGGGAATAGTGGAAAAACAAGTGCAAACCCTTTGAGTTTACCTCTGATTCCCACCCACTATGAGTCGAGTGCTATCCTCTAGAGTGGTGGAAGAGGTGATATGCATGGACAGAAGGCTTTGAGATTAGTGGAATGCAAAGAGAGAGAAGAATCCAACATTGTGGGAGGCGAAAGCACAAGACTATTGGGAAGATAAAGTTATGGAGGTGCCCAAGACCGTGAAGGTGTACAAGTCACAGCCAAAGTGGAGGAGAAGAATTCGGGACGGGAACATGGATGCATGGATGTCATTGTGTACACCCTACCCTAAGAGAGAAATGACCCAACATACATTACATATTGTTATCTTATTAGGAAGTTCTCAAGGGTCGTAAATACATTTAAGTATTAGGCTTGTATTGATACCAAATCAAGAATACACTTATCTTATTAGTCAAGGGTCTTAAATATGTTTAAGTATTAGTCTTCAATTGATACCAACTCAAGATTATAATGTCAATAAAATCCTTTGATTCTAATTTCTTCTGATTACAAGAGATCTTTCAATTCGCTTCACAAAAAATACTTAGACTTTTTTATCATGTCTTTCTTAAGAAGAATACTTTGCTCAAATAGATACATGCTATAGAGTAGGTATGTTATTGAGATCCCCATGGATTAAGAAGAGGACTACTTATTGGGCCAATTAATCCTCATGATGGAAAGTTACTAATGTAACTAGGCCCTAATGCTAACCTTTAATAATAATGACTCTTAAATGATGATAAGACGAGATATCTTATATCAACTAAGAAGTAGCCTTTGTATTGTTCCCTCTAGAAAAATATCATATTTGTTAAGCCAAATGTACCAACACTCCGGACTTTGGACAAAGACTTTGTTATGGCCTACCAAGACCATAACAGAAAATGCATGAAACATCAAACTGCTTGAAACAACTAGGTTACTACAGGAAACTTCCTGACATGATTTATATCCATTCCACACATTCATTCTTCAGGAACACTATGCAAACACGACCTACATATTACATTCATCAGCGCAGAATTACTGTCCTGAAAACTATCACACAGTTCTCTGTCATCACGAGCACTCCTGATCAAATAACTTGAAATAGACAGCGTAAATATTCAGGAAACTGGTACACATTGATAGAACCAGACATGAAGACCAAAATCTGACGATGTCCTGAAGAATATCACATTCCTAATCACACAGGATCTCAAAAGGTACAATTTCCTAAACATCAAGAAGACTCCTGAATGTCAGGTAAAAACTTCATATGAAAGATAAAGGCTGCTTTACATATGTTGAACCTTCAAGCCTACATACACACAAATACTAAGGTATAAAATAGCAAATATATGGTTGAATCCAAGCCCTAACACCTAGCATAGCTCGCTGGATGACTAGGACAGTCATGACTCGAACCCACAAGCATATAGCTAAGGACAAAAAAGATAAACAAGTGACTATAATGAAGACTAACTAAAAGAACACAATTATACCCTGCCAGAGGCCTTGCATCTCTTAACAAGCCACACTGATCTACCATGAGTAGAGCCCCTCTAGGATACTCATAGGCCTCTTGTGCAATCGCATAATTGGTCCTAAGTATCAGTGAAATTAAAATAGTAGCTAAGTAAACATGCCAAGGCTGAGAACTCATTAAGTACAATGACATCCATACTACATCATAGAGAATAAAGATATAGAATCGTGACTGAATCAGTAAATCACTACTCCAATGGTAAAGAGTAGGAACAGTAATCAAGAAACATGTCAATGACGCTCCAGCTTCTGCATCATAATTAATGTATGGAAATGTACCACACAACTTGAATTTCAAACAAGAAACTGCATCTCCAAAGAAACATGCAAGATAATCCAAGAAAACCTATAAAAGAAAACAAAATAGAATCTGCATCATCATACTCATTCAGAGCTTCAATCTACACCATATCATCTGAACAATACTTCTTTGCATCAATCCTAACTGATATAGCATATATCTCCTAACTTTCAGGTCGATTTTCAAGTTTCTGAAAAACTTGATCTTCAGGTTGCTACTGTACTTGCTATTTTCCAGCTTCATGTAGTACTTCCTGTTGCATTTCCTGCTTTTTAGGATGCTGCCATACCATTTCTTACTATGGTGTAGAAACTCAAGTTGCAAAAATTCAAGTTTCAGGGATTCAGGTTGCTGCAATCCATATTGAAATTCTGACATTTTCAACAAACCTGAACAATCCTGAGTTGTTGAAATCTGTTGTAAACCTGAAAAACAATCTTGTAGGTAAAGGATTTGAACACTTCCTGATGGAGAAAACCACAATATACTTTTGAAACTATCATCTAATTCATCCAATATTCTCATAGCCATGCTCAAAAACCGATTAATATGACCCATATCAACCATTCCTTCTATAGCATCATCAACTGCATAGATATCAACTACTGTAGGTACTTACATGATTCTACTCACTTCAACCTCATCTCCAAACTAATTAGAATACTCAAAAACTTCAAAAATATCAGATGAACTAAGATATCAACAACCTGATCATTATCCTGATCATTCACATCTACATTATTCACTATAGATTGAGATGCTTCCATATCCTGATCTGGAGATTTTGCTTGCTGCTTAGGATAAAGTTGTATAGATCCAAAATTCTGAAACAATTTATCCAATTTAGTCCCTAAACTTCCCTGAAATTCAAACAACTCCTGCTCAACCAAAAAGTCTTTAGGATGTTGTCCTGAATCATCATAAATTGTAGAAAGAGCAATTTGTTGTGTAGGAACTTCATTTTTAGCCATGTTGGGCTGCTCCTAATACCTCTGAATCATGATATCCACATCCATTCCAAAAATTGGCACTATGGATACATTTTCTTGAAGAAAAAAATCATTCTCATAAATACTCATTGTAATAAGCTCGCCTTCTTCCTGCTCATTTAGGTTAACCTTCCGAACTTCATCTTCAACTACTCTTACTGATCCTCTCATAGTGTGCTCATACCTCTGCTCAACTTGAAGAATAACCTTTTGTCCTTCCTCTCCTGCATATCAAAGTTATCCGTATACTTAGAATCTGTAGAATGTTGATTTTCAGGTTTCCTATTGAGTTTATTTTCAGGATAACCTGTTCTGGAGTCCTGAATTAATTTATCTTGCTCATTCCCTAACCTATCCTGAAATTTAGGTTGCTCATGATCTTCAAGAAAACTGCCTAATTGATGTTTCTGATCATCAAGAAAACTACTTAATTGTCGCTCCTGATCTACAGGAAAACTGCTTGCCTACTGTCCTAACAGGTTTTGGATTATAGAATGAACAATTTGCTGTTCCAAAACTGCATTTCCTTCAATTATTGGGAAACCCTGATTCTCTTGAATGATGCCCTCAACATCTCTCTCCAAAATAGGGACTACATAAAGATTTACTTGCATGCATAATTCTTCCTCATCTTCTTCCACTTCATCATTCATATTAACTGTTTGTGCATACAAATCCTCAAGAATAACATCTTGACTCGGAATACGAGAATAAGCCAACCGAGTATGCAAGTTAGCAATTTCATTATCTTTCAACAAAACAACTTTTTCAAGAGTATCAATAGCCTCTCAACAATGAGAAACTTGCAAATCCATTGCATTCTTGACATGAGAAACCTCCTGTTGAAGCAATGCTTTCTCTTCTTGAAGCCGATTAATGATAGATAGAGCTTCAACTACTAAAATTTCAGTTGCATTCCTCTCCTTTTCCAACTCAGAAGAGAGGCATTGAATCATCTCAGTTGAAAATTGAGTCATAGGACATAACTCATTTAGATCATCATGGAAACCACACAAACTGAGTGATCTCTGCAATTCCTAACTTTCAGCCTACTATTGTAAACCTGGACATTGCTGAAAACTATTCATTTGCTACCCAAAAAATTGCTGAAAATTGATCACTTGTTGTCCTAAAACTTGCAGTTCTGAAAACTGCTCATACAGGCAATTAACTTGGAGAGTTTACAGCAGTAGTAACTTACTGAATTTCTTCAGGCTGAAGAGTGATATGACCTGGAATAGTATTCAGCATGCTACAAATATATGTATCCTACAAAAATACATCCTGAAATGATGGATTTTGTAATACATGTAGTAGTGGCATTGCAAGTGCTTGTAAAGCCTTTTCAGTGAAATCTGACTCCTTGGCTGCATAATCTTCCTCAAAACTAGTAAGAGAACTAAGAAAATCATCTAGAATAGCATCCTCATTGAGAAAAACATTAGCCTCATGCTTGTCATCCAGGACAACAACATCTTCTTGAATATGTAACTGATCTTCTTGATTAGCTGACTGATCAACTTCCTTAATGATAACTTCATCAGTTCTTTTTTCTTCAGAAAAGCTAATTCGAGATTGATTATGGCAGTATGCTAAAGACCAAAATATGGAAAATACCTTCAAGTTGTCAATGCAAGGTGTGTGATGCTCCACTCTCCCATTGGTAAGCTCTTGTGTTGAGTTTGGGGCACTGGAGGATGCGTGGCTGCTTTGGCTCTTGTCCTCTCTCACTCCCTCAGCCTCAATCTTTGGCAAAACCATAGGTAAAGGATAGCAATCATCATCATCACTTGAACTTGAATCCTGATCCGAATCCATAACATCATAATACTTCTAAGCTTCTCAACTACTCTAAGCAATCTCTGAACCTACTTCAAACTTGAGCAATCCTTAACCTTCTGGCCTTCATGGTCATAATGCCATTCATAAGCATCATCAATGACATTCTCAAAAGAAGACAGCTTTTCCCATGCTCTATCCAGATTTGAACCTAAACCTTTCTTTGTTGCTGAAGAGAACTTCTTGCAGATACCATTGAACTGCTGACATAGATCAAACATGCAAAAATATTTACAAGACTTCCCGCTTTCACAGGACTCATGGACATATGGACAGCATTTGGAACTATGCCCATGCTCAAAGTAGACTTTGCATCTCTTTTCCTTCTTCTTGGATTTACCCATAATGAAGCATTTCTATAGTTTGAAAAAGAATCTGCTTTGCTTTGATCCAACCTCCTTCTGCAATGATGGAGTAACAGGTCTTGAACCTATAATACTCAGGGTACTTTAGCAATTCTAGCAGTTCAAGCTCCCTGAAATACTCCTTTGTAGGTATTTCTTGAAAATTCATGAAAACTCCTTTATTGACTAGACTTCTCAAGTTTATCAAGCTTCCTCCCATCTTTCCTGCAATTCAGGTTATGCCTGTCATTTTACAGCCCTCTGACACTGTTGCACTTCAGGTTATACCTGAAACTTTTGCAATTCAAGTAATTAGCCTGAAAATTTCTGCAATTCAGGTGACTACCTGAAATTCATATAATTCCATTTGCATGCAATCGGTTTTGAGATATTTAGGTATTTATTGCCCATCAAATTGACCCAATTCACTCATGACCCATTGAAGCACTTTTATTGCCACTTTTATTGCCCACATACATCAAAATACCCTATATAAGGAAAATATCCACTCTCTAAAACATTGCAAATCTTTTATTGATCTTCAAGATAGCATACATCAAAGAAGACCATGTAACTACTATAAATTCTTTAAGATAATAGTCTTGTCTTGAGCTTGTTTACAAATTATTTCCATCATAACTTTCACATATGAACTTTGAATAGGGTTGTGCACGTACTCAAATTGAAGTAAACAAAGATAATTGACAAGGTAGTATAGGCACAATTACGAAAATATTCTCAAAAGAGTTGTAGCTGCCACTTTTTGAAAATTTTTATATTTTTAGGCTTGGATGTCTTGTAGCACTCAAGATAAGTCCTTGCATGTGTTTACATCCACTCAAAGTTCTCATTAAGTTATTAAAACTTAATAATGGGAACATAGACCATTTCGATGGACCAATTTTGTTCCTTTAAGAAAACCATGTTAGGATCATGAGTAAGTATCACACAAGCATATATATGAAATACTTGTATAGATGTCTCTTCCTTGCTTTTCCTTCACTAGACGTGTAGTGACATGACATTGTTCTCCACCTTCTTCTAGCATAATTTACAAATATCCTTGACTCTAGGAATGTGAGCTACTCTCATAGTCTTGATATCGAGCTAATGTGAGGAGATCTTGAGTTGACCAATGGCTACTCACATCTCTTGTGGCACGTATAAGTCTAGGTATCCAAGTCTCTCAATGAAGCCATTTGTTGTAGTCCTCAAAAAGTGGTTCTTATAGTATGACATCTTTAGCAGAAGGGGCTGCTAGGGTGAGATCCATGTGTGCTATATGTGTAGATGTAAAGATCCTATTTCGTGATTAAGTTACTCTCAGTGTGAGAAGTATGTACAAAGGGGGAATTAGGGTCATACTAAAAGGGGGAGAGGTGGTCCATGTTAATCTCATATCCTATGAGCCATTGCTTAACCTATGCATACCATGAAGTCTCATGTCCCACCTAAGTAAGCTTCCTAGAGACATTTAAGTACTTTTGATTAGGTAAAAGGTGACTTGATAATAGGCAAAAAGCCCGTTGGGATTTCTCAATACCCCGATGGGTATGTCAAGGAAAAAGAAACCTTGTGGGACTATGATGGACCCTAAAATTTATAAAAAAGGAGCATGAGGGCCCACTAGACCCTCATTCTCCTCCTTGCATTCTATGTGATTCAAAAATCCATATGATAAAGTATTTTAAGTGGATTGTAATGAGCAGATGTTCAAGATATATAGCTATAATATGGTTCAATTTGGAACATTTTTAAGCAAGCTCTTAAACAATAGTATTTTATACAGGATCTAGAGCAAGATGATGATCTAGAACAAGCATCTTGAAAGGTCTCAAGAATCAAAATTTGCAGAACTATTATAGGAAATGCATGAGTTGCAATCAAAAACATTGAAATGAATGGTTTGCAATGATAGAAATGATTGTGCAAGACGAAGTTGAGGATCTCTTATATGAAATGCATGAGTTATAGTGGAAGCTGAACAGGGGAAGAGAAAGAAAACCACAGTAAAGTTTTGTGTAACAACAGGCCTAAATCGAAGAAAAGTGGGGTTGAATTTCGGGAAAGAAGAGGAAAAGTCATCCAAGGAGTGTTGGAGAGGGGGTCTAAAACCCTGAGAAAGGGGAAAGAGAGCTTATTTTTTGTTTCAGGGTTTAGAGAGAGAGAGAGAGAGAGCTAGAGCTCCAGGGCAAAGACGAGCACACCGATTCAGAGGTTTTTGACTACCCCAGGTACACACAATCATTGATTCTGGAAGTCCTCAAGGCTTAGCATCAGATACAGAGATTAAATGTAATAGGATTTTGTCTCACGATTTGTTTTTGCCACTAAAATCGGATGCATGTCGTCAATTCCAATTCCCATAATCAAACCACTCGGACTTGGATAGTCCAATTTGGCCCACTCTGAAACCTACAATCCCTCATCTAATCAGACATCACTCAGAATCAGACAGCTAGAATTGAATGATTAGACTCGAACCCCACCCCATTAGTGACTTAAACCATGCGATTCAAACAATCAACTCAGACACAAGACTTGGACTCAAATAGACCGATTTTATCACTTGGATTGGGACCGTCCGATTTGCTCACTAGGATAGACCCAGAATTCGACAGTCCAATTCTAAGAATTGGATACACTAACCAAAACTCAAAAACTGATCAATCTATCACATCCCAGGCCAGGTAGAGCTCAACCCAAAGCAAGAAAACACCCATGTAGGCATCCATATATGTCGGATAACTCATAGAGCCTCTAGACTTCAAAGATCGCGACTTAGCCACCTGATCCAAAGATACCCCAACCACCTAAAACCAGATGAACCAAAGGGGATTTGCCGGTCCATCTAAGGGGCAGATAGTTGAAGGAGGAAAAGAGAGGACAACCAAAAGGATCGAAAGCCTAACAATGAAAGAAACCCCAAGACCTACCAAAGCACTTCACTAAATTCAAGAAAGGGGACATAGTGGTGATCTTGTTGGGCGCAAAGAGACAAGGACAGACAAGTGAACCGATATAAGGACCTACCAAAGTCAAGGAAGTCAACTTAGTAGGGGAAGGGGAGAGGTCTCGACCCACGTCTATAGCTAACAACCTGACCAAGAAAGAAGAGACTAGTCTTATTGCTCTCTTGCAAGAGTACATAGACATGTTCACTTGGTCCTTAGATGAACTCAAAGGAGTCGGTCTGAGGGTCATAACGCATAACATCCCAATGACTCTTGATGCAACACTAGTAAAGTAATGACCTTACTTGATGAATCCAAAGCATGCTCACAACGTGAAGGAAGAGATCAATAAGCTATTGAAGGTAGGATTCATCTATGAGATCGAGCACATGAACTAGGTGTCACCCATTATGATCACCTTGAAGAAGAATGGAAAAATCCGAGTGTGCATGAACTACAAGAAAGTCAACACAATGACTAAGAGAGATAATTATCCATTGCCTTACACAGAGCATATGCTTGAGAGAGTAGTAGGAAAAGAGGCCTACAGTTTCCTAGACGGCTTCTCAAGTTACAACCAAGTTCAAGTGCACCTTGATGAAAGACATAAGACAGTGATTTGCATATATACTCATGCCATTTGGGCTTATGAACGCACCTGCTACCTTTCAGTGTTTAAATGTGCACCATCTTCAAAGACATGCTCAAGCGAGAGCTAGAAGTATTTGTTGATAACCTATGCATGCACTCTAGCTAGAAAGAATACCTAGATAAGCTTCACGCAGTCTTTGAACAATGAAGACTAGAAAGAATACCTAGATAAGCTTCACGCAGTCTTTGAACAATGAAGACTTTATAGTCTCTCTTTGAATCCCCTAAAGTGCCAATTGTGGGTGAAACATGGATGTATCTTAGGGCACGTGGTGTCCAAGAATGGCATTGCCACTGACTCCTCTAAGATCAAGATTATTGTTGACTTGCCACCACCAACCAACTATAAGGGAGTTCGGTGCTTCTTAGGACACACACAAGGTATTATCGGCACTTTATTCTGAAGTATGCATTGATTGCTATACTACTCTACAAGTTGCTAATTGTATTCAAGTGGACCGAGTGACAACATCCTTATGAGGAATTGAAAAAGGCTCTCACTATTGCACCAATTTTACGAGTCCCAAATTGGAGCATAACATTCCATGTGCATATTGATGCATCAAAATTTACCATTGGAGCTGTTTTGTACCAGCTTGGCGAACATAACCTTGGCTATCCAGTGAGCTTTGCTAGCAGAAAACTCACAGATATGGAGATCAACTACTCCATAATGGAGAGGGATGGTTTGTCTATGGTATTTGTTGTAAACAAATTTCTATGGTTGTATGCAAAGGCAAGCAACATTACAAGGCAAATCACATATCCCGCATACCCAAATGAGAGGCCGCTAGTGGATAGGGCATTATAGATGACCTACCCGATGCACACCTTTTAGCATGTCCAATGAAAAGGATTTATTCAAAGCCGACCTAACACCTTATTAGGCTGATGGCATAGTGCAGATCCTAGAGCACGGACTACCAGAGAGACATGTTGAGAAGGCTAGGCTAAGGTGCCTTATCCTCTAGATTCAACCCTATCAATTGATCGCCAGCCAACTCTATAGATTAGAACAAGATGGATTTTTGCAAAGATGAGTATGCGATCATGAAATGCATGATGTGTGGTGACTGAAGTGCATAGTGGAATTGCTGGAGGACACTTGAGTGGAGATTCTATGGCCCACAAGGTGCTACAATCTCAACTGTGGTGGCCCATCCTATTCCACAATGTTGCTAAATTTGTAAAGCATTGTGATGAGTGTCAAAGCAATAAGGTTCCTATTCATAAAGAAAGATGGAGTTGACCCCAGTCATAGCACGCTAACCATTCAAAAAATGGGGCATTGACTTCATTGGGCCAATCAATCCCGTGGCACAGTACTCCTAAGCCAAATACATCATAGTGATAATGGACTATCTTACAAAATGGGCCAAAGCTTGAGCCACGAGAAAGAATGATGCTAGAACTACGGCTAAGTTCCTTTGGGAGCAAGTGATCTCACGATTTGGCTACCCCATCAAACTAGTTAGTGACCAAGGCACTCATTTCATTAATGAAATGATTGCCCACTTGCTTTTCACCTTATTGATTATCCATAGGAAATCATCACCTTACTACCCTCAAGCTAACAATCAGGCAAAGTCCACGAACAAGATCCTAGTGAATGTCCTGACTAAAATATTCTCTGCCTCATGCAGCAACTAGGATAACAAACTCATGGCAACACTATGGGCCTATAGGACATCAGTTGGGCAAACACCCTTCAAGCTAACCTACGAAACCAAAGCAATTTTTCCAGTAGAGTTTTTTATTCCTAGCTTGAGAGTAGTAGTGCAAGAGTGATGGGATAAGAAAGAAGCATGGATTGAATGCTTGGTAGCACTGGAGCATCTCTCTGAGACAAGACTCCTAGCTACTCATGCGCTAATCTGTGTGAGAAGGCAAGATGCAAGATTTGGTTTGACAAGCATGTCAAACAACGTGATTTTGAGCAAGGCAACCTAGTATTGCTATACTTAATGAAGGGCCATAAGCTAAGATGAAATTCAGAGGATTAGGGCCTTTCAAAGTCCGCAATATTAGTCCAACAGGCATTGTAGAGCTTGAAACCTTAGAGAGAGAGGGTATAGGCTTCTTCAATGGCAATCACCTCAAGAAGTACTACCCCCCAACCCATCCATTGCACAAGTCGCCAATGCTGCAGCCACCTGTCAACGTGAGACTAGCCACCATCACAGAAATTGAGGATATGGAAAAGGAGGCAATTGAGCCTGCTTACTTGTGAATCACACTCAGTGCTCAAAAGACACACACTTTTGATGCGCTCATTGATGAGGGAGCTAACTTCAACATCCTTACCTAGAGCATTGGACTCTCAGTGGTCAACCCCAAACCGCAACCCATGAATGCTAAGCTCAACCCATTTGTTGGATAGTCCTAACCTCTACTAGGAAAGTAAAAAGTTGCGATCTCTATCGATACTAAAAGCCTACCCATGATTTTCTATGTGCTACCTAACACCAAGGCTGCAGGTAAGGAATCACTACTAGGATGCGCTTTCAAGAAGCAAACACATTGCAATGTCTACTATGACTTGCAGCGCATTAACCTTGCCATTGGCAATGTGAGGATAGTAATGGCTTTCAGCAAGGGCAGTACAACTCTATCCAGGCCCGCAATGCCACTGGTAGCAATACCTAACACAAAGTCTAGGAAGGGGGGTCATGACTCGTCCTGCCTTGCCAAGACCGACCAATCGCAACCCAAGGGAAATGCAACCAAGATCATTGAACAACAACTAAAATGGTTCCTTAAACAATAATCATATCCATCTAAGAGCCAACCCACACGGATCTATAACTCCCGAACTGTCAAGAATCGCGTGGTGGGGGGTCTTGCTTGAGCTGCTACACCAAACACACACTATATACACAAGAGGAAGCTCACTCAAGAACATAAGAAGAGAGATGGAGGCCAAAACGTTTTCTTGTTGATTTCTTCTTCTTCTTCCACACACTATATAATATACACAAAGTATAGATAAGATACAACATAAAGGAAAGTGGCCTTCTAAGTCAAGCAATGCATAACCGACTACACTAATCGACTGACGTTATATCTTTGCCAGGTGTAGATAGGTGTAACAAACTATCATAAGTGATAAGTCAGTGACTCATCTAGCTAGGCGGTCCATCATCAATGTCTGCACGTGTTGAGCTTACCATCTCAACACGAACATCACATCCTAAGAGTAGGAGACACAGTTAGCATTCTAGAACCCGACAAATAGTCAAGCCACAATGGGTACCAATGGCCCTATTGCGCACACAAGGCTACTATGAGAGCAACAACTAGATTTGGGTGCCTAAGACCAAGAGTAGCACACATGCCTCTCAGTCATCTACTACTAGCCCATCTCCAAAAACTAGTGAGCCACCTAAACATGCTAAACCTCTTAAGTCAAAAACCAAACCCGTCAAACCTCAATAGGTCTACACCTAAACATGCTAAACCTCTTAAGTCAAAAACCAAACCCGTCAAACCTCAATAGGTCTACCGACCAAAACTGCAACCGGCTACCCCTAAACCAACTCAACCTAATGATGCTAGCATTCTAACGGCTTCACAACTAGCAAGTAGCACAACATCTAAGCCCCAAACCACGTCCCTCTCACACAAGTGGCTAGCCCATGCACACTAATTGCTGAGCTATCCAACCCAGTCAAACCCCAACCTCCTACTACATGCCTTAACCCCTCTTATGAGCGGAGATCCATTCTTACATTGGCCTCTGATCTAGCTAAGAACACGAGGGATGACTTGCTCACATGCATTAGATGCTTGGATGCTACATTCACAATGCTTGTTAAAATCTATGAAAGATTAGACTTAGGTCTCCTAGAAGAGCCTTTAGCAACTGATGTATGCATGCTCCCATGCACCTTGGCAAAATCCGAATTCATGTTTATTAAAGTTTCCATGGTAGCTAAGGAATTGATCACCACTGAGATTTCTTGAGAGCAAGCTCGTAAATGAAGGCTAATCACCTCCTATAGTAACAGCAAAGTCTTTGCCACAAGCCAAGAGCTAGAAGAACTTAAAAAGACATCTCACTGGCTCCTCCTTTCTACGTAAATGATAAGCTCTTCGTCTTCAATGGGAACAAGAGGGCTGCCCAATCATGACCAATGTTGAGCAGCGATGCGCTATCAAAACCTTAGAGTTTGACCCTACTTATATAGCTTCTACTTCCTTTAGAATATTGGCCATCACTCACAATCAACCCTTAGAAGATCAAAACATGGCCCACCCCCATTTATATTGAATCGTTACCAAGAAAGAGCTACACATTGCTCTAGCAAGATCAACTCTGGTGACTTCCTATAACTGATGTCCTAGCCTACATTACCCATGTAGGCATTCGATCTCACGACATGGACCGACATGCTCACTTGGAATGTAACCCATACTTTTATGCTTGTCTCATGTAAAAGTGAAGCACCACAACATGTGTGTAATGCCCTAATCCCTTCATCCTCCAATCCTAAAGGATTCACATCATTCCTGGGGGGGAGGGGGTAAGGTGGAAAAGAAGACATGTCTTAAAACCTCAATCAAATTTTAAAATCTAACTTTAGGAATGGTTGTTGGAATGCGTGGACTGCTTGAGGTAAAAGTTTCATTCTATAATTAAGTGTTTTACATTTCCATAGCTTACATTCAGTATCTACTTATCTTGTCGCGCAATGAGTTTTCTCAAGAAAACTAATGATGAGTTGTCATGTCATAATAACAGGAATCTGACATGGCAGGACAAGACAAAGGCAGCAAGCTCCCATTCATGGAAGAAGAACAGGAAAAGTACAACGGCTAAAATAAGGGCCTTCAACCAGTTCACGTTTAGGAACATCACGAACTTGGAAGACATGGTCATGGAAGAATGGCCATGAAGCAAATCGTCGACCGATGCAATTTGGAAAAGTACATGGAGAAGGTCGGGACAAGCTATTGACCATAGCAAGGGTGTGGAGTTCCTACGAACTTTTGATGCTAATAGGAATCGCAACACTATAACAATAAGACAATGAGAGGAAACCCACAGGGTCAAGGTTGAAATAAGCCCAGAAATGGTGGAAAGAACATTGGGCTTGGTGAACAAGGTTGAGAGGCGGTCAAAAAGGGATGTCCATGGTATGCTAGGAATGGACAAGGCCCTAGTCCACACCAACAATGGCATCAACCTAGCTGATATTCCAAACCTTGAGGTCAAGTTGCAAGCAAAGATGATCCATGCATTGTTCTCTAGCCAGAGGTACAACACTTTAATGAGCAGGATTGGAGTGCCCTTACTAGAGAGCCTTGCAACCAAGTCCTTGGATGAAGTGAATTGGAATGGCTACATGCAAAAAACCATTAAATCTTCGGCAAAGCCACCAGCCACAAATACAACCAACAGGCAGACAGTCCAAAGCATTGATTATAAGGTTTGGTGGGGTGCTAACTCCTATCATCTAAGAGGCTACAGGAGAGGTGGAAGGTAAAGAGGAAGTGGGAGAGACACCTGTGAAAGAAAGATCACCACCCCATGAGAAAGAGCAGTCAAGTGAAAGGACTGTGAGCGAGGGTGGAGAACCAAAGACACCATTTTGGTCAAGGAGAGCCTAAGAAGCAAAAGAAGAAGGCTCCTCAAAAGCAATAGTAAGAAACTGGGAAGGGAATGACCAAGGAAGAAAAGGCTGGGATGCAAAAAGTGTAGGACAAGTCGAGGAGGTTTGAAGAAGATAGAAGGAGGAAAGGAGAAGCAGAGGCACAAGAGCTACATAGGAAGGAAGATGAAGACATGGCTCAAGCCATTCGTATGTCAGTGGAATAGCCTTCTAGGGAGCAAGAGTTAGATGTTATGAGTCCATTAGGAGAGGAAGGCCAAGCACAAGCACCAAAGTACCAAAGATTGAACCACCACTAATGATAGAAGGCAAAGTCAAGGGCTTATTCTACTCAACCTCGCCTATTCTCAGGCCCCAAACTGTAACTACCACAACCACCCAAGGCACCACTAACACAATGGATACAAGCAATATCATTACCAAGGTACAATATCCAGTGAATAGAGTGCAAGAAATAGCCCTAGACTTGAGTGGAGGAGCTCCAATGGCTGGAACAAAGAGACCAACAACTATGGATGCCAAATCAAGGCAAGATCCTAAGAAGTAGAAGATAGAGGCATCGACAACGCCTATACTTGCAGTAGTGCCACTATCCATGGGCTATGACCAATACGTCAAGGAGCTTCTTGCACAACTAGAAAGAGTGAAGGAGGAAAAGAAGGCATATGTGGCTGAATTGGAGGAAGGCTGAAAGAGAAGCATTGGCAGCCTTCCACTTGGAGGACTTGCCAAGTAGTAGGGTACCAAAAAGGAAATCTACGAGCTGAAGGAAGAGCTCAAGGCCAAGGAAAAGGAAAAAGGCAATTGGCATGAAAGGCTTAAGGAAGAAATACAAGAGTTGATAGGCTTACAAAGGGAGTATAAGCTCATTCTCATGCAACATGAAGAATTAAGAGAGCAATTGAAAAGGATACAAGAGGCAACGGACAAACTTGAAGCAAATGGCACAGAAAAAGCTCAAAAAGAGGGAGAGCATCGAAGAGAAATGGAGAAAAGGGAGCATAAGCTGCTAACAGAGCCGAAAGAGCAAGAAAGGCTAGAAAGGGAAATTGACCACTTGGAAAAGGAGAAAGAAGAAGCAATCCAAAGGTGGAGAGAGCAAGAGCCAAGGATGGTGGCCTTAGCACCAAGGCAAAATGAAAGCCTAGAGGAAATGAAGCAAAAAGTAGAGGAATGGGTGGCCAAGCGCGAGGGAAGAGTGAAAGACTTGGCAAGCCATCTAGCCCATCCTGAAGGCAACAGAGTGCTAGCAAAGAGCAGGGCAAAGACTGTAAAGACAAGAATGGAAGCCCAGCAACATGCCTTCATCAGTATCACGCAGCTAGAAGAGAAGGAGGCCATTGAAACCTTAAAGAATAAGTTGGAGATTACCCACAGAGCTATAAGGCATGGCTTGTGTGTCCAAGCATAGGAAGTAAAAACTAGCCTAAGCCAACAAGAGCAAAGGGAGTACCTACTAAGGGTAGGACTAACAGTTCAAGAGGTGGAATTGCTAGGGTATAAGAAAGATCGGGGACCACAAGAACCAATATAAGAGGAGAAGAATAGCATATGACACTTCTTGAAGTAGGGCTTCGAGGTGGGGCAACAAGATGAAAAACAAGTCCCACAACCACCCTCTCCCAGATCAAAGGCTTAGTAGGAAGTGCCACCAGAGGATACAATTGTGGAAAGAAAAGTAGAAGCCAAGAAAAAGAGAAAAAAGATGTTGGAGCAAGCACGAGAAGGCTAAGGATGCAACCTCTAGCAATCCTAGAAGCTCCTATCCCTCAAAAAGAAGAATGCTCTCCTGTCAATTGGAACATGGAACTAGTGGTGTGGGAACATTGGGAAAACAAGTGCAAACCCTTTGAGTTTACCATCTAATTCCCACCCGCTATCAGCCGAGTGTTATCCCCTAGAGTGGTGGAAGAGGTGATAAGCATGGGCAGAAGGCTTGGAGATCAATGGAATGCAGAAAGAGAGAAGAATCCAACACTATGGGGGACAGAAGCACAAGACTATTGGGGGAAGATAAAGTTATGGAGGTGCCCAAGACCGTGAAGGGGTAAGAGTCACAACCAAAGTGGAGGAGAAGAATTTGGGATGGGAACATGGATGTATTGGATGTCATTTTGTAACACCCTATCCTATGAGAGAAATGACCCAACATACATGCCATATCCAAGAAGGGTAGGAGTGGACTTTAACTCTAACATCCATGGACGTTATGATTTTCCTAAGATATATAATGTAAATGCTACTAAGCTAGAGGAAGCCCTTACATTCTCCAAAGATGACCTAGGGCCCTCCATTTCCCATTTTCTTAGTGAATTCTCTTATTGCCCTGATCCATCTTTCATTAAAACCTATAACTACCTTAGGCTACTTAGAGTTTTTCTTAAGCAAGATCCTTCCTCTCATGAATACCACCTACTGCCCCTGTTTTTTTATTTGAATGGTGGCATAGATATCTACGCAATGGGAAGACTCATGATGAGAGCCCGTCATTTCTTGTCCACAACCCCTCTAAATTTATGTATGGATCTAAAGGACTACATATAAAGTAAGAACTTCCTTAGTAAGTCCCTCAAGCCCCCAACCTCGTCCTCCCACGACCAGGAACACGAGGATTAGTTCTTCGTGTACATTCAAAAAAGAGAGAGAGAGAAAGACAAGAAAAATGAAACAAGAAAAAGAAAAGAGAAAAAAGGAAAAGATGAGAGAGAGCAAAGTAAGAAAAGAAAATCAAGTGGAAAGCAAGAAAACACACCTCACACTTGATGAGTACCACAATCACTACACATAGGGTTTTTCAATTTAGGCACGTCCAATGGCCTTGGTCGGCCGGCTCTGTCCCTCACCCCCTAGCCCTTTTTCTCCCCACTTCACACTTAGGGCACATTAAGGGCAGGACATACCTAGGGAGGTTACACTCACCTAATCGTTAGGACTATCTCCCTAAACTACACCCACTGCATCTTCCCTATGCACGAACTAGGTCCTCAAGTGTGGGACGACTCCCCCAACCAAACTCCCAATTCCATTAGCACATGGACACAATGCACTACATGGTGAGGTAGGCATGCCCCCCAAGTAGTGCACTCTCTTTTCTTTCTTAGGTGAATTTGACAACCCATGCCTAACCACCGACTTTAAAGGGCCCCGTCACCCACTTAATATACCCTCAATCTCCACATACCCACTTAATATACCCTCAGTCCATGGGTCTTGGTGGTCAAGCAAAAGCTCCCACACTATACTAACAAGTGGTGTTCCAATTTAAACTATTGTCGCCAATCAAAAATTCAAAAAAGGATACTGAAAGTGCTTTGCAAGGCATGTTTCTACGTGCAGTTGCAATGCATTGTTTATGTCCCTATAGCAAGGTGTCATCATAAATGCATTATATTTCTCCCTACAAATGAGAAAATTGTATATGTCCTTCACATGGATGTGCAAACTCATGTGTAGTTGTTTGTGTAGGTATGCGGCTATATGCTTTGAAGTTTTATATGGGTATCTATATGTATACAAAGCATATGGTTGGGTAGTTAATTGGGATGTGGGTGCGTGTGCTCGTGTGTGCATGCGTGTGCGTGCATGCGTGCGTGCGTGCGTGCGTGCGTGTGTGTGTGTGTGTGCGCGCGCGCGTGTGCGCGCGCGCGCCTCTTGGGGAGGGGTAGTGTGGTTGGGATATTATTGCCTAAAGTGTGCATGTATAAGGGGCGTATGAGAGTTTTGACTTTATGAAATCACTATGGATATTGGAGCTTATTTGCATTACAATACATGCATATATTTGGTATTCTCAAGTATGTCTTAAGATGGGGGCTTTAGAATTGTGTGGTTGTGCAAGGAAGACATTTAAATGGCATGTATTGAGTATATAATGTTAAGCAAAGCAAATTTTTCATGATGGTTGCATGGGTTCTTTGAGGCTTGTTCTAGACTCGTATAAGTAGTTCCACCATAAAATTGTATACAATTTGATAAAACACTATATGCAATGTTGAACAAATTTTTATACTTGGGACATGATCGTAGGTGAACATTTCTTGCAAGTTAGAATATATTTGGGACATTTTTATACTTGGGACATGATCGTAGGTGAACATTTCTTGCAAGCTAGAATATATGAAACTTAAGGGTGGATAAAACCCAAAAGGCACTTGTTCAATGGCCCTATCAAGGGGTTCATCAACATGTTAAATTAACATTTAGATTAGAAAGATGAATAATAACCTTGCAAAAGTGGTCATCCATGGCAAGAACATCATCCAAAGTTCCATACTTGAACTTTGGTGAAAGTGAAGGACATTCTAAGTGCCATCATCATCATTGTCATTGTCATCCTCATGTATAACTATTTCAATCATGGTGAACGATAGAAAAAATTGCATTTGAAGTTCAAAATGGTACTTTTGTCACTTCTTCAACTCTTGGCAATTCATTTCCCCTTGTAAAGTGTTGGTGGGATGTTGGTTTAGCTCTAGTTCATTACATAGTGTGCTTTCAAGACAAATTACGTGGTTGTGGAAGAAAACTATATAGTTTTTGCTAGAGAGGTAATCAAATTGACCATTGGAATGTTACTAATGGAGAAAAACAAGATATAAAGAAAAAGGATATTAATGAAACTATGGCAATAAGACATGATGACAATATGAATGCGGTGACATATACATCTATTGCAATTATAATACCAATTTGGTACTATGATTGTTGATGCCATTGAAAAAGCCTATTATGGCTATGAAGGATAGGATCTATTATTGTTATCCAATGATTGTTGACATGCACCATTGTTTCTATCTTTAAAAAACCTATTATTGGTATTCCATAATAAGCACTATCAAATTGTTAGGGGTGTATGGCATATTCTCAAGTAAATCATGTAGTTTTGGAAGAACCCACAATTGAGAAACCCATTCATTAACAACTTCTCTTTTCATTAATTCATTCTAATTTCACTCTAATAGCCCCAAAATAGGGATGGACACCTGCATTTTGGGATGCCACTCAATACTATTCGTGCCTATACATAGGGCACTGACTCCCTTCATTATATACGTTACCATTCCTTCATTCACTCCCTCTTTCTATTAGATCAATCCATTACATTAGTCTTCTGTCTAATCCTTAGCCTCTGCACTATTTTTTACACCCCTAGTAGGAGGAACTTAGTTTGTGGATGATCCTTCACAACATTCTGATGCTTGGCAGCTTGTTCCATCCTTTACAGGTTGCATTTATAGACAAGATGTTGCTGTCTAGCTGATTCACACCTTTACACTAATTGAGGAATATGATATCCTTGCTATTGCATGGAAGAATCCGGTGAGGTTATTCGAAGTAAACACAAAAGCTAGAAAGCTACAGCTCAAGTCAGAGAACTGAACCAGGTGAAAAGAGAAAACATGTCCATTAATGATTATGCCTTGAAGAATAAGAGTATTGTGGAAGCTCTTGGAACTATCTATGTGGTAGTTGATGATAATGTTACTATGCACACATGCTTAGATGGACTTGGAGATAAGTATGAGATCTTTAGTTCATCTATGAATATGAGGGATGATATCCATAAATTTGTAGACTTGATTTCTATGCTAATACTTGAGAAGAACCTTGGCTTGAATTTCTCTTCTTCTCAAAGAAAGAACGAGTCTGAATAGGTGTTTTACTCTACTAGCAAACGTAGAGATCATGGCAAAAGCCAAGTTACTGGTCGTGATCAAAGTTATGATGCATAGCAAAATAGAGTAGGATAGTACCAAGGAAAGGACGATCAAAGAGGCCAAAATGAAGATTCTAATAGACAACCTAATTCTAGTGATAGAAAGGGGTACTTGCATTATGGTTTGAAATGCCACATTTCTAAAAACTGCTTCAAAAAGAAGGCTAAAATTAGAAATGGAAAAAAGAGGCACAGTAATTATGCATCTAGTAGCAGAAACAATGATGATAGAAGTGAATAGTTGATTGTTATACATCACTTTATGAATATTATGGCTACTGATGGTTCACCAAAGAATGATGTATGTATGTAGACTCGGGTGCCTCTAACCACATGACTTCTCACAAAGAGTGGTTTAAAGAGATGTGTAGTCCAGAATCTCCAAGCTATGTGGAGACAAGGAATGATGTAGCTCACCCCATTACTCATGTTGAAAATATTCCTTTGAGTATGTAAGATGGTAAAACTAAGTACTTTAATGATGTGATGCATGTACTAAATATTACAAAAAACTTGTTTTCTATTGGTTAGATGGTAGAACATGGATTGCACGTTCACTTTACATCTAATCATTGATATGTACAAGATCTCAAAAATTATTGCAAGTTGATTGCAAAAGGGAAACATTTTGGCAAATTGTTTACTCTTGATGCAAATCTGCCTAAAATGAATACTGCCATGTTTGCACAAGGTTTAGGTGTTGTGGCTAATATTGAGATTTGGTATAAGAGAATTGGTCATGTGAACATGCAATAACTGAAAGACATGCAATCTATGGCTTGCCCAAGTTTAGGGTTGATGGGATGCATAAAGTATGTGAAGCATGTCAATTTGGAAAGAAACTAAGGCACGTATTTCCACATGAAAAGCATGTATGGAAGAAGCCACTTGAATTGATATATTATGATGTGTAGGGTCCTATAAAGGCTAAAACTTTGAGCGGTTGTTACAAGTATTATATTTCCTTCATTGATTATCATACTCGCAAAGTATGGGCTTACTTTAAGTGTGAGAAAAGTGAAGTATTTACTCACTTTAAAAGCTTTAAGGATTTGGTTGAGAAGGAGACATAGTTGTACACTAAATGACTAAGGTCTAATGGAGGGGGAGAATATCTCTCCAATGAGTTTTCTGATTTCTTGCTGAAAAATGCTATACAAAGGTAATATACAAGTAGATATACTTCATAGCAAAATAGGGTTGTTGAGCAAAAAAACAAGCACGTTGTAGAAATGGCTCATACACTATTGTCAAAAAGAGACTTGCCTCATTACTATTGGGCTAATGTAGTTGCTACTATTGTATACATTATAAACATGATACCCACTACTGTTATAGATGGTATGATACCCGAAGAGAAGTTTATAGGTAGAAAGCCAAATTTGTCCCATGTGAATGTATTTAGATGTATTGCTTGTATGCATATTCATGATGATTGTGCAGTAAATTGGGTCCCAAAGCATAAAAATGTATATTTGTTGGATATTCTCTTAAGCAAAGGAGATATAGATGTTACAACCCTATGACATGTGAGTTGAGAGTTAGCAAGGATGTTATTTTTTTAAACACATCAATAGTTATAAACATTAAGTGGACCACAAGAGTCTCCTAGTCATGGTTCTATTGATAGGCCTTGGAGTGGTATGCTAAGATCACAAGTTACTCCACCAAGTACATCACAAAGGTCACAAAAAGGTAAAGAGAAAGTTGGAGACTCACCTATTATAACAAATATGTCATTAAATTTCTCTCATATTGATGTTGATTCAAATGGCTCTAAGTAGAGCTTAAATGAGGAGTTTGGGATTTCTTCTAATAAAACAATTTGTGTGCTAAAGGCATAAGAGGATACTAAAGCACCTGGTAGTGATCCAAGCCCATGTAGGTCAAGTAGAGTAAGGAACCCAATGCAGCAATTGACATTTAATAGCTATATAGCTCATCACTATGCATACATGGCTAAGATTGTGTAGAATATAGAACCCACTTGTTTTTAAGATGCGACAGATAATGAGTATGGCATAGAGATAATTAGTACTCCAGAGGGGATATTGTTGTCATAGAGATAGTATGCATTGGATATGTTGAAGAAATATGATATGACTGATTGCAAACCTATTTTTATACCTTTAGGTGGTAGTGCTTAGCTTAGTGCTCATGATGGTGGCTTGGTTGGTTTGGAAAGGTTGTTTATGCAGCTTCTATGGAAGCCACATTTGGATGCAGTGCAGTTGTGGTGGGAGCTCTCGCTCAACCGCTAAGACCCACGAACCACTTATTACTTCAAGCATTCCAAGCCAAGCACTAATGGCTATCTCTCACCTAGCCGACGCGTTATCTATCCATGAGTGTAGTGAGCTTACCTCCATGCCGATTGAGTTACCTCCTCTCCCGCGCACTCCGATAGCTCCACGATCCAAGTGCAAGCTTCAAGCGAGCTGCATCCTCAAGCTCCATGCTCCAAGCTCCATTGCCACGAGCAATACAAGAGAAGAGAAGAGAAGAGAAGAAGAGAGGAGAAGATGGAGAGCTTCTTCTCCCTGGTCCCTCACCCTCACACACTCACTCCCTCACACTCTCACACTCCCTCTCTCAAGCACAAGCTCAAGCAAGCAAGCAAGAAGAAGAAGAAGAAGAAGAAGAAGAAGAAGAAGAAGAAGAGAGCCACTTTTGGCCACACGCAAGAATGAGCTTCTCATTCACTTTTCAACTTTATATACAAAACCCTAAATCCCTTTTGGCCGGTCATCCCCTTATCCCCCTTTTTACATGGCCGGCCGTGGCCCTTTTTCCCATTGTCCTCCTATCTTCCTAGCTTCCTCCCTATTGCTCATCTACCTTTACAATTTGCATGGGGGTGAGAGCCCGGCCCTCTTTAAAATAAATCATGGTGCGCCCTGCGCTCTTTTACCCCACGAGTATTGACTTGCGCTTCTCTTGTGCACCTTTCTTCTTGATTTAGGACTTTTCTGCACTTCTTGCGTTTTCGGATTCTTCTTGGCACGCCTTCACCTTGCGTTTCACTTTTGCCTTGGCCTTGTCTTCTGCTTCAGATTTTTCAAATTTTCCACCTTTGTTCATTTGAGGGTTAACAATAGTGCATATTGCATTATATCAAGTCCGCATTGGAATATGTCTTATTCTATAGTGCAAGTGTACCATTGGACCTGCATGATTACACATATGCAAATTGGGCTAGTAGTATTTCAGACAGGAGATCTACCAAAGGCTTTATGTTTTCATTTGATAGTGCTATTGTTTCTTAGAGCAGCAAGAAACAACCAATAGTTACCTTGCTTGGTACAGAGATAGAGTATAGAGGTGCTGCAATTGCAGCATGTGAGGTAGCTTGGTTATGAATGTTACTTGGTGATTTGGAGATGTAGGTGAACAAGAAGGTTATCATCCAATCTAATAAGCTTAGTAGCATTCAATTGGCTAGTAACCCAGTGTATCATGTGTGGACCAAACATATAGAGGTCCGTTACCATTTCATTTGGGAGTGGATTCTGGCAGGTGATATTGACTTGGTTTATGTTAGTACAAAGGATCAAGCTATTGACATTTTCACCAAGGCCTTGGGAGATTAGAAGCTTAAATGCTTCAGGACTATGCTTGGAATTTATGAGCTCATACTGAGCTCAAGGGGAAGTGTTGAGATCTCGAGCTCTAAATGAGTTGGCATCCACTATGCACCTTGGTGATGTGGCAGAATATTATTAATTGGCATGCTACGTGACTGACATGAGGTACGTTAGTAATTCTATAGTAGTTGGATTATACTCGCGTAGTCTGTCTTTGGTTATGGCACATTCATTGTCCCATCTCTTCTTTCCTTAGTAGGTTCACACGTAATAACCACATGTACATACATTATGGTACTTTCATATTAGTGTTTTATCATGTTGTAGACTTAGTTCTTTTGTGTGGAAGAAGAAGAAGAAGATTTCAGCCCTATCTCTCTATGTGCTCAAGTCTACATTGCCTTTGTGTGTATGCTCTTGATTCTTCACCTCTCTCCCCTCTTGTCTATTTTCAAGTAGTTTATAATGTTATTATGACTTATATGTGGTTCTTATAAGGTTTTTATGACTTATATGTGATCCTCATTGTTTAACATGATATGCATAGGTCTCTAATATTGATCCCAACCAAATAATGATAGGATGTAGCTTATCACATGTTTTTATACTCACAAGTGGAGAACAAAGCTCAATCACACATAAACACACATATGCATACACACACACACACACACAAATTAGAAATAGAGATATAAGATCCTCTCTCTCTCTCTCTCTCTCTCTCTCTCTCTCTCTCTCTCTCTCTCTCTCTCTCTCTCTCTCTCTCTCTCTCTCTCTCTCTCTCTCTCTCTCTCTCTCTCTCTCTCTCTCTCTCTCTCTCTCTCTCTCTCTCTCTCTCTCTCTCTCTCTCTCTCAAGTTCATACTAGTTCATTTTTTCATAGGAGTCCATAGGAAATCCTCATTAGATAGCAATCTATTTGTTTCATACATAGTCTTCAGAGAGTTTCAATCTTCTTATGACCTTCCTCTACGATGCAAGGAGGGGATAGTTCATTTTTTCATAGGAGTCCATAGGAAATCCTCATTAGATAGCAATCTATTTGTTTCATACATAGTCTTCAGAGAGTTTCAATCTTCTTATGACCTTCCTCTACGATGCAAGGAGGGGAGAGGGTTAAACTTGAATTCTCCCCCTAATATCGAGACATGCCCAAAGACTTTCTCAACCATCCTAGTAGCACCATCTAAGCCAACCCTAGAGCCAACACCATTGGAGGAATATCTATATCAATGAGTTTATAACTTGGAAGCAAAAAATCTGGCATTGAAGGACTCACTTTCCAAGGAAGAAGGTAACAATGTATGACATATACTATTTTCTCTATAGTCAATGAAGCTATACCACAAAAGAAGATTGAATTTCATCCACAACATGTATAAACTAAAATTGAAGCACTAAAGCAATCAAAATGTTTCAAGGAAACCAAATTATGGATCACAAATGAGCTCACCCAGACACCGTTCAAGGCACAACCCAAGTGAAATCACCAAGATGAAGGCAACTAGAAAAGAGGAAAATGGGAAATTTATTAAGGTGGCAAATCCACCAAAGAAATGTTCAAAAATCCTAAGCATTAGGCTACTTTAGGGTCATTAACATATAAAGTATCTCTTGTATCCTTAATAGCTCATGTTTGTTCATGCCAATGGCACCCGAAAATGGATTGTACATGTATCTTGAGTTTGTCATTTTTTCCTATGTGTCTTAGAGGACATTAACATCACACATACACATATACACATGCACACACACACACACTCTCTCTCTCTCTCTCTCTCTCTCTCTCTCTCTCTCTCTCTCTCTCTCTCTCTCTCTCTCTCTCTCTCTCTCTCTCTCTCTCTCTCTCTCTCTCTCTCTCTCTCTCTCTCTCTCTCTCTCTCTCTCTCTATGTGTATGTGTGTGTGTGTGTGTGTGTGTGTGTGTGTGTGTGTGTGTGTGTGTGTGTGTGTGTGTGTGTGTGTGTGTGTGTGTGTGTGTGTGTGTGTGTGTGTGTGTGTGTGTGTGTGTGTGTGTGTGTGTGTGTGTGTGTGTGTGTGTGTGTGTGTGTGTGTGTGTGTGTGTGTGTGTGTGTGGAGCTTGAAAGGTGTTTCTCAATGATTCATTATCATGTGATAGTGGAGTTTATGGGGTGTTTTTTTTGGGTGAGCTTGAATAGACGAGCTTTTCAAGCTTGTGGAGTCAGTAGGTGAGCTTTTAGGCTAAGTCAAGGGGATTCATGTTGGAGTATTCAACCATTTGTAAGTCATCCTCAAGGTATTCCTCTAGAGTTAAGGTATTAGAATTGAGCTAAAATGTATGTCAAGGCTTTCTTACCACAAGAGACCACCAAGACAAGCTCTCTACACCTCGATAAGCACACCAAGTGAGCAATTATAAATAGATGTAAGGTTGGAAATTTCCATCTCTAGGAGATGGGGGCCAAATAATATCAAATACAAAAACTAGAAGGAAAAGGAAGATAGTAAAATATGACTCAATGTATTTAGCCTAGATTTTGTCTAGAATAATAATAATAGGGGAAACCACACCCTTTTATATGGCCTATTAAATCACCCACAACTTGATAATAGAAGAGAACTCCACATAGAAAGCAACTTGGATAATTGTAACACATTTGGTCATCAATACCTTTGTTACTTGTTAGGACAAATGTCCTAGACAAAATCACAGATTGCTAGCTCACGTTTCTATTGATCCTTACTCCCATGACTAAACAATACAAATCAAAAACATAGAAAGTACAATCAAGTAAGATGCCATTAGAAATAAATAAAACATCATCTTATGAAAGAACAAAACCATGCACACCATCATTATTTTTCAAGAGTATTAAACTATCAGAGTTATGAAAGTCTATGCAAGCTACAAAACAGTGAGTGAATAGAGTGTGATATTGTGATGTGACTTAGTTGAGTATCATGGATTATGAATTGTAGTGATAGTTCAAAAGTATTGTGACAATTCAAGCACTACAAGTGAAGCTACACTTGAGGTACCAACTTTTGGGCTACCCATGCTTGAGGTACCAAGATATGTCATTATGTGCATAGTGCACCATGAACTCCTTGATCTATAGAACACTATCAATTCCAAGAACACATGCACCTCTCACACATCTTTTGGGAAGGCCACTCCATGATCCCCCTAACCTTCTAAGAGTCCATGCTAACAATCCTATAAACTAGGATATCATCCAAGAAAAGATTAGGACACTTCCCTAGAAGAGGATAAACACGAAAGCCATGAACTTGGAAGAGCATGTGGATATGTTGGGCAACCAAAAGGAGCAACATCAACTCAAAAAACTCAAAGGGTTCGGAAAACTTGTCTTGGGAACATTCTCTAAGGCAATCCTAATCTAACAATCTCCAAAATTACAGTGACACAATCCTAATTTGATAGTATTCAAATTTCAATTCTAGTTGTGCTAAAAATGACTATTTTGACTAGTTGTTTTAAGAACTTACTCATCCATGGCAAGGGAAACCTGCTTCTAATCATGAGCTCCTTGAGAACCCTAAAGTCAACGCATAGGTGTGAGCTCCCATTCTCCTTTTATTAGAGCACCAAATGGGCTAGAGCTGACCCAATTTGATCCTCCTCTAAGAGTTCCTCAATTCATGCTCATAGGTTGTGCTTGCTTATGTAGTAGCATGAATTTGACGGGTTGGGAGTGTGTTCTACTATTGGAACTAGCTCGATGGTAAAATCCTATGGTCAAGATGGAGCCAATTGTCAAGGCAACTAATCCAAGTACACAACCAAACTCTTATAGTGGTGCCAATACCATCATGTTGACATCTACTCGTGCTAAGGAGACGAAGAAAAATCCTCTACATGTTAACACACATATACGTTCATAAAAGGATGATAATCCTATCAAACTACTTTCTTTTCTTAGAGGTGAGATATAACTCCTACTTGCAAAGCCACTAAGTCACACCTAGGATGAAGATAGAGTGTCAATGATGATCGACCAAGCCCATGTAGTCATAGAGCCATAGTTTCCCCACAATCACTTCTTGCAATCTTAGTGCAAGTGTGGAAGAATAAATGGCCTTCAACCCTTAGAAGCTTGCATAGTGTTTGTTGTCCATATCCACTAGGCATCTTGATCTATGGCATTCGTAAGAGACATGTCATTATGTACATAGTGCACCATGAACTGCTTGATCTATAGAACACTATGAATTCAAAGAACACATGCACCTCTAATACATCTTTTGGGAAGGCCACTCCATGATCCACCTAACCTTCTAAGAGTCCATGCTAACAATCCTATAAACTAGGATATCATCCAAGAAAAGAATAAGACACTTCCCTAGAAAAGGCTAAACATGAAAGCCATGAACTTGGAAGAGCATGTGGATATGTTGGGCAACCAAATGGAGCAACATCAACTCAAACAACTCAAAGGGGTCTCGAAACTTGTCTTGGGGACATTCTCTAAGGCAATCCTAATCTAACAATCTCCAAATTTACAGTGACACAATCCTAATTTGATAGTATCCAAAATTTAATTCTAGCTTGCTAAAAATGACTATTCTAATTGGTTTATTTATGAGCTTACCTATCCATGGCAAGGGAACTTTCGTTTGATCATGAGCTCCTGGAGACCCATCCTCCTTTTATTAGAGCACCAAATGGGCTAGAGATGACCCAATTAAATCCTCCTCTAAGAGTTCATCAATGCATGCTTATAAGTTGTTCTTGCTTATGTAGTAGCATGCATTTGGGGGTGGGGGGGTGTTTTGCTATTGGAACTAGCTCGATGGTAAAATCCTATGGTCAAGATGGAGCCAACTATTAAGGCAACTCATCCAAGGAAGCAACCAAACTCTTATAGTGGTGCCAATCCCATCATGTTCACATCTACTCGTGCTAAGGAGAAGAAGAAAAATCCACAAACTTCTTTCTTTTCTTAGAGGTGAGATATAACTCCTACTCGCAAAGCCACTAAGTCACACCTAGGATGAAGATGGAGTGTCAACGATGATCGACCAAGCCCATGTAGTCATAGAGTCATAGTTTCCCCTCAATGACTTCTTGCAATCTAAGTGCAAGTGTGGAAGAATAAATGGCCTTCAACCCTTAGAAGCTTGCATAGTATTCTTCATCCATATCCACTAGGCATCGACATCTCATGATGTGCATAGTGCGCCATGAAGTGCTTGATCTATAGAATGCTATCAATTCCAAGAACACATGCACCTTTAACACATTTTTTGGGAAGGCCACTCCATGATCTGCCTAACCTTCTAGGAGTCCATGCTAACAATCCTATAAACTAGGATATCATCCAAGAAAACAATAAGACACTTCCCTAGAATAGGATAAACATGAAAGCCATGAACTTGGAAGAGCATGTGGATATGTTGGGCAACCAAATGGAGCAACATCAACTCAAAAAACTCAAAGGGGTCTCAAAATGTGTCATGGGGACATTCTCTATGGCAATTCTAATCTAACAATCTCCAAAATTTCAGTGACACAATCCTAATTTGATAGTATCCCAAATTCAATTCTAGCTTTCGAAAAATGACTATTTTGACTCGTTTATTTATGAGCTTACCCATCCATGGCAGGGGAAACTTGCTTCTGATCATGAGCTCCTTGAGAACCCTATAGTCAATGCATAGGTGTGAGCTCCCATCCTCCTTCTATTAGAGCACCAAATGGGCCAGAGATGACCCAATTTGATCCTCCTCTAAGAGTTCATCAATGCATGCTCATAGGTTGTTCTTGCTTATGTACTAGCATACATTGGGGGGTGGTGGGGGGGTGTTTTGCTATTGGAACTAGCTCGATGGTAAAATCCTATGGTCAAGATGGAGCCAACTATTAAGGCAACTCATCCAAGGATGCAATCAAACTCTTATAGTGGTGCCAATCCCATCATGTTCACATCTACTCATGCTAGGAGATGAAGAAAAATCGTCTACATGTTAACACACATATACGTTCATAAAAGTATAATAATCCTATCAAACTACTTTCTTTTCTTAGAGGTGAGATATAACTCCTACTCACAAAGCCACTAAGTCCCACCTAGGATGAAGATAGAGTGTCAACGATGATCGACCAAGCCCATGTAGTCATAGAGTCATAGTTTCCCCTCAATGACTTCTTGCAATCTAAGTGCAAGTGTGGAAGAATAAATGGCCTTCAACCCTTAGAAGCTTGCATAGTATTCTTCATCCATATCCACTAGGCATCGACATCTCATGATGTGCATAGTGCGCCATGAAGTGCTTGATCTATAGAATGCTATCAATTCCAAGAACACATGCACCTTTAACACATTTTTTGGGAAGGCCACTCCATGATCTGCCTAACCTTCTAGGAGTCCATGCTAACAATCCTATAAACTAGGATATCATCCAAGAAAACAATAAGACACTTCCCTAGAATAGGATAAACATGAAAGCCATGAACTTGGAAGAGCATGTGGATATGTTGGGCAACCAAATGGAGCAACATCAACTCAAAAAACTCAAAGGGGTCTCAAAATGTGTCATGGGGACATTCTCTATGGCAATTCTAATCTAACAATCTCCAAAATTTCAGTGACACAATCCTAATTTGATAGTATCCCAAATTCAATTCTAGCTTTCGAAAAATGACTATTTTGACTCGTTTATTTATGAGCTTACCCATCCATGGCAGGGGAAACTTGCTTCTGATCATGAGCTCCTTGAGAACCCTATAGTCAATGCATAGGTGTGAGCTCCCATCCTCCTTCTATTAGAGCACCAAATGGGCCAGAGATGACCCAATTTGATCCTCCTCTAAGAGTTCATCAATGCATGCTCATAGGTTGTTCTTGCTTATGTACTAGCATACATTGGGGGGTGGTGGGGGGGTGTTTTGCTATTGGAACTAGCTCGATGGTAAAATCCTATGGTCAAGATGGAGCCAACTATTAAGGCAACTCATCCAAGGATGCAATCAAACTCTTATAGTGGTGCCAATCCCATCATGTTCACATCTACTCATGCTAGGAGATGAAGAAAAATCGTCTACATGTTAACACACATATACGTTCATAAAAGTATAATAATCCTATCAAACTACTTTCTTTTCTTAGAGGTGAGATATAACTCCTACTCACAAAGCCACTAAGTCCCACCTAGGATGAAGATAGAGTGTCAACGATAATCGACCAATCCCATGTAGTCATAGAGTCATAGTTTCCCCACAATGACTTCTTGCAATCTTAGTGCAAGTGTGGAAGAATAAATGGCCTTCAACCTTAGAAGCTTGCATAGTGTTCTTCGTTCATATCCACTAGGCATCGACATGTCATTATGTGCATAGTGCACCATGGACTATTTGATCTATAGAACACTATCAATTCCAAGAACACATGCACCTCTAACACATCTTTTGGGAAGGCCACACCATGATCTGCCTAACCTCCTAAGAGTCCATGCTAACAATCCTATAAACTAGGATGTTGTCCAAGAAAAGAATAAGACACTTCCCTAGAAGAGGATAAACATGAAAGCCATGAACTTGGAAGAGCATGTGGGTATGTTGGGCAACCAAATGGAGCAACATCAACTCAAAAAACTCAAAGGGGTCTTGAAAATTGTCGTCGGGTCATTCTCTAAGGCAATCCTAATCTAACAATCTCCAAAATTACAATGACACAATCCTAATTTTACAGTATCCCAAATTCAAATCTACCTTGCTAAAAATGACTATTTTGACCGATAGTTTTATAAACTTACCTATCCATGGGAGGGGAAACTTGCTTCTGGTCATTAGCTCCTTGAGAACCCTATAGTCCATGAATAGGTGTGAGCTTCCATCCTTCCTTTATTAGAGCACCAAATGGGTTAGAGATGACCCAATTTGATCCTCCTTGTAAGAGTTCCTCAATTCCTGCTCATAGATTGTGCTTACTTATGTAGTAGCATGCATTTGGGGGGTGGGGCATGTGTTTCGCTATTGGAACTAGCTTGATTGTAAAATCCTATGGTCAAGATGGAGCCAAATGTCACGGCAACTCATCCAAGTACACAGCCAAACTCTTATAGTGGTGCCAATCCCATCATGTTCACATCTACTCTTGCTAAGGAGAGAACGAAAAATCCTCTACATGTTAACACACATATACGTTCATAAAAGTATAATAATCCTATCAAACTACTTTCTTTTCTTAGAGTGAGATATAACTCCTACTCGTAAAGCCACTAAGTCACACCTAAGATAAAGATAGAGTGTCAATGATGATCGACCAGCCCTTGTAGTCATAGAGCCATAGTTTCCCCACAATCACTTCTTGCAATCTTAGTGCAAGTGTGGAAGAATAAATGGCATTCAACCCTTAGAAGCTTGCATAGTGTTTGTCATCCATATCCACTAGGCATCTTGCTCTATGGCATTGGTAATAGACATGTCATGATGTGCATAGTGCACCAAGAACTCCTTGATCTATAGAACACTATCAATTCCAAGAACACATGCACCTCTAACACATCTTTTGGGAAGGCCACACCATGATCTGCCTAACCTCCTAAGAGTCCATGCTAACAATCCTATAAACTAGGATATCATCCAAGAAAAGAATAAAACACTTCCCTAGAAGAGGATAAACATGAAAGCGATGAACTTGGAAGAGCATGTGGATATGTTGGGCAACCAAAAGGAGCAACATGAACTCAAACAACTCAAAGGGTCTCGAAACTTGTCTTGGGGACATTCTCTAAGGCAATCCTAATCTAACAATCTCCAAAATTTCAGTGACACAATCCTAATTTGATAGTATCCGAAATTCAATTCTAGCTTGCTAAAAATGACTATTCTAATTGGTTTATTTATGAGCTTACCTATCCATGGCACGGGGGAAACTTACTTCTGATCATGAGCTCCTTGAGAACCCTATAGTCAATGCGTAGGTGTGAGCTCCCATCCTCCTTTTATTAGAGCACCAAATGGGCTAGAGATGACCCACTTTGATCCTCCTCTAAGAGTTCCTCAATTCATGGGCATAGGTTGTTCTTGCTTATGTAGTAGCATGCATTTGGGGGGTGGTGGGTGTGTTTTGCTATTGGAACTAGCTCAATGGTAAAATCCTATGGTCAAGATGGAGCCAACTATCAAGGAAACTCATCCAAGTACACAACCAAACTCTTATAGTGGTGCCAATCCCATCATGTTCACATCTACTCGTGCTAAGGAGACAATGAAAAATCCTCTACATGTTAACACACATATACGTTCATAGAAGTATGATAATCCTATCAAACTACTTTCTTTTCTTAGAGGTGAGATATAACTCCTACTCGCAAAGCCACTAAGTCACACCTAGGATGAAGATAGAGTGACAATGATGATTGACCAACCCTTGTAGTCATAGAGCCAGAGTTTCCCCACAATCACTTCAATATTAAATAGAGGACTCACCTTTAGAGAATTCCAATCTTCAATATAAATGATAATGTCCTCCACCTAGTCCCTTAAGTGATACTTCTTAGATTTGATCCGTCTATTGGTCACATGATCTACTCCATTGGTTACGCTACAGTATTGAGTATGATTTGGAGAGGGTAGTTCTTAACAAACTAGTATTGCTATGGTACACTAGTGAGTATGATTTAGAGAGGGTAGTTCTCAACAAACTAGTGTTGATTCAAGTTATTGGATGCTACCCATCCATGAAGGAAAGTGTAGGTCACTTAGGAACATCATGGACACAATCAAAAGATCATGTTGAGCCTAGGTCTATAAATCCACACACTAGCAAACAAGAGAAACCTTTGGTACCCCATCTAAAATCTCACTTTGAAAGCTAGGTTTCCTATGGGAATCTTTAGTGCCACGTCTACTTACATGTGAAACATTTACTTGTCCTGCAACTTTTGTTGCTTCTCATAAGTAGACGTATGAATACATCCATGGTTGCATTGAGAAACATAAGGGCATCAGGAAGGTTAAGTAAAAGAGAAGGAGAATGGAGATGGAGAGGACTCATGATAGAGAGAAAGGAAAGAGGAGAGTGGAGAAGTTTCAATGATGGCAAGAAGGTGAGAGATAACGCATAAAGATTTGCAAAGAAAAGTGACACTTGTTCCATTAGCTAGGTGCCTATTAAATATGCAAATAGGTATTGCTCATGTAGTATATTGCTTTTGGGGAACATCTTTCTCTCCTACTTTGTGCACTAGAGCACCGCATTTCTTATGATCCCCCCTGGTGCCCAAATGAGTCTCATCTCAAGTGAACTTACATACATGGACGTCGGATAAAAGAAGAATGTGAAAAACATATCACAATGGCTACAATACAACCGAGAGGTGGTTTACAAGATTAGACCACAAGGGACATAATCATGAAAATGACATGGACATAACATGGATATCTAAAGTACCTTCACCATTCTCTATGAAAGGTTTGATTGGTGCGGAATTCCCTGTAAATGGATGAGCTGTCCATTGGAGAAAAACTCCATATATAATTGTGAGAAATCCATAGTGATCCTGCCTAATGTCATCAACCAATCACAACCAAGTACAATATCTATGGGCCCCATTTCCAAAGTGATCAGGTTTACTTTGACTTCAAAATTTTCAGCCAACTGCAAAGAAACCTGTGGGCAAATCTGTGTGCTAATTTCCTCTTCACCATTAGCCACTTGTACTCTAATGGGCTGCTGTAAATCTGTGGGAACACAATTAAACTTGTCCATGATGGACTTATTGACAAAACTGTGAGTACTGCCACTAAGTTAATGAGAAGGCTTGTTCAAACAGTGGCCCTTCAGTCCCACTTCAGCCATCTAACCAAAATGGTCATGGAAATGGGATCATTGGAAGAAGAGGCATTCCAAATAGTCAGTATGAAGTAGGAGAAGCTTCACAAAGGCATGATGACTATTTGGGCAGTTTGAATGGGGCCAATACTCAAGCTTTTGGACTGCATACTCAAAATTCCAGGGGTACTTTACCAACAGGAAGATTACATGGTAATTCATGAGGGAAGGTGAGGTGTGAATGGACTAGAGGACAGGGGAAACCCTAACCCTAGCTCACTCAAAGGCTTTATAAACATGGTCAAAGATCACTCTCAACGGATGAGAGAGTGTACCAGTTGTGCTTTGAGTAGCTTAATAAGAAAAAAAAATTCTACATTACTTATATGTGTTGTTTTGCCACTTGTTAAACATGTCAATTGGCATGTGTCATATGTTTGATAGATACATGTTATGATACCTTTGTCCTATGATGTGTGTGAGAAAGGCTGAAAGGTGCTTATTGTCAAGATTGTGGGAGAGAAGGAAGGAGTCTCACTTGTAGCTTTCTTGCTTGCACAATGGGAGAATACACACAGAGATGGAGGCTGAAAACAGTTTTCCTCTTCTTAGTTGTGTAAGCCAAAAAGAACTCTCGTACAAAGAAATAGAAGAACCCTATATATGGGTCTCAAACCAAACTCAACTAACTAAGGTGGCATACTAACTAAGCCACGAACTAGAGTAGATAAGGATAGCTGTCATCTATCTAATATTCATGAGCGGTGTACCAACCGCATCTGCACAACTGACACGTCGGTGACATAAATGCACAACGGTCACCCTGGCATATCACGAGTGGAGCTCGATATCTCAACACTCCCCCTCGAGCTCAATCCCAATTCCTGCACACCAAGTAGGTCTGAACTTGCGCAGCTTCTCTGCGCCCAATGCCTTCGTAAATATGTCAGCTACCTGATCCTCTGTGCTGACATAAGCTAGATCAATAAGACCTAGTAAAACCCTCTCTCGCACATAGTGATAATGCACCTCAATGTGCTTTGTTCTAGCATGATAGACTGGGTTATTTGCCAAGTGTATACTACTCATGTTGTCACAATAAATGACAACTGGTTCATCTGTAGACTGATGCATATCATAAAGTAGCTTATGCAACCAAGCTACCTCACATGCAGCCATTGCTGCGCCCCTGTACTCAGCCTCTGTGCTCGACAAGGCAACTGTAGGCTGTTTCTTGCTGCTCCAAGTGACTGCAGCACTCCCAAAAGAGAACACATATCCACTGGTAGATCGTCTATCAGAAATACTACCAGCCCAATCAGCATCAGTGTATCCATGCAGCTGTATCTGAACCCCAGTCTCATAAAATAGTCCATACGGCAATGTGGACTTCACATACCTAAGTATGCGTCTAGCCGCATCCAAATGCGGTTTCCTCGGAGCCTACATAAACTGACTTACCAGTCCAACAGCATAGCTCAAATCTGGCCTGGTAATAGTCATATAAATCAAGCTTCCTACTATGCGTCTGTACATAGTAGGGTCTTCCAGAAGCTCACCTGCATCTGCGCTCAGCTTCACATTCTACTCCAAAGGAACTGAAATAGGCTTACAGCCTGTCATCCCATATTTGGACAGCATGTCCAATCCATACTACCTCTGCAAGAGCTGTATCCCACTTGGTGATCTAATCACCTCAATGCCTAAGAAATAACGCAGCTCTCCCAAATCCTTCATCTCAAACTTTTGCTTCAATAGCATTTTCACATGAAGGATATCTTCATCACTGTCACCTGTCATAATCAAATCATCAACATAAATGACAAGCAGCATAATACATTTCTCTGTTTTTCTCACATAAAGTGAGAAATCTGCCTTGGAAATCTGAAAGCCAATAGTGACAAGATACTATCCTATCTTGTCAGACCATGCTCTAGGTGCTTGCTTCAAGCCATACAAAGCTTTCTTCAACCTGCAAACAAACTCAGGATGAACAGCATGCACATAACCTGGTGGCTGCTCCATATAGACCTCTTCTTGCAAATCACCATGCAAGAAGGTATTCTTTACATCCATCTGATGTAAAGACCATCCCTTTGATGCAGCCATAGCAATGACTGCTCTTATGGTTGCCATCCTTGCAACCGGACTGAATGTTTCTTCATAGTCAATGCCATATGTTTGTGCATACCCCTTGACTACTAATCTTGCCTTGTATCTGTTCACAGAACCATCTACATTGTGCTTCACCTTATAAACCCACTTACAGCCAATTGCATTCTTACCTTTAGGCAAAGGTACCAATTCCCATGTAGCATTTGCTTCCAAGGCATCCATTTCTTCATCCATGGCTTTCTCCCATTTTTCTTTTCCCATGGCTTGCTCAAAAGAAGTGGGTTCTGGTTCCTGTATCACTTTGACTATATATGCATAGTGAATGGTTGTAAATCCATTATATTTCAGCCTATCCACAAGATACCTAGCTCTCGTAGACCTGTGCAAAGTAGGTTCACTCCCAGGTGCTCTCAAAACATCCCTGGTCTTCCTTAGTCCAGGTGTAACAATAGAAGGAATACCCAACTCATCATCAATACTCTGTTCTGAGCCACTGGATTCACCATCCACATAAGAGTGACCTGCATTCACATCAAACATGGGCCGATCAACCTTCTCTTTTCCTTTTCGTGATACCTGCATACCACTATTTGCATTGCTTTGAGAAGCTTCTCCTGATCTCAATCTGCCTATCCATGGCGAAGAATGTGAAGCACTGCTAGAGGACGCTCCAGGTCCACTAATATTTTGTGACTGCTGCTGTGAATTTTGTGCAGCATTACCATTTTGTGCATCTACATCATCAATCACATTTACTGGTTTATACTAGCTACTCATCTCATCAAAAACAACATCTCTGCTCACTGTAAACTTACGAGTAGAAGGGTTATAGCATCTATACCCTTTTTGCTGCAGAGAGTAACCAATAAAGATGCACTTCTCAGCTTTTGGATCCAACTTGGATCTCAACTCATCTGGCACATGTACATAGGCAATGCAACCAAAAATTTTCAAATGAGAAATATCTGGTTTCCTACCAGTATACCTCTCCTTTGGAGTCATCCCATGTATTGCTGCAGTGGGAGTCCTGTTCATTATGTAGACTGTTGTAGCAACTGCTTCAGCCCAGTAAAAATCTGGCAAGTCTTTTTCGTTGAGCATGGCACGAGATACCTCTCCAATATGCCTGTTTTTCCTTTCTGCAATTCCATTTTGTTGTGGGGTATGACTACATGAATATTGCTGCTTTATGCCATGCTCCTGCAAGAACCTTGCAAACTCATTTGAGAGGTACTCTCCCCCTCCATCTGACCTTAGGCATTTTATTTGCAGGCCTGTTTCTTTTTCAACCATAGCTTTAAGAGTTTTGAAATGCCCAAAAACTTCACTTTTCTTTTTCATAAAATACACCCAAACTTTTCTGCTATAGTCATCAATAAAAGTGACAAAATAATGACAGCCTCTAAGAGATGCAGCTTTAGTAGTCCACACATCATAGTGGATTAATTCCAATGGCTTCTTACTCTCTTGAACATGTTTAGGAAATGGTTTCCTTGCCTGTTTTCCAAACTGACAGGCTTCACATACCTTATGCATTTCTGCAACCTTGAATTTAGGCAATCCTGCAACGATATTTTGGGCCTGCATTGATTTAAGTCGCTGTACATTAACATGACCAATGCGTTTATGCCAGATATCAATATCTGCAACTACACCGGTCCCATGTGCAAACATTGCTGCACTCAATTCAGACATGTCTGCATCCAATGTAAACATTCTGCCCTTCTTCTTTCCTTTTGCTATCAAGCGATCTTTATTTTTCATATCCTCAACAAAGCATCCATGAGGATTAAATCTGACCTGCAAGCCCTGCTCAACCATTTGACCAACAGAAACCAGATTCTTGGTGATATTCGGGACATGAAATACATCGGACAGGTATTTCTTTTTCCCATCCTGCATAGACAAAGGAATTTTTCCAATCTGCACAATAGGATGTGCAGTATCATCACCAGTCTCCACAAATCCTGTTTTTTCCATTTTCCTTGCATCCTCCATCCATTCTGCATGACCTGTCATGTGGTTTGATGCACTTGAGTCAACATACCATACATCGTTGCTTTCTTCTGCACTTGTCACAGAATTATTCATGTGCTGCACCATAAACAAATGCTCATTTCTGTCATCACCCTGTCTACTAGAAGATGCATAATTCCCTTGTTGCAGTTTTCCATTCATGATGTCATTCTGCTTTTTATAGCAGTCTTTAGCCATATGACCCATTTTACCACAGTAGTAGCATTCAACATTACTGTTTGCATTTTGGCCTCTTTGCCATCCACCACGACCTCTTTGGCTCCCCCTGCCTCTAGAGTTACCACGTCCTCCTCCATAGGACTGGTTTTCTTGAGTTTGCTGCATATTCTGATTTCTACCACGGCCTCCAGATCGGCCTCCTCTACCTCTGCCTCTACCTCTTCCAGCATTTGAGTAGAAGACAGCTTCTTTTGAAGTTCCTCCTGAAGAAGATGCACTACCATTTCTTTGCTCCTCAGAAATTAGAAGAGCAATCAACTCCTCAAAATCAAGAAATCTTTCACGGACGGAAATGGATGTTCGAAACTGTGCATAATCCTTTCCTAGACCATTCAAGGTCACAGAAACTAAATCATCATCTTCCACTAGCGACCCAATGGAAGCAAGTGCATCTGCAATCTTCTTCACCTTCATGTGGTAGTCGTTGATGCTCATATTTTCTCTTTGCACATTGTGCAACTCTTGCTTGAGCTGCATTTTCCTGGCTTGCGTATTTGTGCTATACATTTTTGAAAAGTATCCCATGCCTCCTTTGGCGTACTTGCATCTTGAATATGCATAATCATAGAGTCTGAAATGCTGATAGACAGCCAGTACATAACTTTCCTAGCTCTCTCATGCCATGCTTTAAATGCTTGCATTTGCTGTTGATTGGGAACATCAGGAAGAACTGGTTCTTCTTCATTTCCTGCAACAAATTCCCAATATCCTTTTCCCATAAGGAAATTCGTCATTCTAAACTTCCATGCTTGGAAGTTGTTCTTGTCAAGCTTTTCAGTGACAATCTGTGAAAGAGAATCAGACGCCATTACAGAACACTGCAAAAAATTATGTCACTGCAAAGAACACAACTTCAACCTCACAAGGACAAATCTGCAAAATTGATGAAAGTGGTATTTGACCACACAGTCACTTCCTAGTGACGATTTTGCATCAACAGGCAATAGGGATGATTCTGTAACTCCCAATGTCTCTGCGCACAGGCATACGATGCAATTTCTACAGTAACTTTTCACCGACCTGTAGAACAGGGCTGCACAGCACAAAACTGGGCCTTTTCCTGAGTGCGTGCAGAAAACTTCCGCCTCCAAAACAGGCCCCGAAATGGCCTCAAATCAAAAAAATAGGGTCGCCGTGGCTAGAGCCTTCGCCCACAGCATATACTGCCCTCTTGCTTCACCGGAAAGGGCGTCTCAACCTGAGACAATGCACTCTTGCAATTTTCGGCTGTGCTGCCTGCAGAGATCTACTCCCAAAACAGAAAATGAAAGCAACACTGCTCCTCTTACCAGAACACCGCGAGCTTGGCTTGCTTTCTTGAGCTCCTTACCACGAACAAGGCTCTGATACCATGTCAAGATTGTGGGAGAGAAGGAAGGAGTCTCACTTGTAGCTTTCTTGCTTGCACAATGGGGGAATACACACAGAGATGGAGGCTGAAAACAGTTTTCCTCTTCTTAGTTGTGTAAGCCAAAAAGAACTCTCGTACAAAGAAATAGAAGAACCCTATATATGGGTCTCAAACCAAACTCAACTAACTAAGGTGGCATACTAACTGAGCCACGAACTAGAGTAGATAAGGATAGCTGTCATCTATCTATTATTCATGAGTGGTGTACCAACCGCATCTACACAACTGACACGTCGGTGACATAAATGCACAACGGTCACCCTGGCATATCACGAGTGGAGCTCGATATCTCAACACTTATCAAGCAAGGACTCAAACTTGTGAATTTAACAAATGAGTGTCTTTTGACAAATATGTCTCAGTCACTTGGCACTATATCATGAACTCGGCATAGAGGTGTCATTTTAATTATTATACCCTTCCTTTTCCCTTGGGCATGGATGGGCACTTGGTCATGAATTCGCCTAGATAATTATGGAAATAGTACTCAACTTTATCATAATGGCTCAGAATAGTGGAAAAGCTAGACAACAATAACGATCCATCATGGAAGTTTCTTGTGATTAATTTCCTTATTGAAAAAGATCTATACGAGTTTGTTTTTTGGAGTGAATAAAAGGAGCCAAAGGTAAGCAAGCATCCAACTGTAGAAGAGCTAAAGACATGGAAAGAATGGAATGCCAAGGATGAAAAAGTGACATATTGGATGTTTGTGATTATTGATAATAGTATGCTAGGTCATATAAAAAATACAAAGAATTTCCATACAACTTGGACCATCTTTGAGAATATGTTTTCTATAAACACAAAGATGAGAAAGATTCAGCTCAAGCAAATGTTGAATACATTCAAGAAAGAAAAAATGTATGTAAAAGAGTAAATTTTAAAAGTGAGGAGCAATGAAAATGCATTGGCAACTATTTGTGCAATGCTAGATGATGGTTTGGTTTTGTCTACTTTAGATACCCTTGATATTAAAAAGGCCTTGAAATCTTTTGTCACTTCTATCTATGCATGGAAGCCATTTCTAGATTTGATGAGTTGGTCTCTCTTGTAATTGCTAAAGAGATTAACATGCAAGATGAACCATAAAAAAGATGTGGTAAATAGGTCTAAGAATTCTACTCAAGTTTAGGAAGGGAACATCATAGGTTGTCTTCAAAAGGTCGTGTTGTGGGACATAGAGTTGGCCGAATGTTTACTTTGGATGCTAGAATTCTTGCTATAAATGCTAGTAATGTATTCTAAAGGTAAAGATATAGTTGTAGACATTGAAACAGGTCCAAGCAATGAAGATACTTTGGCAACTATTGGTGCAATGCTAGATGATGATGGCTTGGTTTTGTCTACTTTAGATACCCTTAATATTAAAAAGGCCTTGAAATGTTTTTTCACTTCTATGTATATATGGAAGCCATTTCTAGATTTTGATGAATTGGTCTCTCTCTTATAATTACTGAAGAGGTCAACACACAAGATGAACCATAAAAAAGAAGTGGTAAACAAGTCCAAGCATTCTACTCAAGTTTAGGAAGGGGATATCATAGTTGTCTTCAAAAGGTCATATTGTGGGGCATAGAATTGAGTGCATATTTACTTTGGATGCTAGAATTCTTGCTATAAATGCTAGTAATGTATACTAAAGGCAAAGATATGGATGTAGACATTGAAATATCGCACAAATACACATGTAAATTTGCAAAGGCTAAAACTAATAGAGTCCAAAGGGTTGATTATAGAATTTTCTATATTTAGAGTTATAAAATTACATGAGGTCTATCAAGCATGTCAATTTGGAAAGTAGATGAGACAACTTTTTTTGCATATGAGAATGATAAGAAGAAGCCCTCAAAGTCTAAAAGGAAGTACAAGGGCAAGAAATTCTCATATGATTCTTGCAATTTTGCTAGAAAAATCACTTTGGTACTCCAAGGGTAATAATATGAGCCACATGATAGAGCAAATTGCGGGTTTAATCAACAATGGTGTGGTATCTACAAAATTACTACTCATAATGTGAACATGTATCGTACCATATGCGTGTAGTCTGATGGCCTATACTAGGGGTTACCAAGGCACAAGGATGAATGCATCTGCAACCGAGAATTCACCATGGGGCCATATGGGGTATCTGCACTAGTGGTTTCTTATGCACAGTAATATTTTCCTACCCCTGGCATGGACCGAGGTGGTCAAGGATGAGGTCATGGTGGCTAGGGAGACCCTCAATTATTAAGAAAATTGCATGTAGCAAGGCCACTGGCTTGTGTTTTTCTTCGTGCATTTTATGGCATTGTGGCCAAATATGACGTGCTTTCCCACAATAATGACAAGTAAGACTAGACTTGTGGCCACGTGACTTACTGTGAAATTGTCCACATGTCCTAGACTAAGACCTGTTAAAGTATCTACCATGGCCATTTCCATCCTACCAACCTCTCAAAGTCAATGCTACATGTGATGTATGGGAAGCATCCACATTCTTTCTATTCACCTCTTTTGTCAAGAGGGCACTCTCAATATCCTGCAATTTCAATCCATCATTAGCATATAGAGCTATGCAAAAAGTGTCCAAGGACTCAGGCAGAGTACTAAGTAGAAATAAAGGATGCAAAGTATCCTTGAACTCAATCTCCTATGAAGCTAAATGGTTAATGATTGAGTAAAACTCATTCAAGTGTGCAGATATAGAAGTCCCTTCCTTCATGCAAAAGATCCATCAATTGTTTTAGCCAATATATTTGAGATGTAGAACTCTGCTTGCCACATAAAGATTCTTAATCTATGTCTAAAGCCCATATAAGTCTGATTTTCACTTACAACATTGTAGTGAACCTACTTAGAGAGTGGTTAAATGATTGTGGACTTGCATAGCTCATCCAATTCATCCCCATCCTTAGCTCTGCAATGTTTTCAAGTTTGGCAACCCCATTTTTGAGTGGTCTAACCTGCAATTTTTGCACTAAAACTTGTTATATCTAGGTCTTCCAATAGTTGTAGTTGGTCCCATCCAATTTCTCAATATTGAAGATAGCACTATCACGAGAATCACTAGCCATAATGAGGCCAAGCAAGTGCATAGAAGGTCAAAATGGACTATTATAATACCTTGCAAATTGGCCCCAAAACCATTGCTAAATCAAGAGGGAGACAAGAGATATTGCCAAAGGAATGAGCTGTCCACAAAGTGTCGACAAGTAACTGTTAAGTCCAAGTGACTGCCCTCATAAAACTAAAATGATAGGCTACTATAATAAATTGCAATAATATGCCAACAACCAATTGTGAGCAACTAAGAAGGAAGAAGCTAGGAACAACCGACACTAAAGATTGTCGCAAGTGCAGTGTGTCAATAACCATACATGCAATAGGCATAGACATCATGCACAGGGTATATCTCAAAGGTAAATGAGGAGAATTGCCAAATGCATAACCCACTGAGCAAAGCTCAATACATAACCCAAAAGCATATAAATACCAATGACAACACCTTGACAGACATAAGTACCAGGTCCAAGCCAAGATATCAAATTAGCCCACGATAGGGTAACTACATCCAATACATATTAAGAAAGCATGTACATGTCACAATAAGTCCCATTATCTCATTGTAATAAGCTCAAGCTCAATTTCATAAACCAAATGCTCTATAGTACATCCAAGTGCCAAATGTGGCTCAATACATGAAGAAGAATAGCTTCCACTGAAGCAAAAGTTGGATTCCAAATGAGCAAATAAAGCTCAAATGAATGAAATCCATACATCCAAGATCCAAGTGACAAACATCTAAAAGCATTAAACGTAGACAGTTTGCAAGACTCTTACTGTAGTATCCAAGTAGCATCCAAAGACAGGAATGATAGCCAATGTCAAAGCATCCAAGCTCCAATCTCAGCTTAAGAGCAAAGCATGTGGTACCCGAGTAGCTTCAAAGCATAATGAGCATAATTATCCCAGACATGTACCAAGCATCCCCAAGTGTTAAGCTAACATTCGGGCATCAATACCAAGCCCCGAGAGTATCAAATGACAAGAGACATTTACTTTTCACAAATAAATGACATTCAATCCTATTATTATAGCAAGGAAATCTTTGAGAAAAGTGAGCCAAAAGTGTGCCCAAATTAGTTCAATAGCATCTCATAATAATGCCATATCATCCCCCAAGTATCTAGCATCCATACATATGCATATGAGCATCCTAGGAAGCATGTATATGAGCTCCAAATAATGAAGTAAAGATTTCATAGACCTATAAGTAGTAGGTTTATTGTTGTATACAGTAGTGAACTGAAGTGTATGAGCTCAAAGCTCATGTCCAATGCTCAAATGCCAAGAGTGTACTAGAGGTTGTCCCAAGTATCCAAGAGTACTTGGGGAGCTGATGACGATGGCCAAACAAATAAAGGAAAGAGGCTTGGAAAATAGGCACAATTCACCCTAAATTGTTGATCATTTTTACTGCTACTGCCAGTTTGAATGAGGCACAAGCGGAGGTCCAGTAGGTCTTAGGGAAGCCATGGAACATGCCAAAACAAGCTGTTGGGAAGCAAATAATCAACAATACATACCACTTTAAGCTGAGGACATGGCTACCATGAAACTTGTGAATTGTAGGCATTCTTCACAAGCTGCAATGTTGGGTCGAGCTCAAGTTCTCAGGGAAGATGACTCTGGTACTAATAGTTGAAGGGAGTGAGCTTGGAGTGGATGCACGTGAGCGGAAGTAAGAGCTATGGTGGAAAGAGCATGAGCAAAAGAGAGAGAGAGAGACACAAGATGTGGGAACTCAAATAGTCACAATGTGTGATTAGCCTTTCTTTTACTCAAATGTCACTAATGAAAGGATAAAGAATGAAGTGAGAATCTGGTCCCAACACTCGTCAGATTCAATGTTAACCCTCTAAATCAACTCCACATCAAAGAGTTTTTTGTGGATGCCAAGGATAAAGGTAAAGATCTGGTGTTGGAGCAATTAGTGCCATTTACTGATGAGGATGATTAGCAAATGTTGCCTGTCTATCATGATGGCCTGCTCGTAATTTCAAGGACTAGTTCCGCTAATCCCAAGATGGAGTTACTTCTGGAGCACTTCAAAGTATTGGAGAAGCAAAATGTTGATTTGCATGACTTGGTCAAAGTACTCAAAGAGGATGCTCTCCACTACCATGCTAAATTTGAAGCGAAGGTCAAGTACTTAGTCAAGCATATCCCAAAGTCTCAATGGGATTCGTTGGCTTCTCACATGCAAATCACTCCATTGACTATTCTCCCTTTTGACTTGATTCTAGCTTCCAAGGGCTTGAAAGGCCATTTCTCTTGGTGTGGTAAGCCCTGTAATAAGGAGTCTAGCATAGGACATCAGCAAGATGCTACGTAACAAGATTACCAAAAGCTGACTATTGCCAATGATCAATTGCACATTAAGGGTAGTCCAAGAAGCAGGCCTAGTAAGAGGGTCAGCTCACTAAAGTTAAACTGATGGCTTCCAAGTGTCTTCTGCAAATTCATACTCTAGAGGAGCAACAAGAGAAAGTTTTGCAGTAGATCTCTCATATGGATTTCATTCGCTCTAAAACGGGGACCGTGTTTAGTATGATGTGCACAATGTGACATGCTATATGGAGGTTTTGACTGTTGAGATGGTTTTTCATAATGTTCCTCGACCTCTTTTGTGGACTTGAATTGATCTTGATGTAGTGCAATCATCTTACTCATCCATTTGTACCACTTTTGACTCACCCTCCTAGTCCTCCCATTTGGAATTGGCCTCCTCTTCCAAATTTGATTTTGTTGGTTCTTGGATCTTGCTCCACTACATCCTCCAATGTAGATTTACAATTTTGTTATTGTTGTTCGTTTGCTTGTAGTGGTTGCTTTCGATGCACCCATTCTTGATGATTCTGGCGACTTGGAATAGTGACTTCATTGGTTTTGGGTCCATTGTGGATGCCATGTGCTGGGTTCTGGACATGGATGGTCTAAATACTTGGTCTAGGGTCACAAGATTTGAATAGCCATGTAGTAATGGATGTGTCTCTTGGGATCTTCCAATTGCAAGGTGGATTTAACCGTAATGTATTCTAATGTATTCATGAGTATTCATGGTGATAATGAATATAGCAATGAAGTTTTGCCTCATTTGTCTTCTTTTTTGTTCATTTGGTAATGTGATATGGTGAACTACTCAGATAGTCATTATTTTGTGTCAGGTATGGATATGGTATTCCGTAATGCTCTATGATAATGGGATGATAATGTATGTACTTGACTACAATGACAACCCCTAAATTGAGTCGAAACACTTGTTTAACTTAGTTGTATAGTTTATTAGTAAGATTGGTACCTCTTATTCCAATCAAGATAGCAAGCATAAATGTTGTAAATGAAGCTCAAAATCCTCAACCTTGCAATGAAACTTGACTCTTCACACTCCTCTCTCCAAGCACAAGCTCCCACAAAATGAAGCTTTGATACCAATGGAAAGGGAAGCAATAGTGGAATACAAGCTATGGTGTGCAAAAGCGTTGAGAGAGAGAGAGAGAGAGAGAGAGAGAGAGAGAGAGAGAGAGAGAGAGAGAGAGAGAGAGAGAGAGAGAGAGAGAGAGAGAGAGAGAAGCATGTCAGAGAATCTAGTGGGTACAACAAATAGTACCCTTATTTTTTGTTATCTTCACTTATATATGATTGTACAATGTGTACTTATACATGAGGTGCCTACCTAGCTATTGGCCATTGGTCTTTAACCCAATATATAGTGATTGAATTTCTCACATGCTTGAGATACATTTACCCTTATGTTGGTACACATGTTTAATAGAGCCACATGTGAGAGATTTCTAGCTAGTTGGGTAGACCATACTATTGTACCTCTCTTAAGAGAAAGAAGCCCTTGTCACCCACTAACTATTTGGACATTGCTTTTTTGGCAAAAATCAATGGTTTTGGGTTTGAACATGAATCAAGTGTTTGGGCAAAGAAATGTAATCAGAGAGCTTTAAGAAAGGCTACTCTTAGGAGAGACTCCACTTTGGACCATGTACTCATACTTAGAGCTCTCATAGAAGGGGAAAGGGTAAACGATAAGAGAATCTATTAATGTTTTGTAGACTTTAACAAAGCCTTTCCTACTATATCATGGTCAAGGCTTGTGAGCAAACAAGAAAGCATGGAAAATACTAGGTGATAGACAATGGAGCCCATTTACTTGTATGAGTCAATGATGGCACCGAAAGGCCTCTTAGAAAAGGTAAACAACACTATTGGATAAAACAAGGTTGCCCATTGTCGCCTACATGGGGCAAGCCTAGTTGGACTGGAAATCTCTATCCTTTAGTATGTTGAAACATTTTTCTTACCTTATATTCACCAAAAGGTTGTAGTAGCACCTAAATCATTGATGTCTTTTGCATAAATAGAGATCTCTCTGGTAAACCTTGGTAAACTAAAGTCATAATATTAACACCACCAAGGCTTGGATAACTAGATCAAATCAATAACTTAGACTTAATAAGAACCCCATAGATATAGTCAGATCATGCATACATATCTAGGTGTGACTTCAAAGGGCCACAATTTCTATGCAAGAACTAGTAGAGACCAAGTTAACACAAGGTTTTGTAGCACTTGGTACATTGGAGAGACAATGTATACACATTGAAGTCTAGGAAACCACACACCAAATTAAGGCTATTTGACACTCTGGTAACATCAATACTTCTTAATAGATTATGGTTTTGGGGCTTTGTTAGTAATAAACAAGAAGAGAGTCAATACCAAAGTAGGATGACTTGAGAGAGTTTTTTGTGACTAGCAAACCAGTGGAAATACTTTTGACCACGATGATAGCATGCATGCCTCTTGCAATCCAAAATAGATGCCATCATTTAAGCAAAGTTAGGGGTTGTACCAATGGATATAGAAGCACTTTTTAAGGTGGTGACTTTTATTCAAAGCTTATGGGAGCTTCTCTAGCAATAGATACTCATGCCAAGGAGTAAAGTCTTCCAAGAAATCAACATTCAAATGAGAAAAATGTTGTTGCTATTCTTGGATGTGTACGTGGCTGGAATGTGTATGTGATGAGTCTTGATAGGTTGCCCCCTTTTGGTTATAGTCCAAATTATGCAAACCTTAGACATAACATGCCTAAAGTGAATTGAGTGACTAGAATGGATATTGTGAACTTGGATGTTGCGAGGACATGGTTGAGCCATATATAACATGTAGGCACAAAGATGTCACACTATTTAAATCTCTCCAAGGATGGACTTGTCCCATGCCCAATCCCATTGGATGTGTACTTGTCACATGGGCTTGGTTGTGCCAGGGACAAAGACTATAATATATGAGTACATTGTTGTAGAGGTTCCATATCCCAAATGTGCAAGTTAGATCTTGAGAGCGAGAAGCATTGCATTTTATGATGTGCTTGTTTAAGTATGAGATCAAAGGGAGATGCCATTGTCTCTTTCATGATGATTTTGGCCTAATTTAGTGGGTCATGGATATTAGGACCAAAAATGCCTATCCTTATTCTTATTGGATTTGGGGTGACATAAGGAGAAAATTGTAGGATATTGAAGCATAGCATCACCCTTAGGTTCACTTGGTTTTACATATATTTTCACTATAGCCACTATTAGAGAATCCACCCATCCTAAGCAACTTCCACACCCTCCTCCTCCACACTGATGGTTTTTTATAGACTATTCCCATGAGCAATCACAATATAGGCATCAACTATACTACGCCACATGCAATGGCCCACAAAGCTGAGAGAGAGAGAGAGAGAGAGAGAGAGAGAGAGAGAGAGAGAGAGAGAGGATCCTTAAGTCAAATAGTAAAGACATTGGGGAACAAGCAGCTGTACTACTACTTGGGTTGTAATTTTATAACAATTCAAGAGAAGTATGTTTAGGGTTAAGGGTCTAGTTAACTAGGAAAGGATTTAGAGAGATGGAAGGGGGGGGGGGGGGGAGAAATAAATATAATCTCTTTACAACAAGTACCCTAGTGGCTCGTGCTTGTGAGGGACTTAGCACAGAGCGCTAGTATTCCTTTACTTATTTAAAAGAGGTTCGTATAGTACTCTAGGTTTGAGAGATCCTTTGGAGCTCCAAGGCTTCCTTTAGCCCTACAATCACAACAATAATTTAATATAGGTGTAGATATAGATATAGATGTGGACCCTTCAAAACCAAGTGCAAGGAGGAGATAGAACAAGGAGAAGAGAAGAAGAAACGGAATGGAATTAGCGAGCAGAAAGCATCAAGTTCTAGAGGACACACGAGACGTGTCGTATCAAGCTTGCTTCGTTCACGGAGCACCTCCTCTTTTGGGGTTACTCTATGAAATTGGAGAAAGTTCAGAGCCTATCCGCGAACGTGAAATGCGCTTGTGTGTGACACCGCTCTTAGTCGACTAGGAAAACGTAATATTCTGTTCTATTGTTCTGCACTGGCGCAGTGACACGTGTCCCTTTCGCCAGGTCACCATCATTGCCACGTCATTGAGACGATAGAAAAACTTCGGTTCGCAATTTCGCACTTGTAGTATCGTACTCGGACATGGCGGACACAGACACGGAGAAGGAGAAGCACTGCAGATGGAGTCATTTAAAGAATTCTTCTTCTTCTTCTTCTTGCGAGGGCTCTGGCGACGAGGGTTACCACTCTGCTTCAGAAATCCCGTCTCCTCCGCTACTGGCCCTTGCAGGGCTCTTCGCCACACGAGTTGCCGTAATGTCCATGGTGCTTCGGCTAGGCAAGTCTTGGGACGTCGCTCCTCCGGCTCTCGGTTTACCGCCTCTTTTTACCTCGAGGGAGGTCTTGGCCAGAGCGATGTGGCGGGTTCGAAGGGGAATGCGTGACACCTCAAAGTGTTTAGAGGAGGAAGACAAATGTCGGAAAGACCAATTACTAGGATATCCCAACTATGAGCAGTGCAATTGCCAGGTCTCAGCAGCGGCAGAGGAGGAGGAGGAGGAGGAGGAGGAGGAAGAAGAAGATCGTAAGCATGATCATGATGAAGAGGACGATATTTCATATTTAAAGCAAAGGATATATCAGTTGGAAAGGGAGTTACCTCCGGCTCCAAAGAACGGAGAAAGGGCTGCGTTTATAGGCTTATTGAATAAGCAAAAGGAGAAAGATCTGTTGCCTAATCAGCTAGAAGATGCCGTAGGTCCTTATACGTCGGGAGAGTCCAGTGGCGAAGATGAATGCTTATCTTCTGAAAGTATAGTGCTCACAAGTCCCACAGCAGGTAGTGTTCATTCCCACAATACTCTTAGGAAAAGAGGCAAAGCTGACATTGATCCAGATAGTATGGTTTTGCCTCAGGATTTCTATGCAAAAGCAGAAGAAGTTGGAGTTTGGTTGTCTCGTCCTCATAAAACATGCAATGGTGCGAATAAAGTGAGGGCAAGATCGGAAGATATTGCACAGGAGAGCTCTGTCAGTTGGCATGATCAGATGTACCGGAAGATATTGCACAGGAGAGCTCTGTCAGTTGGCATGATCAGATGTACAAACGGCCTCCTGGTGGCCAAAGAAAGGCCTGGCCTATTGAGAGTAATGTGCATGACCAGGTTGGAGATGTCCAGGGAGAAGTGATATCTGAGAATAGCAAGGGAGAAGTGATATCTGAGTATAGCAACGGGGTGATTCTCCGTGAAGACCCTCAAGATCAAAATGAGTATACAAAAGAAAAGGTTGAGATGCCTTTTGATAAAGGCAATGCAAAACCCTTGTTGTACAGGCCACCTGACGATCAAAGCTTGCATTTTGGCAATCCTCTTTTCTGGCCAGTTGGACTAGCTGTTAAAGCTGTTGGTTTCCAGCTACGACTGGTTTTGCAAACACTCATATTTGCTTTATCTGTTTTCAGCTGGTTCAATTCCTTTGCCACAAATAGAGTTCGAGATACTCTGCAAGCAAAAGACAGAGCAACAGAGGTTGTGAGCCATCAAATATCTATGATATCTAATATGCCTCCAAAGGTCAGGGAAAGTGGAACCATTGTTGTCAAAAGAGCTGCCTGGGGGTGCTTAGCTGCAACCTATGTTTGCATCTTATTAAGCATGCTTTTGTTCCCTGCATTGCTTTTAGACTATGCTTTTGTGGGCAAGTTTGTAGAAGAACCTGTAAGCATCAGGGAACCTCTACATTTTGATTACACTCAATCCCATCCTAGTGCAAGTGTCCTTCTGCAACCAACACGGAGTGCTGGAGGCAAATCAGGGAGGTACGAGAACATGCGAGCTATCCCAGTTTCTCATAGAGTCCAGATCACTGTAATATTGACACTGCCAGAGTCGGATTATAATCGAAATCTTGGAATGTTCCAGGTTTTTTCCTGCATTACTCTCAGGTTTTTAAAAGCTATTGATGTTTTTTGTTTGCATATTGTCATGAGGTTTTTCTGTGATTTAGGTGCTGTTTATGCTTCATTTGCTGCAATATTATGAATCAACAGCAGATCAAGTGACTGTAGTGGTTAAGAGGGCCAACGGCTTGGCTCCCACTAACTGCACATATGTGAGGATGAGCAAAATGCCATACACACAGTTTACTCGATGACTTGGCCCATTTCTCTTTATTCCACCGCATTAGCATGTAAATTGGAGGCTCCAAACCCTGATGCCTTCGTCTTGTGCATTTTGCTGGGAGGGTCTAAGTGGCTTTCTTGACCTTGAGGTCAGCTTCCTCAATGGCATAACTACAACACTAAAGAAAAACTGCTTTGTGGGAGTCAAACCAATACATTCCCATTAGAATGATACAGTTGAGCAGGCAAGAAGAGTAACGATCGAATTTGAAGCTTTAACACTCCCTTTTTGGAGCGAGTAGGCAACAAAGTAGCATTCCATTTGAAGTTTTCTTCGCTCCTCTTGGCCACTTTGTCAAATGAAGTCACCCTCTTGTTTGAGCTGAAAGGATAGTTGTTGGTAGTAGGAGCAATATCCATTTAGAAAGCCAAACTTATGTCTCATACTGCTAGATGGCTCTTTGAAAGGGGGTCCTTCTTGAGGATAAATCACGAGATAGTTATCTTTGTTGCCAATTGTTTGTGGTTTGTGGTGTGGGAGGGGTTGTTTGCAAGAGGCCCTACTTGCTGATGTTGCTGTGTTTGAAACAAGGCTGGTGCTCTCATACCAATGAAATGCCCACCTAGTATCCAACCTATATATATGAGACACAAACACAAGCCATACACATGTAGAAAGAACCATAAGGAAATGGACATTAGCCCTCCTTGCTAGCTATAGAGCCAAATATGCTCACCCTTAGGCTTGGAACTAGTACCATGATGGGCCACACTCATGGCATTCCATACCAACAATCCACACCATTCCGGTGTCCAAACGTGACAATCATTGGGCCTAAAATCCAAGTATAATGATCATGCTCAACGTCGCACAAATGAGCTTGTGATTTCTTTTTCTAGCATTCGTTAACACCCCTACCTAGGAACAATGTGTTGTAGACCATACTTGAAGTCTCTTCTTCTTCTCCATGCAATGAACTCATGAGAAATTGGTGATAACACGGTTCTTTCATGAAGTTGATTTCAAAGGTTTTGGTGCAAAAATCATGCTAAAAAAACAATCCTAGAAAGTATCAAATAATTTAAAATTAGACTCAATAATATTAGGTAGGACAATTGGCTTAGAATATTCTATAAAGGATATGCTCCCAGTTTCATCTCTTTATGCCACATCTACTCCATTTAGTGGTATGCAGGTTGCATTCTCAGCTTTGGAGCACCAAAGAGAAATGTGGCCCTTGCCTAAGGAAAACTAGGAAAACCAAAAGAAGGCGTAATGCCTAGAGGATAGGGATCCAAGCTAGCTTATGGAAAGGAAGAGCGTAGACTCAAGATTGATGATCCTAAACTTGCTACCTAAAGAAAGAAAGAAAGAGAGATATATTAACGTCTCTTGATATTGAAATGGCCTATGATGGGACAAAACCATGTAGAATGATAATTGTCACTAGATATCAAAGTGTGACATGCTAAATGATTATGAAATATTGTGCAAAGAAGCTAAATTGATGTATAACAATATAGTGCCCATATAAGGATACAAGAAGAAGAGGATGGGGTGGATATATGGAGCAATAAGGGACTAGATTTGTGGCTGAATATTGATACATTTATGACTAGCTCTACCTAGTCAAGGGATCAGAGTGTATTATACATCTTTAAAATTAACCAACTCGATGAATTATCACCATGAAAATTGAGAGAGAGAGAGAGAGAGAGAGAGAGAGAGAGAGAGAGAGTGTGTGTGTGTGTGTGTGTGTGTGTGTGTGTGTGTGTGTGTGAAGAGTCGACACCACGTTGAGAGGGGAATCGGTCCCTCCCCCCTGACAAGAATTTATTGAAACAAAACCACGAGTACCAAGTGTTTGAACCGTATATAAAATAGCTGATTTACTGCAATTTTGAAACTCGGAGCAGTAAGTTGATTTTTTTCTTTAGTGCTTGGATTAGATCAAGCTAAATAGGAAGTACTTCTTGGATGAGAGATAGATAAGAGAGTATACAGCATGCGGTTGGAATTTCAGTATGAGAGCTTGCTTTAAATGAAGAGAGAGACCTCTAATATATGATATGGGGCTTGGGTGCTCAAAAGTGGAAAGTTGAGGCTATAAATGACAAGTGTTTGTTGAGAATGACAAGTGTAGAGATACTTGTGTCTTCAAAATGACACATGTCCTCTTCTAAATGCCACATGTCATTTTTCTAGAGAAGCTTCTAAATCTTCTACTCTAAAAATCTCTCAAATTGTTTAGAATTTGAGAGAGTTGTTGGAGACAAAATTATTTCTTTTGAAATTTTGGAGCCTTCAACGTGAACAAAATTTTCATTTGAGGAACTTTAAAACATAGTAATTCCCTAAATTTTAGGAGTTCTCAAATTTAGCTTTTGGAGAGCTTCATTATATAGGTTCACTAGTTCATGGTTATGGGCTTCTAGTCAATGTGACTATCTGAGTGTAGAAGTCTATCATTTGAGCTTTCTGGTCAATCTGACTGCTTGACTAAACTTTTAATTTCTCTTGGACATCTTGTCAATGACAACCTAAGTATAATTATAAAGCGTTCGAGCCATTGGCCACCCTTAAATAGAAAGATAAAGATTTAGTCATATTTTGAAATACTTAAATAATACAAATCGCCTTTTAAAGTACATGAGCATCAAATTATTTGGAATCATTGAGCCAATATGTCTTGGTAACAATTGATATATAAAAGGTTTGTTATATTCCTCCCTCTTGAAATCCATATTGTCCTCAACACATTGCTTGAAGTATTTTTGATTCTACAACTTTCTCATAAGCTGCAAGTACTTTTGGATAGTCTTTAAAATACTCATTTGGCATCATTTAGAATTGAAACAAGTGCAATTGGAGGCTCTAGCGGCATTGGACAACCTTGGGGTGGAGTTGCAGACAGGGTAGGTGGAGCTAGTGGGCAGCTGCTTAAGAGTTTAGCAGCTCCTTCTCTTTCTTGTATGAATAAAGCTAGTGGTAGTAGGAGAGTAGCACCGATTGATTGTGGTTGAGTGAAATCCGCATGCAGAAGCTACTGTGATACCAAGTGTGAGAAATGGCACCAGCTATGGAGAAGAAAGAAACAAGAGAGAATGATAGTGTATGAGCTAAAGTAAGAGAGTAGAGTGTGCTTACTGAATAGAAAGATAGAGTGAAAATACAATCTTTGTTTAGGTCAAGGTCTAACCTAACCAACCTTCCACAAAGTAACTAGAGTTAGGTTTATTTACCCTAGAGCCTAGTTTCACTACTTTAATGGTCTTAGATACTAGGTGTACACACACACTACATTTACACTTTAATAAGTGTCCACGCTACATGAATTACATCGGGCATTGACCATAATTGGCAAATTCTAATAAATTTTGATTTGAAATTTGGGTTTGTTTGCCCTTTCCTTGCTACCCCTTTTGAGAAGATGTAGTGAGGGTCCCCTCTTAAGATGGACTTTGAAATTGATTGAACAGCCAAGTGTAATGTAGTAGCTTCTTAGAAAGTGGGCGTGGAAGATTGTGAGATCACATGTTGCACAAAATGGAAGTATTTCCTCGTCACCTTGTTTAGAAATAAGGTGATGTGATCATCAGAGTCTTAGGAGCCCTTTGGTAGGGAACTCAACAAGAAGTTGCTGATACTTAGCCAACTTAACCTTAAGGTCATTCCAGTCAGTGATTTTGAAATTTTGAAGTTCGTGGTTAAGTATGATATGATGGGTCTTATCGTGAGCTACATAGCAATCAGTCAAGTGTGCCCATAGCTTGGATGTAAGATCAAAGCATTGAAACTGGGAATGAAACTCAGGGAGAAGACTTTGCATTAACTCAACTATGTTGGAGGCATTTCTAGCCTTCCATGAGCGGATTACCTCATATGGAACAAGTGTGCAATTGGGTTGGGGTTCCAACCCTTGAATAAGGTTCCAAAGGTTTTGAGAGTCAAGAAGATGCCTCATTAGATTTGACGAAATGGTATAATTTGACTTGTTGAAATGAGTCTTGTTAGAAGAAGTGTGCTTGGTTGATAAGTAAGAGGAACCATGAGGTGTCGGATAAGAAGGATAAGGTGGGTAGGAGGGAGGGGGACAAGGAGGAGGAGGTGTGCAGGTAGAAATAGGCTATGGGTGTCCATATGATGCTGACGATGGAGGCACTAAAACATGAATATTTCCATAAGGTGTTGATGGAGGTGGAGGCATTAGAACACGGATGTGTTAGAGATCACAGCCAGGCAGGTGCAGTCGGACAGGTACAGCAGTGTGCAGTCGGACTGCACAGTCAGACTGCCACGTGGCAGTCCGACCTGTGCAGGCACCGACAGGCAGTTTTTTGGCGCCTCATTTTTCCCCAGATTTTTGGCTATAAATAGCCGACATCTTCAGCAGTCTCCTACACTTCTCTGCTCGCAGATTACAGACCGGTGACACGTGCAGATTGCGTCTCTGTTCGCAGATTTCAGACAGGAGACAGTGCAGACTGCAGCGGACTTCGAGGTGAACAGCAGGTTGCATCGTCGAGGTGGAGACACGCAGTCCAGCGCACTGCGCCCGTGTATATATCTGCATATCTTTGTATTCAGCACACTTTATACAGCAGATCTTCATCTTCCACTCTCTTTCTCTCTCTTCTCTCTCTGCGTTCTCTCTCTCTCAGTCCTACGCTTCCGCACCGCTGCACTCTGACATGGTATCAGAGCAGTGTTAGAGGGCTGACTGAGCGCAGAATCAACCTGAAGAGGAGTTTCTATCGCGACACAAATTTGCGTTTTCAGCGTTTGAGGGCAGACAGGAGGGCTACGCCTTGGAACAAGGCTGAGGCAAGTGTGGGCGCATAGGAAAGGAGTCCAGGTGGTGGATTTGCTGCTGTTTACTGCTGTTTGACGCGGAGGAAGTTTGAGTTTTCAGCCTACAAGTGCAGGTTTTGCTTTTTCATCACCTCCGGCGGGTGAAGAAGTTTCAGGACGCGGAAGAGCCTTAGCAGGCTGAGTTTTCACAGTCAGAGGGGGCTGCTTTTGCGTTTGTGAAGGCATTACAGGTGAAGATGTCTACAGAGATTGACTTGGAGTTCCAGTCGATTATGGACCGGAAGGTGCCTGTCTTACCGGCTCTTCCTGCAGATCAGAAGCTCGACGGCGACAACTACCGCATTTGGCGCATCATGATGTTGGCCATCCTTGAGTCCTATGATTTGACGGAGCTGGTACAGGAGGAGATCGACCGGCCCTCGGTAAGAGATGAGTCCAAACTCTCTTCCGATGCTCGTGCGGAGTTGGCTAAGGCTCAGTCTCATTGGGACAAACTGAATGCCAGGATTCGTTCCTTTCTTTTTCTATCATGTACTACAGCCGTGATCGCTCACATCGAGCACTTGATGGTGGCTCGTGAGATATGGCTGAAGCTTGATCAGATGTACAATCGGATGACCCTTATGAAGCGGGTTTCTTTGGAGGTACAGATGCGGACCTTGTCCGTAAACAAGTCTTCTTCGCTGCGGGAGCACATTAACAAGCTAAGGCAGCTTTAGATGCAGGTTCAGAATGCGGGGAAGCCGATTTCCTCCGAAGACATGGGGATCACACTTTTGTCCCAGTTGCCGCCATGATTCGGTACATTCTACTCTGCCCTAATTGCTTCGGGGCGAGAGTCTACTCTTCGGTGGGAAGAGTTGGTTCCTATGGTCTTGGACCAAGAGGAACAGTTAAAGGGACAGAATGCTTCCAAGTCGGAGGCACTGACAGGTCAATCCTCCCAGAAGAAGGGGAAGGACCAAAAGAAGAAGAAGGGGGATAACAAGTCCAAGAAGGACAAGGACAAGGACAAGGACAAAGAATCCACATGCCATATTTGTGGAAAGACTGGCCATTGGAAGAAGGATTGCCCTGACAAAGACAAGAAGGACATTAACAAGAAGGATATAAAGGATTCTGGAGCGGTGGCTGCACCCTCATCAGCTGCATTTCTTCATCTAGCTGTCATTGAGGACGCTTCACCGAATGCTTCTGATGCTGTGATGACGGCTCCCCAGGCTCGAGAGTGGATCGTTGATAGTGGTGCCTCTCGGCGCATGACTCCTTCATCAGATGGTGTTGCCCAGTTGCGACCCTCGCGTGGGCAGATTCTCATTGGAGATAGCTCTTCAGTATCTATTGCAGGTCGGGATAAGATGCAGCTTATTCCAGATGGACGAGGTGGTACCCATACCTCAGAGGTTTTGCATGTACCAGGCTTAGGGTACCATCTCCTGTCAGTTCATAAGATTTGCTCCCTTGGCCTTTTGGTGGAGTTTGACAGTACTACGGTGCGAGTCCTTGATCGTGGATCGAGGAAGGTTCTATCATCTGGATATGAGGAGAATGGCATTTATAAATTGAAGTCTTCCACCGCCCTCTCTACTCTTCTTCTTACTTCTCAGTCACAGTCAGAGTTATGGCATGCTCGGTTTGGTCACCTGAACTATGATTATCTTCGGAGGGCGTCACGTGGACAGCTTGTTCGAGGGTTGCCGGATATAGTGGTGAGCCAGCAGCCATGTGTCTTCTGCATACGGGGGAAGCAGCATAGGGATGCCATTCCCCACACAGCTTCGCGGCGGTCTACTTCACCAATGGAGCTTGTATCTACGGATCTATGTGGCCCTATGAGGAATGAGTCCTTGCGTGGGAGCTCTACTTCATGCTGATCGTAGATGACTACAGCAGGATGACATGGGCCTATTTTTTGGCATTAAAGTCAGAAGCTTTCTCACACTTCAAGGATTGGCTTCTCTTTGAGGAGAACCGATCGGGCCGGAAGTTGAAGACCTTGCGATCCGACAAGGGCGGTGAATTTGTTTCTAACGAGTTTGCTCGGTTTTTGTGCAGATAAAGGTATTCACCAGGAGTTTGCCAATACCAACACTCCTCAAGAAAATGGCATTCTTGAACGGAAAAACCGCAGTGTGATCGAGATGGCGCGCACCATGATGGAGCACCGACAGACCCCTCAGGTTCTGTGGGCCGAGGCTGTGGCTACTGCAGTCCACATCCTTAATTGATCCCCTACTTCGGCCGTGAAAGGGATGACCCCGTTTGAGGCTTACTTTGGGACCAAGCCAGATGTTTCTTACTTTAGGGTTTTTGGGTGTGATGCCTATGTTCACATTCCCAAGGCTCACCGTGATAAATTTGACGCAGCTTCCCGAAGACAGGTATTTGTTGGCTACAGCTCCCAGTCCCAAGGCTATCGCTTGTATGATCCCGTCAAGCGGGATGTGTACACTAGCCGCGATGTGCGGTTTGTTGAGGTTCCGTCCATAACATTGGGTGAGGAGCATCCCGTTCTTGGAGATCCAGGGGAGAGTTGGGCTCCTTCTACAGTTCCACTGGAGCCCGTGCCTTTTGATTATGATTCTGTTTCTGACACAGAGTCTACCGTTCCACCGGTCACCCTTGAGGAGTTACCACCGGTGGATATTCCAGAGTCTTCTGCTGATGGAGAGAGACGAGGGGAGGTTCGGCCTCCTCCTCGCTGGGCCCGTGACACACTCCATGATTCAGGGATCGAGGGGGTTCTTGATGAGTGGGGACCGCAGGATGGTCCACGGCGGTCATGGCGGCACCAGGCACATTCTATGGAGCTTGTTTGCTCTAACTATTGTTTGATGACCCGTGTTATGCAGGATCGAGAGCCCACCTCCGTGAAGGAGGCTTTACAGTTCGCACCCTGGAAGAAAGCTATGGAAGCCGAGTTGGAGGCTATTGAGAGAAATGGCACTTGGTCACTCGTGCCCCGCCCCCCGAATAAGAAGGTGATTGGCGTCAAGTGGGTCTTCAAGACCAAATACCTTAGTGATGGTTCTTTGGATAAGCACAAGGCTCGCCTTGTTGCTAAAGGTTTTGCATAGCGCCCAGGGATTGATTGTCATGATACTTTTGCCCCCACTGCTCGTATGGCGACCATTAGAGCTGTTCTTGCCTTGGCTGGCCATAGGAGATGGCCTGTTTATCAGTTAGATGTGAAGTCGGCCTTCCTCAATGGTGATTTGAAGGAGGAGCTCTATGTTGAACAACCTCCTGGCTTTGGATCCTCAGATGGGAAAGTCTACAGGTTGAAGAAGGCCTTGTATGGCCTCAAGCAGGCTCCTCGTGCATGGAACGAGAAGATTGATTCGTTCCTCCAGTCTCAGTTGGGATATCGGCGTTCCAAGGCCGATCCGCAGCTTTATGTTCACACTTCCGAGGATGGTTGTGTGCTTTTTGTGTTATATGTTGATGATTTGATTGTCACAGGTGATGATGCACAGCAGGTCCAAGAGACGAAGTCAGCTTTACATCGGACGTTCGAGATGACAGACTTGGGTCTACTCCATTTCTTTTTGGGCCATGAGATTTATCAGTCTCAGAGGGGGATCTTCATCTCTCAACAGAGATATGTACAGGAGCTCTTGGTGTCTTTTGAGATGGAGGATTGTCGGACCCTTTCTACTCCTATGGATCCGAACTGGAAGGCCACTTCCCATTCAGCTTCTCCTATGGCGGATGCTCCCCGCTATCGTCAGTTGATTGGGTCCTTGATTTGGCTTCTCAACACTAGGGTTGATCTTTGTTTTGCTGTTGGGCTCTTGGCAGGGTTCATGAGTGAACCTAAGACGGTGCATTGGCAGGCTGCTCAAAGGATATTTCGGTATTTGAGGGGGACGTCTGATTTAGGGATTCATTATCCCGCAGGGACAGATGGTTCAGATCTTGTACTTGCAGGTTGGAGCGACTAGGATTGGGCCGGTGATGTGGACCACAGGTGGTCTACTACAGGTTACTATTTTACCTTGGGTGCGGGTGTTATCTCATGGAGTAGCAAGAAGCAGCCCACGGTAGCCCTTTCGTCTACTAAGGCGGAGTATCGGGCCGCGTCTTCCACCACATGTGAGGCTGTGTGGCTTCGGAGATTATTGGAGGAGCTTGGGTGCCCCCAGACTCGTCCTACTTTGCTGCAATGTGACAATGAGAGTTGCATTGCCTTGGCACGGAACCCTGTTTTTCATGCCCAGACGAAGCACATAGAGATCCAGTACCACTTCATCAGAGAAAAGCTTCTGGATGAGACTATCACTGTGGAGTACTGCAAGACGGAGGACAATCTTGCGGATTTGTTTACGAAGGCACTTCCCCAGGCTCTACTTCGGAGACATTCCAGATCCCTCAGGCTTCTACCCTGCCCCGGCTCTGAGAGGGGGTGTTAGAGATCACAGCCAGGCAGGTGCAGTCGGACAGGTACAACAGTGTGCAGTCGGACTGCCATGTGGCAGTCCGACCTGTGCAGGTAGTCGGCTGCATTTAATGCAGCCGACAGGCAGTTTTCTGGTGCCTCATTTTTCCCCAGATTTCTGGCTATAAATAGCCGACATCTCCAGCAGTCTCCTACACTTCTCTGCTCGCAGATTACAGACCGGTGACACGCGCAGATTGCGTCTCTGTTCGCAGATTTCAGACAGGAGACAGTGCAGACTGCAGCGGACTTCGAGGTGAACAGCAGGTTGCATCGTCGAGGTGGAGACACGCAGTCCAGCGCACTGCGCCCGTGTATATATCTGCATATCTTTGTATTCAGCACACTTTATACAGGAGATCTTCATCTTCCACTGTCTCTTTCTCTCTCTTCTCTCTCTGCGTTCTCTCTCTCTCAGTCCTACGCTTCCGCACCGCTGCACTCTGACAGGATGCCCTATCCAAATGTCGGTTGGGGCACAAGAGAGTGATTGGTAGGTCCTCTAGGTAAGCCATGGAGGCAAACTGTAGAAGTCGTAAAGGCTATACTTATAGTTGAAGGACCCACCGGTGTGGTATGTGCAATGCCGTGTGGTGTCTGATATGCAAAGGTGAATGGTGCAAAAGGTAATGGTGATGCCATAGAAGAAGTGGGTGGGATGGGTGGGCTTTGTAATTGTTATGGAAATGATGATGAAGATGCATGAAATTGGTTTTGGTTAAGTGATGGAAATTGAAATGAAGATGAAGATGCAAAATGGAATAAAGATGAAACACCAAACTCATTCTGACTTTGAGAAGCAAAATTGAAAGGAGGAAAGGAAGAAGAGATACCAGTCTCTTTCTTATAATCACCCTTTCTTGTATTATATACATGAGTGGAACTTCAATGGGAGATTTACCGTGATCAACATATGATACTCTGGCTCATCTTAATCTTTATCAATATGTTGCAAAGGTGGCGAAGAAAAAGAAATAGATGAAGGGAGAAATGAAAAAACTTGTGTACCTTGCACTAAAGTAGGAGAGCGAGGCTCAAAATAAGGAACGTACTCCAATTCTCTTTCTCTAAGAGGGGGGGTCCACCATCCCGGGTCCATCCCTAATGGAGGTCTTGATGGCCCTACATCATCATCAAACTTGTGCAGTACATTTGATGAGAAAGGATTACATATACCTTCTTCACGCAACTTCTATTTAAAGGCTTGTCAACATAGGTCTTCGATCTTCTTGGCTTTGCGAGCCAAGATCAATTGTAGCTCCTCATTTGTGATGGAGTAGTGATGTGTGTCTCCAATGTATATAGTGTTAGTAGATATGTTAGCTCATGTGCACGTCTGTGCATGCAGAGGCTAGGTACATTATTTAGGATATTTTAGGCATTTTTTGTGGTCTTCATTTGGGTCATATTTAGCATTTATTACTGGCTGACTTGATCATATTGAAGACATATTTTTGTCCTATATATTTAGGCTCCTCCTCCTCTCCTCACTCACACACTCATCTGCCATCACACGTGGAGACTCCGTGGAGAGAGAAGCCAGTGCCAGTGCCCACACAGCTAGTGACTCACTGTTGTATGTGACTTTCTCGTGTTTGATATATGGATTTCTTTCCCTTTCTCTTTTGTCTTGTGTTTTAGCAGTTTGTTATAGCATATATTTATGCTTCCATTGCTGCTCCAGGTCTGATATGGTATCAAATTTCAGGTTCTATGCTCTTGCTGTGTTTTCTTTGTGGATTTCAGGATTGTGTTGACCATTGCTGATCAAGCGACTACTGTTCCTACCAAGCGACGTAATTTTCTTGCATTTTTTTTGTTGACGTCAGCATCTGTACAGCTTGTGTCAACACCTCTCTTGCCTGCATGTTAGTTCCAGCTTGCGTTTTGGTGTCTGTGCATCTCTTATTTTTTTGGCGATTGCATTATCAAGCCGTTTTTGCTGTTTCAGGCAGCTTATGGCTGATTTTTTGACTTTTCGCAGCAGGTTTCTTCTTGTTTTGGTTAGATTTTGGTGAATTTTGTATGTAAACTTTCATTTTCTGCAATTTGTGCTTGTGGTTTGGCTGTGTTTTCTCTCCAAATATCTTATTTTCTCTACTTCTCTTCTAAATCCTCTACAGATGGCTCCTTTGTGCACATCCACTAATGATAAGTTCCATAGAGATTCTAGTGAGGCTCTTGCAGCTTTAGAGAGGAGTTCGAAGAAGAAGAAGTCGAAGACTCAGTGTTATCATTGTCGGAAGAAAGGTAATTTACGGAAGGATTGCAAATAGTTAGTGGCTTCCTGGAAGAAGAAGGAGAAGAAGATGAAGCGGGATGTGGACTTCCTTGACGAGTCATCTTCTACCTTAGACTCCGACTTCGATCCTCTGACTAAGGAGAAGTCTAAGGCACGGAAATGATCAGCTTCTTCGGATCGCGGGAAGGGATTGATGGCCCCTTCCTCAGTTGCTTTCTAGGGTGGTGACGAGTCATCCCTCATGACTCTCTAGTGCCAAAGAGGGAGTGTGAGAGGGCGGTGAGATGGGGCAGCCGTGCCTCATTTATACATCTATACAAATGCACATGATCTAGAGAGGGACTTTCTTGATGCATTGATTGAAGTCTGGCACGTTCAAATCCTGGAGCTAGGATTGACATTTAGGTTCATGATGGGCTGTTTATTTGACAGAGAGCAGGCTTGGCTTCTAGTCTTGAGCTCACATGAGGGGACACTTTGGCGGTTTGGGCAATCCATGGCCATGTATGTTCCAGAGGCATTTTTGATAGGATGTTCATGTATGCTACTGAGAGACATTGGGACCAACATAGAGATATGCTATGATCTTCTCTTTTTTCCGGCACTGGTACGATCGACCTTGACATCATGTTCTCTTCGAGACATCTTGTTGGTGGCTTGATCACCCATTGCTTGGGTATCCATGGTTCTACTTGGTGGTTCTATGGTGTATAGTTTATGATTCATTCTCATTATACCATTGTATTGTATCAGATCACACTGTTTTAAGAGAGGGTATTAGTGGATATGTCAGCTCATCTGTGAGTCTGTGCATGCAGAGGTTGGGCACATTATTTAGGATATTTTAGGCATTTTTAGCATTTATTGCTGACCGACCTGATCATATTGAGGACATATTTTTGTCCTATATATTTAGGTTCCTCCTCCTCACTCAGACACTCATCTACCATCACACGTGTGGAGACTCCGTGGAGAGAGGAGCTAGTGCCGGTGCCCACACAACCAATGACTCACTGTTGTATGCGACTATCTCGTGTTGGATATATGGATTCCATTTCTCGAGCATACATTTGAGTTCTCATTTGTATTCTGTTCTTCAGTGTTCTTTCTTTCCCTTTCTCTTTTGTCTTGTGTTTTAGCACTTTATTGCAGCATATATTTATGCTTCCATCCACTTCTGACAATTAGAAGGATCTCCGGACATGTTGGAACCTTGGGGAGTTGGAAGTGGATGCCACTTTTGCTTAGTTCTCGGCATAGGCTCCTTTGGGGAGTAGGTGTAGAAGTGTTCAATATCATGTGTCCTACTGTAGTTCTTGTCTTTTGAGAAGAGCTTTCAGATCAAGGTCTAGGTTTCTTCAAAGAGTATCTAGCTCTAATACCATGTAAAGAGATGCCCTAACACGAACTCAAATACAATCGTATGACAAAGCATAAATTGATAATAGAACACAATTAGGGTTAGGGTAACTTAGAGACAATGAACACAATGAATAATGAAATGAATGAATCTAAATAGAATACAATGCTTAATGCAACAAACAATGTAGTGAATGAATATTGATCCCCAAACTCCTGTCTCTCGAGGACCGAGATAGAGAGTATGAGTTGGAGAGTATCATACTTTGACAGATCCCGAAATGGAGCAAGGTAGTCTCCAAAGGTGTTTGGTAGCAGCAAACATAGTAGTGGATGCTGGATTAGTTACAAACAAGTGGAAAATAGGGTGAAAACAGCAAACACAGCCCAAGGTGAATACATGATAGTTGGTTCATTACTCTGATCAGCAAAACCAAGCAAAGGGAGGTCCAAAATGATGAGGCGGTAGAAGAGCACTCAAAATACAGTTCAGCGTCGTTTAGGGCTGTGGGTGTTAGTAGATGTTAGCAAATGCAGCAGTGTGGGAGTCCCTAGTTGTAGGTGACAGTTATTCTGGGATGAACACACAGTTTGCAGAGTTTGGAGCAGTAAATGCAAGCTTGAGAAGGTGTACAACAGCTGCCTTGATAATCAGCAAGAAGGAGATGGCTGGAAACAGTTCGAATTTGCAATGGATGGCTGAGAAATAGTTGCCAATAGGTGGAGCACAGTCTAGGACAGCACAGGCTGAGGTATCCTCCGCAAATGGGGTGTGCACAGCAAAGCTTCAGCACTTGCAAACTGTAAAAATGAGATTGGGTTGAATGGAGGGCAGCTATTCTATTTGTAGAAAGTTTGGGGCCTCCCAAATTAGGGTTTTTATGTGGGATATAAAAACTCACTAGGAATGTGTTTCTTTTAATAAATGTTGGTAAAATTCATTAATTTAGTATGTTTTGTCAAAAGATGATGTACCAGCGAGACAATAGGGTTTGTGGGGAGGAACACAGAGTGAACTCGGCAAACATGGAGCAGAGAAGAGAAGAGAAGAGAGAAGAAACTCTGATGAATGGAATGAAGAAGTTTTGAATCATGGAGTGAATGTGATACAAGGGAACAAGGATGCCGTAGCGCAACGAGATAATGAAGATAGCCACAAACCACAAACCACAATGTCCTCCTAAAGGGGTGTGAGGGTAGTGGAGAGGTTGAAGAGAAGAGATGACGGATTGAATGAATCAGCCGTGAGGAATGAATGACAGAGTGGCCTATAGACAGTCAGTCTAGGATGGCACCCCTTTTTGGGGTTGCAAACCCTAAACGCAAAACACAGAAACGCAAATTGTGGGTGAAGGGTTTCTCAACACCCCCTCTCAGGCCCAAAAAGGGGAAGAAGAGAAGAGTGAGGTGGAGATGGAATGCTACATGCTGAAGAATGCTCATGCAACAGGTGCCACTTGGACAATGTCCCACGTGGGGAAATTGTTCACTTGCCCAAGTGCCCTAGTACAAAGGTGATGAAAACATGCAATGTATAGGAGGATTGTCAAACTTTGTGTGGTGTTGAGAACCTTAAGGATATGCATGTACTCGATCTCGGGAGTTGGCTTCATATTGACCAAGTGACCAAGGGCAAGAAGAAGAGGAGGAAGAAAATGTAGAGAATCCCTAAGATCCAAGATTTCCACCTGAAAGGTAACTTGCAATAAAGAACAGTAGACAGAGTGAACTAGAGAACCCGAAACTCAACGTCGGGAGAGAAGCCACTAGCTCTGTGCATCCACGTAAGAAGGAATACAAAGGCCTCATCACCAAGTTGCGGCTGAACCTCCAAGGCCCTGATCTAGGTAGATCCTCAAGATCCTGGGTATCAACAAGCGAGATGACCGTTGGAAGGAAGCCACCCCATCCAAGGGTAGAAGAAGAAGGTAAAAGGCCTCCGCCCAGGGGTGTGAAAGATTGAGCAAGGGGTGGGGATCCCCTTTGAAATTGGAGGAATAGGAGTCCCCTTTGAAGTTGCAGTAGATGTAGATGCCCCCTTGGAGAGCAAAGAAAGATCATCCCCCTCCGAATCCCCATCTGAGGTAGATAGGGAATTCAAAAACTCATGGATCACGGACTCCGAAATGTCTGAGGATGAAGGAAGTGCACCGGACGTGTTGAAGAAGGTATCTGGGGTGGTGAAGAACTCCCAGAGGTGGCCTCTCGAACCTGAGTAGGTGAGGGCGGAGAAGGGTAGGGCTCAGACTGAGCAATGAGTAGGCAACAGTTGCTGCTTCTCAATGGAACAGACCAGGAAGCCGAAGAAGAGGAAGGAGTCGAGCAACCACTGTCTCTTGAAGGAGCGGACTGACAAGGAGACGGTATCAAACAATCACTTTCTCTTGATGGAGCGGATTGCAGAACCGCGGGCCGTGGTGCCACTGTACCCGAAAATAGGGAGAGAAGATTTGCCACTGGCATTGTGACGATCTCCAGGAGATCGTAGTGCCTGATCCTCTATGTGCTCGAAAGGACTTAGTGCGCATCGGATGCATCTTATTGCCTTGAGCATAGTACTTTGATAGTCGATGCAGAACGATCTCTGTGGCCCAGAAAGGAGAGGTGGCACAAGGAGTGCCTAGTGGAAGATGCATATACTCCCGGGGTGGGGGGGGGTGGGGGAGCAAAGGTCGAAGTCGGCAAGCATCGGTGGTGTGTCCTGTGATACCATAGTAGAAGCACCTAGTAGTTTGGTCATCTGTTGATAAAGAAGCCATGGGTACCAGTGTGCCTTGCTGAAGATGGAAGAGGTTAGCCACAAACCATGAACTGCAATGTCTATTGTAAAGCTCAAGTGCAGAGTGACAGAAGTTCGAGTGAGCGTGACGGTTGAAGAGAGAGAGTTAGAGAGCTGAGTCAAGTACGATTGATAAGAGTGTACCAACAATGTATTGGTACACAAAGAATAAAATATATTTATACTTAGGGTACGTAAGGGTGCATTCACGTGTACAATGTGCGTGTACTATACATGGGGGTTAAACCGGGCCTTTATCCCAACAACCTCCCACTTAAAGGTCCGATGTGAACCTCTAACTAACCAACTCCCACTAGTCGTATGCAATGCTCGTGCTGAGCTTTGCTTAGGCTTTTAGTGAGAACATCTGTAGGGTTGTCTTGTGTTGTGATCTTGGTCAATGTGAGTTGACCATCTTCCAGAATCTGTTTGATGAAGTGATATCGCACATCTATATGCTTTGTGCATGAATGATACATGGCATTCTTAGCCAGATACACAACACTCTAGCTATCACATCCCAAAACTGCAGTACCCATAGACATGCCGAGATCCTCTCCAAGTCTGATAAACCATATAGCTTTCTTAGAAGCTTCGGTGGTTTTGAGTGCAACGACGTTCTGTAACCTGGAGCACCGAGACACAGCCGCACCAACAACTGTGAAGACATACCCGCTGGTGGACCTACGAGTGTCCAAGTCGCCTGCTACGTCTGCATCACAATAACCTTGCAAACTAAGTGCACCTTGCCCATAGCAAATACACTTTCTTTGTGTACACTTTAGGTATCGAAGAATACACTTGACAGCTTCCCAATGTGTTTTGCCAAAAAAGACCTCTTGGAAGTCAATCCCTTCCTTTTGTGCATACCCTTTGGTAACTAGCCTTGCCTTGTACTTGGGTTTCCCATCAATTGTCTTTACCTTGTACACCCATTTGTTTGGAAGTGGCTTCCTTCCCTTGGGCAGAGACACAAGATCCCAAGTATCATTTGCATATAGAGATTTAATCTCTTCCTGCATAGTTAGCTCCCCCTTACCGCTGAACTCACATTGCTTGGCCTCTTTGTATGTAAGAGGCTCACCCTTATCTGTAAGCATCACATAATGCAAGGAGGGGTCAAACCTATGTGGTTGCCTTCTTACGAGTGTAGACCTGCGTACACAATGATTAACATTTTTAGGAATTGGGTCTACATCTGGGGGTATATTATTTTCAGCATTTATTGGCTGCTGTAAGCCATTTTCAGCATGCTGTTCATGCTGTACAGCACCTTCATTTTCATTTCCAGCACGTGCATTTTCATAATCAGCAAGCTTATCTTGCTATCCGTGACCTCCTGGTGCTTCTATTTGCTGTCCATCATCATGTGGCTCAAAAATAACCGGTTGATCATCAGTTTCAGCCTGTGGTACAGCACCATGAGGATGTGGTTGCCTTCTTACGAGTGTAGACCTGCGTACACAATGATTAACATTTTTAGGAATTGGGTCTACATCTGGGGGTATATTATTTTCAGCATTTATTGGCTGCTGTAAGCCATTTTCAGCATGCTGTTCATGCTGTACAGCACCTTCATTTTCATTTCCAGCACGTGCATTTTCATAATCAGCAAGCTTATCTTGCTATCCGTGACCTCCTCGTGCTTCTATTTGCTGTCCATCATCATGTGGCTCAAAAATAACCGGTTGATCATCAGTTTCAGCCTGTGGTACAGCACCATGAGGTTTATTTTTTGAAGTAATAGGTGGCTGCAAACTCTGAAACTTCACCTTTTTCATATCTTCATTAGAGGCTAAAGTACCTTTCAACAATTTTGCCTCATTAAACACAACATTACGGCTGCGAATAATTTTCTTGGACTGAGGTAACCACACTCTGTAGCCAAATTCACCCTCATCACCATAGCCCATGAAAATTCCTTTGGTGGATTTTGGGTCAAGTTTGTTCCTCAGCTCATCCCTAACATGCACAAAAGCATCACAACCAAATATGCGTAAATGGTCATATGAGGCCGATTTGCCAGATCAAACCTCCTCAGGGATGCCATTATTTAAGGACTTGTTTGGAGAGCGGTTGCAAATGTGAACTGTGGTTTTGAGTGCCTCTCCCCAAAATTCATGAGGGAGATTAGCAGTGGACAACATGCATTACACTCTTTCACATAAAGTCCTAGTATATCTTTCAGCCACCCCATTTGAAGAAGGGCTGTAAGAGGTTGTAAGCTCCCTCTTAATACCATGCAAGTGACAAAAGGACTTGAACTCAGTTGATGTGAACTCACCCCCATTATTAGCTCTCAAGCATTTCAGCTTTTTACCTGTCTGAGTGGTTACAAATGCATGATAAGTTTTAAAAACGGCAAACACTTCACTTTTCTTTTTCAGCAAGTATACCCAAATCTTCTTGGAACAGTCATCAATAAAGGAGATAAAATATTCAGCACCACCCAACGATTTCACGGGCATACTACATACATCAGAATGCACTAAGTCCAAGACATTGGACTTACAAGAGACACCAAAGTAAAAGGAAATTTTAATTTGCTTTCCAAAGGTGACAGTCATTACAAAAGTCAAGTTTAGAGCCTTTTCCATCAACCCTCTTCAGAGAGGTAAGGACATCAAGTTCTTTTTGGCTCATATGGCCTAATCTCTTATGCCATAACTTCTTATGGCTGCAAATTTCAGCAATTGCAAGAAACTTGCCATTCAAGGCTTTACAGTGCAAACAATACAAAGTGTCCTTCTTGGTTCCTTTTGCAATCAGCATGGAACCCTTTTTCACTTTCCACAAACCACTACCAAACAGTGTGGTGTAGCTATGCAAGTCAAGCTGACCAACAAATAATAAACTCTTTTTAATGCTAGTCACATATCTGACAGCTTTCAACATAAGCTCTTGACCATTGTCTAAAGACAAGTGTATAGTGCCAATCCCATCAATGCTGCAAGCATGGTTATTTCCAAGATACACCTTTCCATAACTGCTTGCATTGAACATAGCAAAACACTCCAAGCAAGGAGTTACATGGAAAGAGGCACCAGAGTCTACAATCCAAGTCTGAGTGATACCATCATCAATTGACAAGAGTGCATCAATCACATTAGGCTTGGTAATCTGCATATTCCGCATGTGACATACAAGAGCATCATAATAAATTGCACATAATACATCAGCCTCTGTATTTGAAAGCTCCTCTATGACCACACTAGAGGCCACATTGGCCTTTTCTTTGCCTTTGGTTGACTCAGATGCATCTGTCTTATCTTCCTTCTTCTTTTTATCTCCTTCATTCTTATTTCTCTCTTGTTCCTTCTGGTAATACCTGCAATTAGGTTTCTTGAGGCCCTTCCGACCACAGTGATAGCAAGTAATGTCACTCTTTTCCTTTCCTTTGCTCTTGCTTGTGTTTCTCTGTCTTGCATTTCTTTTCAACCTTGCCTCTTACATTATAAGCTGAGTTGTTGCCTTCTGCACTAGACATATGTCTAATTTCTTCATTCAAGATAGAATCCCTCACCCCATCATATGAGAGATTGGGGTTATTGCTGAGTGAAACCACCAAGGTCTCCCAAGAGTCAGGCAGTGTTATGATAAAAAAGATCGCCCTCAACTTATCATCAAAGTCCAAATTTGCATCTTTGAGCTGATTTAGAATCCTTGTAAATGTACTCAAGTGCTCTGCTGCAGGCTTTGACTCATCCAGTCGCATATTCACAAACTTGTGCATTAAATGCACCTGATTAATAGGTGTGGTGATCTCATAGGTAATTTTCAGCTTTTCCCATATTGCATAACTTGTATTTAAACCCTTAATGTTTGTCAAGATGTCATCAGTGACATCCATCTTTATGTAAGCCACAACCTTTTTATTTACTTTGGCCCAATTTGCATCAGACATTAGTGCATGTTTATCTTCCTGCAAAGCATCCTCACAATCCTTTAGGAACAAAATGCCTTGCATGCGGTCTTTCCAAAGGTCAAAGCCATGACCATCAAACCGTTTGATTTCCATCAAACTCTTGATGTTTGAACTAGAAGAAGTTGTAGCCATTTTATCACGAACACAAGAGTAAATGCACTAAACTGCACAAGCACAAGCTGAAGCAACAAAATACATTGCTGTTATTTCTCAACCAGAAATAAATCTCTGCTGTTTGTACAAGAACCAGCCACCACACGGGCAAAAAATGCAGAAATTTACCAAATTCTGCACAAATCCCCAAAATTTCAAGTCCAAAATTGCATCAATGTTAGGCAGTTTGACCTAACTGAGCAAAATTTTGCCAATACATGAAAAGCCCCAAATTTCTGGGATCTAATGTCAAGAAATTTTGCTCAAAGGAGCAAAATTCTAACTAATTTGGCAAAATCCCCAAATTAATTGAGGTCACCAATGCAATGTCTACTATTTTTGACTTCAAAATCACTGATGTGCATAAGCAATGTCAAATCTAGGAGAAGCCCCAAATTTTCGGGCCAGGTTTGCACAGATCTGTGTTTTGTGCCTCCAGTGCATGAATTCCCGCCAAGAGTAAGTGATGGCTGAAAGGATTTAAAGGAAAATTTTGATTTTTTTAATAAAAACTTGATGTGACTTGAAGTGGGGTCCGTTGACCCATTAGGCAGGTCGCGTGGCCTGTCTGCTGACGACTTGGTTGTCATAGTCCGACGCCGCGTTGATTGCTGCCTGGTTCTCCCCACGTGGCACTGCCTGTTACTGCCGGCGACTAGTGCTTGGTCTGAAACCAACCTTCCTTCTCGGATAGGGTGGTTTAACCTGATTAAGCACTTAATTACAGCAATCAGCAAATGAACATAAACTGGAATGCTCACTTTACCTTCATAAACTTGGACAGTGAACACCCTGTTGGCCCCAAAATTGGCGCCCCTTTCGGTATTTCTTTAATTTCAATTGCTAATGGATAAATTACAAGCCGAGATTTCACGATATCCTTGGCTGATTCAAAAGCCCCTTGCTGTTCCAATAATCAGCAAAGCATTCAGGCAAATTGCCCCTTGATTTTCACTCAGGACTTGCTCTAATGGAACCCCAACCTGGTCAAATGCTGCCCCAAATTCACAATAGATGGGCTGGCATCTGAAATCCTCACAATTCCACGAATTTTCGCTGCTGATTTCAGTGTACAATGCCTTTGACTGATGGCACGGGTCCCAAGGTGGCTGCTAAACCCTAATTACTGCTGTAATTTAGGGTTTATAGCAGTAAACTCTTTGTTGTCCACTAATTTTGGTTATGCTCTGCTACCAATGGCTGAGAATTATTGAGAATGCTTGAGCATAGACTGGAGGAGATGAGAGAATGCTGTAGAGAGAGAGAAAATCAGCTGAAATGTATCTTTTGATTCGTAGCTCTGATGACAAATCTGATGGCACAAACAGCTTCAAAAGGGGGGTAAAACATTAGCTCGGCTGGCGAGCTCTCCTCTTCTACCGCCGCCTCTCTTGAGGTGGAAGAGAGAACTTGCTGTCCCCTGTCCTGTCGCGGTGCGTGATTAGTCGTCGTCGCCTTTGAGAGCCAAATCTGATCACCTCCTCTCCCTCCGCCAAGCTCAGAATGGTTGCAATTCAGCTTCCACCACCCTCCAACAGCCTTCTCCCTAGTTGCATGGGAAAGTTGTGCCAAGTGGTAGCCTTCCTAATGCATTTTCAGCCATTAAATTAATTTTTCGGAATTAATTAATTTTGAAAATTAATTTCAGCCCTTTTGACCCTGCCCAAAATTAAACATGCCCATCTGTAAAGAAATTGGCTAGGCCATTTGCAACTTGTAGTGGTTTCCAACTTTTGTTGACCCTTGGACTAGCATTAATTAATTAATTAATGCTAGTCCCTAGTGTCACCACTGACACTTAATGGCCAAACAATTGTCCTAGGGTCCAACCTGGCACCAACTGACCACCAAAACCCAGTTGGCATAACTTAACACAACTTTTGCCTTTAATACCCACTGCATCCTTGGAGTCCTTGGCCCGTTCCCATGAAATCACTGCCATGTGTATCACATGTGTTAAACAACCTTGCACAGTTGATTAATAACTTAATCAAATGTTACTAACAAGATTAAAGCATCTCAAAATTTCACGTCCTCGTGACAGACCTCCCCCTTGAAAACCTTGCAATCATCCTCGATTGCACTGCATTGGGCCAAAGCAAAAGTATATAGCACTGGAATTTCCATTTGGCATCACAATCACCACAACATCGGCCACTGTTGTCGAACTGTTGCATATGTGCAAAACTTATTGAAAATTTCCAGTTAGCAAAACATAATAGAAAACTGAAAAACAGTCCAAAACTGTTGCTAGAAACCATTGGATGCATCCATAACTCATGTTTCTCAACCGTTTTGACTTCAAAACCACAGTAAAGCATATTCTTAGCATAAACCATGCTTGAAACTGTCAATGACATTCATTTACATGCAGCTGTCCATGGAATCAGCTGTAAACCATTAAAAATTGAGCATGACCTGATCATAAACTGATCATGGACTGATATGAGAACTGATCACAAATGGCTGCAAATGTGACTCCAAACTGATCACAAGCCGATGGTAAAAAAAAAACTGATCAGAAACTGATGCGAAAACTGATTATCAACGGCTCTCAAACTAATCAAAAACTGAGTTGAAACTAATCAGAAATTGATCTCAAAACTGAGGCTAAAACTCATGCCAAACTGGTCCAAAAACTCATGCATAAGTATAGTCTCAGAGCGGCGGTGACAACCATACTCATATACATGTATCTCACAGTGACAAGTACACCGCGTAGTGACCTCATGGCAGACATACTGTCAGCACAGTACCTTGGATGCATGCTGAATACATCCGAGATCCACTATATATGAGAGCTGTCCAAAACCGGTGGAGTGGAAGTGCTACCTCCCCCTTGAGCATCAGGCAATGCTCCAGACCCCCGCTCTGCTGAACCTGAGTAAGCCCGATCCAAAGTCGGCTCCAACTGAAAAGCATCGAGATAAAGTTGCAACAACTGAGGATGGTCTGCCAAGTCATCCTCTTCCATCCATTTTGCATCCATTGGTGAATAGTTTTGAAACTTCACCAAATATCTTCTGGAAACTTTAGCTCTCACCTTCCTTTCCTTATGTGCTAAAATCTACTCGGGTACCAAGATCTCATCTAGTTCCTCAACCTCTGGATGAATTTAGCGGATACATCTTCTAACACATCACCACGAAAAGGTCTCAACAAACTGACATGAAAGGCATTGTGTATCCGCCAATGTGGAGGTAATTTCAGCCGATATGCAACATTGCTGATCTTTTCCAACACTTGAAAGGGCCCATAGTATCTCATGCTTAACTTCGGATACAACCTCTCTCTTCCCTTCATCTTTTTCAGCCTTGCCTTTTCGAAACGCAACAATACATAATCGCCCTTTGCAAATTGCAAAGCACGTCTATAGCGATCAGCTGCCCGCTTTTGCTTGTCCTGTGATATCTGAAGTGCATACTTTATCTTTGCATAGGCTGCATCCAAGATTTCCACAAAGCGATCAACCTTAAAGATCTTATCCTTAGTGTGTAAAATAGGTGGAGCCTTCTTGCCACCCTCAACCACCTCAAATGGAGCTTTGCCAGTGGAACTATGCACCGTATTGTTGTATGCAAACTCAACCAATGGCAAATACTGCTCCCACTGTGTCTTGTGGTCTGAAACATAGCACCTCAAAAGATCCAACACTGTGGAATTTGTTTCCTTAAATTGACCATCTGTCTCTAGATGGAAGGATGATGAGAATTTCAGCGTGGTACCCATATTCTCAAACAACCCCTTCCAGAATAGACTGGTCATCCAAGGGTCTTGATCACTGATGATAAACTCAGGCATACCATGATACTTGAAAATGTGCTACATAAATAATCGTGCCATATGATCAGCCTTTATCTTCTTCCTCACCGGAATGAAATGGGCTTGTTTGCTAAACCTGCAAATAATAGTCCATATCCCATCATTTCCTGTAGGTGTCCTAGAAAGCTCAAAGATAAAGTCCATAGCAATGCTCTGCCAAGGCCTATCTAGAATAGGCAAGGACTGCAACAAGCCCGGCATCTTTTGCCTATCATGCTTTACCTTCTGGCATATGATGCATGCCCTAACATACTGCTCTACATCATGTCTCAAAGCTGGCCAATAAAAGAAATGCTCCACTGCCTTGACTGTGGCATCAATACCTCTGTGTCCTGCATACGGAAGAGCATGACTTTCAATGGTCACTCTAGGCCTCAATTGCTTTGTGACACACAGTCGTCCATGGAGGAGCATGACTTTCAATGATCACTCTAGGCCTCAACTGCTTCGTGACACACAGTCGTCCATGTATAATCAAAAATCCATCTCTTAGCATAAAATGCTCATGCCTTTGGCCATTGCAAAGCTGATCATAAACATTAGCAAAGTCCGAATCAGCAGCATATTGCTCTTTCATGGCATCCAACTCAGTGTGATAAACCATAGTGACAGCTGAAATTTGTGGCTTACGTGACAATGCATTAGCCACAACATTCTTTTTACCATCAATGTGTACAATCTGAAAATAAAACATAGAGAGAAAATTTGCCCATCTCATATGCTTCTCTGACAACTTTGTTTGCGTCAGATAGTATCTCAAAGTCTGATGGTCTGTCTGCACTGTAAAATCAGTCCTCAACAAATAATGTTTCCATGTAGATAGTGCACGAATTACAGCAAAGAGCTCTTTCTCATAAACGTGTAAATTCCTCTGCACCGTGGAGAATTCGGCTCTCATAAGCTACAACTCGGCCATCTTGCATAAGGACAGCCCTAATGCTATTACCACATGCATCACACTGAACCTCAAATGACTTCCTTAGATTAGGCAACACAAGCACATGATCTGAAGTCATCTTTTCCTTCAACTTTTCAAATGCTGAAATCTCCATTGCTGTCCATCTAAATGACACATCTTGCTTTTGCAAAGCATGCAATGGAGATGCAATTTCAGCAAACCCGCGTACATACTTCCTATAGTAAGAACATAAACCCAAGAAGCTACGGATTTCATGAACATTCTTCAAAGTTGGCCATGAACGTATTGCTTCAACCTTAGCAGGGTCCATACGAATACCATCAGCCGATACAATATGTTCCAAGAAGTGGATTTCATGCAAAAAGAATTCACTCTTCTTGTCATTAATAACCAACCTATGCTTATGTAGCTCATTGAAAACAATGTCCAAGTGCTTTCTATGCTCCGTCTCATTCTTTGAATAGACAATCATGTCATCAAAGAAAGTACCCACAAATGCTCTATGTGGTCGAAAGATGTGATCCATCATCTGATTAAAAGTGGCAGGAGCATTCGTCAGTCCAAAAGGCATGACAAGAAATTCATATAATCCAAAAGATGTCCTGAAAGTTGTCTTAGGCACATCCTCCGGTCTAATGCGTATCTGATGATACCCACTTTTCAAATCTATACGGCTGAATATTGCTGCCCCATGCAATCTATCCATAACATCATCAATCCGAGGGATCGAAAAGCGGTTCTTTATTGTGATCTTGTTTAGAGCACAATAGTCAATGCACATACGCCATGAACCATCATTTTTCTTGCACCAAAAGCACTGGAGAACAGAAAGAAGATGAGCTAGACTGAATCAACTCTTTTTCTAACAGCTCATTTACCCGACTCATAATCTCCTCCTGTTGGGCAGCACTGACTCTATAGGGTGGTTTATTAGGAGGGCTACTTCCAGGAATAAGGTCTATGCCATGATCTTCGGGTCTTTCAGGTGGTAGCTGCCCTGGAAGTGACTGAGAGAAGCAATCAGCATACATTTTCAGAAATGACATGTTATCCTTCTCTAATTTAGACATATTCCCAACATTCTCACTATCATCCTTATCCTTAGCAAAAACTAAAAAAGCTGAAAGATGATTTTTCATTACTTATAGTAATAGCAGTTGTAGATATAACAGGGACAGATTCCCCTTTCAACTTTACATCAAGTGTGAGTGTCTTTCCCTTTTTTTGAATAGTGATCTCTTTTGCATATAAACAATCACTGCATGCATACGGTGGCACCATGGCATACCAAGCAACACATCACAACCCTCAAGTGGAGCAATGTAAAACTCTTTGCTGTCCACATATCCCTGTATGTGCAATCCGAAGCTTTCCAATGAGTGGTGTGACAGGTTCTGCATGACCCTTACATGCCATTCCAACTTCTCCCATGGCTCCCATCTCATTCTCTTTGATGCCTAGACGGGCTGCCATGTCAGTAGAGATGAAGTTGGCTCGTGTACCATTATCAAAGAAGATCAACGCATGCTAATCCCTAATTTTGCCCCATGCTTTGCACAACTCAGTAACATCATCATTGGGTTGATTACTAACAACATCAGGCACCAATCCCATTGATGTTTTGGGCCTTTTAGTATTTTACCCTTAGGATCTCCCTGATTTTCTGATTTTGCAGCTTGCTGCCTGTTGGGACAGTTCTTTGCAATATGACCCTCTTGTTCACAAATAAAGCATTTATTTGCAGCCATCAATTCCCTACGTGCCAATGTTTTCGAGCCCTTTCTTTGTTGTTTTGGCCTCTTTTCAGGCTGGTTTTCAGATATGCCCCTTTTCTCAACCTTAAACAACTTTTTATTCCGCTCTCTTGGAAGCCTAAATTCTTTCCACGCAGCAAAGCATCGGCTGTAGCAACAGTCTCTATGAGCTGAGACATGCTAGACACGGATTTTATGCAAAAATCCCTAATTCCTTTGGGCAGCCCACATACATATTTTTCCACTTCCTCATGAAGAGGTATGGCACGATAAGAAGTGACGGGTAGCAATGCATCCCAAAACTTCTTATTATATTGCTCTAAATTCTTGCATTCCTTTGCATCAATCTTGTTCCAAGTTTTCATGATGTCCACCTCAAAGGTACTAGTCAACCAATTCGATGCAAACATTTGCTTGAATTGTACCCATGTTGACGGTGCTCTATCTTGCATCAAGAGCGTAGACCACCACTGCAATGCATTCCCCTTCAAGAAAGTGGCTGCCTTTCGAATCTTAGAGGATTCGGTGAAGTTTCCCCCTGAATAGGCTGCATCAAACTGCTGAATGAAGGTCAAAGCTTTGAACCTATCTTGTGCACCACTAAAGGACTCAAACTTCACTGCTTTTCCATCCTCATCATAGTCTTTTGCTTCCCCTTTGGGAGTCAAATTGTCATACACTAGCTACTGCAAAAAGGGTGCATTTGCTGTATTTACATCATGACCAAGCCCAAATGAAGCATTTGGATGACCAGTAGTCATTCCTTGAGCCCCATAAGCATTGGGGGGTGCAGATGCATTGCCAAACATTCCACTTTGTGCCCTAGGCATCAAGCCAATGCTACCATACATACAGTTTTGCTCATTTCCAGCCATACCCGAATACAATGGGCCTTGCACACCATGCGTTGGCTGCTGCATACCATAGGGATTTGTGCCATGCATTTGTTAGCGATCAGGTCTTGGCCGTTGGCAGCCAGTCAGACTGCACAGTCGGCTGCATTTAATGCAGCCGACCTGCATTTATTGGGCGCTTGGTTTTTGGCTATTTATAGCCGATTTTCCAGCAGTCTTCTCCACTTCTGTACGCAGGTTCCAGGCTGAAGATACGTGCAGATCCCGTCTCTGTTTGCAGATTTCAGACAGGAGATCGTGCAGACTGCAGCGGACTTCGGGGTGAACAGCAGGTTGCATCGTCGAGGTGGAGACACGCAGTCTCGTGCACTGCGCCCGTGTACATATTTGCATATCTTTGTATACAGCACACTTTATACAGCAGATCTTCATCTTCCACTGTCTCTTTCTCTCCCCTCTCTGTGCGTTCTCTCTCTTTCAGTCTTACGCTTTTGCACCGCTGCACTCTGACATGGTATCAGAGCAGTGTAGAAGGGCTGGCTGAGTGAAGAACCAACCTGAAGAGGAGTTTCCATTGCGACACAAGGCTGCGTTTCCAGCGTTTGAGGGCGAGTGGGAGGGCTGCGCCTCGGAACAAGGCTGAAGCGAGCGTGGGCGCGCAGGAAAGGAGTCCAGTTGGTGGATTTGCTGCTGTTTGAAGAGGAGGAAGGCTGAGTTTTCAGTCTTCAAGTATAGGTTTTGTTTTTTCATCGCCTCCGGCGGGTGAAGAAGGTATGGGGCGCGGAAGACAGAGCCCTAGCAGGCTGCGTTTTCACAGTCAGAGGGGGTTGCTTTTGCGTTTGTGAAGGCATTACAGGTGAAGATGTCTACAGAGATTGACTTGGAGTTCCAGACAATAATGGACCGGAAGGTGCCTGTCTTACCGGCTCTTCCCACAGATCAAAAGCTCGATGGCGACAATTACCGCATCTGGTGCGTGATGATGTTGGCCATCCTTGAGTCCTACGATCTGGTAGAGCTTGTACAGGAGGAGATCGACCGGCCCTCAGTGAGAGATGAGTCCAAACTCTCTTCCGATGCTTGTGCGGAGTTGGCCAAGGCACGGTCTCACTGGGACAAATTGAATGCCCGGATTTGTTCTTTTCTTTTTTTGTATTGTACTACAGCCGTGATAGCCCACATCGAGCACTTGATGGTGGCTCGGGAGATATGGCTGGAGCTTGATTAGATGTATAACCGGATGACCTTTATGAAGCGGGTTTCTTTGGAGGTGCAGATGCGGACCTTGTCCGTGAACAAGTCTTCTTCGTTGCGGGAGCACATCAACAAGCTTAGACAGCTTCAGATGCAGGTTCAAAATGCGGGGAAGCCGATTTCCTCCGAAGACATGGCGATCACACTTTTGTCCCAGTTGCCGCCACGATTCGGTGCTTTCTACTCCGCCCTTATTGCTTCGGGGTGTGAGTCTACTCTTTGGTGGGAAGAGCTGGTTCCTATGGTCTTGGACCAAGAGGAACAATTGAAGGGACAACATGCTTCCAAGTCGGAAGCCTTGATAGGTCAAGCCTCTCAGAAGAAGGGGAAGGACCAAAAAAAGAAGAAGGAGGACAACAAGTCAAAGAAGGACAAGGACAAAGAATCCACATGCCATATTTGTGGAAAGACTAGCCATTGGAAGAAGGATTGCCCTGACAAAGACAAGAAGGACACCAACAAGAAGGACACAAAGGATTCTGGAGCGGTGGCTGCACCCTCATCAGCTTCGTTTCTTCATCTAGCTGTCATTGAGGACTCTACACCGAATGCTTCTGATGCTGCAACGACAGCTTCCCAGGCTCGAGAGTGGATCGTTGACAGTGGTGCTTCCCGGCACATGACTCCCTCATCAGTTGGTGTTGCCCAGTTGCGACCTTTGCGTGGGGAGATTCTCATTGGAGATAGCTCTTCGGTGTCTATTGCAGGATGGGGTGAGATGCAGCTTATTCCAGATGGACATGGTGGTACCCATACCTTAGAGGTTTTGCATGTGCCAGGTTTGGGGTATCATCTACTTTCAGTTCATAAGATTTGTTCCCTTGGACTTTTGGTAGAGTTTGACAGTGATTCTGTGCAAGTCCTTGATCGTGGGTCAAGGAAGGTTCTCTCATCAGGATATGAGGAGAACGGCATCTACAAATTGACGTCTTCTACCGCCCTCCCTACTCTTCTTCTTACCTCTTAGACATAGTCAGAGCTATGGCATGCTCGGTTTGGTCACCTCAACTATGATTATCTTCGGAGGGCGTCACGTGGACAGCTTGTTCGAGGGTTGCCGGACATAGTGGTGAGCCAGCAGCCATGCGTCTCCTGCATTCGTGGGAAACAACATAGGGATGCGATTCCCAACAAAGCTTCGCGGCGGTCTACTTCACCGATGGAGCTTGTATCTATGGATCTTTGTGGCCCTATGAGGAACGAGTCCTTGAGAGGAAGCTCGTACTTAATGTTGATCGTAGATGACTACAGCAGGATGACTTGGGCCTATTTCTTGGCATTGAAGTCGGAGGCCTTCTCCCACTTCAAGGATTGGCTTCTCTTTGAGGAGAACTGATCAGGCCGGCGATTGAAGACCTTGCGATCCGACAAGGGTGGTGAATTTGTTTCTAATGAGTTTGCTCGTTTCTGTGCAGATAAAGGTATTCACCAGGAGTTTGCTAATACCAACACTCCTCAAGAAAATGGCATTCTTGAACGGAAGAATTGAAGTGTGATCGAGATGGCGCACACCATGATGGAGCACCGACAGACACCTCAGTTTCTGTGGGCCGAGGCTGTGGCTATTGCAGTCCACATCCTTAACCGATCCCCCACTTCGGCCGTTGATGGGATGACACCTTTTGAGGCTTACTTTGGGACTAAGCCCGATGTTTCTTATTTTAGGGTTTTGGGTGTGATGCCTATGTTCACATTCCCAAGCCTCATCGTGATAAATTTGAAGTAGCTTCCCGAAGACAGGTGTTTGTTGGCTACAGCTCTCAGTCCCAAGGCTATCGTTTGTATGATCCCGTCAAGCGGGATGTGTACACCAGTCGAGATGTGCGATTTGTGGAGGTTCCGGCCATAGCAGCAGGTGAGGAGCATCCCGTTCTTGGAGATCCAGGGGAGAGTTGGGCTCCCGAGACAGTTCCTTTGGAGCCCGCGCCTTTTGATTCCGATTCTGTTTCCGATACAGAGTCTACTGTTCCACCGGTCACCCCCGAGGAGTTACCACCGGTGGATATCCCAGAGTCTTCAGCTGATGGAGAGAGACCGAGGAGAGGTCCGGCCTCCTCCTCGTTGGGCCCGTGACACACTCCGTGATTCAGGGATTGAGGGGGTCCCTGAGGAGTGGGGACTGCAGGATGGTCCGCGGCGGTCACGGAGGCACAAGGCACATTCTACGGAGCTTGTTTGCTCTAACTATTGTTTGATGACCCGTGTTATGTAGGATCGAGAGCCCATCTCCGTGAAGGAGGCTTTATAGTCCGCACCATGGGAGAAAGCTATGGAAGCCGAGTTGGAGGCTATTGAGAGGAATGGCACTTGGTCACTCGTGCCTCGCCCCCCGAATAAGAAGGTGATTGGCGTCAAATGGGTCTTCAAGACCAAATATCTTAGCGATGGTTCTTTGGACAAGCATAAGGCTCGCCTTGTTGCTAAAGGTTTTGTAGAGCGCCCAGGGATTGATTGTCATGATACTTTTGCCTCCACTGCTCGTATGGCGACCATTAGAGTTGTTCTTGCCTTGGCCGGCCATAGGAGATGGCCTGTCTACCAGTTGGATGTGAAGTCGGCCTTCCTCAATGGTGATTTGAAGGAGGAGATCTATGTCGAGCAGCCCCCTGGCTTTGGATCTTCAGATGGGCAAGTCTACAGGTTGAAGAAGGCCTTGTATGGCCTCAAGCAGGCTCCGCGTGCATGGAACGAGAAGATTGATTCGTTCCTTCAGTCACAGTTGGGATATCGGCGTTCCAAGGCCGATCCGCAGCTTTATATACACACTTCCGAGGCTGGTTGTGTGCTTTTTGTGTTGTATGTTGATGATTTGATTGTCACAGGTGATCATGCACAGAAGGTCAAAGAGACGAAGGCGGCTTTACATCAGACGTTCGAGATGACGGATTTGGGTCTACTCTATTTCTTCTTGGGCCATGAGATTTATCAGTCTCAGAGGGGGATTTTCATCTCTCAGCAGAGATATGTACAGGAGCTCTTGGTTTCGTTTGTGATGGAGGATTGTCGGACCATTTCTACTCCTATGGATCCGAACTGGAAGGCCACTTCACATTGAGCTTCTCCCATGGCAGATGCTTTCTGCTATCGTCAGCTGATTGGATCATTGATTTGGCTCCTCAACACTCGTGTTGATCTTTGTTTTGCTGTTGGTCTCTTGGCGTGGTTCATGAGTGAACCTCAGACGGTGCCTTAGTAGGCTGCCCAGCGGATACTTCGGTATTTGAGGGGGACATCTGATTTAGGGATTCACTATCCAGCAGGCACAGGTGGTTCAGATCTTGTACTTGCAGGTTGGAGTGACTTGGATTGGGCTGGTGATGTGGACCACAGGCGGTCTACCACAGGTTATTGTTTTACCTTGGGTGCCGGTGTTATCTCATGGAGTAGCAAGAAGCAGCCCATGGTAGTCCTTTCGTCTACTGAGGTGGAGTATCGGGCCGCGTCTTCCACCACATGTGAGGCTGTGTGGCTTCGGAGATTGTTGGAGGAGCTTGGCTGCCCCCAGACTCGTCCTACTTTGCTGCAATGCGACAGTGAGAGTTGCATTGCCTTGGCACGGAATCCTGTTTTCCATGCCCGGACGAAGCACATAGAGATCCAGTACCACTTCATCAAAGAGAAGCTTTTGGATGAGACCATCGCTGTGGAGTACTGCAAGACGGAGGACAATCTTGCAGATTTGTTTACGAAGGCGCTTCCCCAGGCTCTACTTCGGAGACATGCCAGATCCCTCAGGCTTCTGCCCCATCCAGGCTCTAAGAGGGGGTGTTAGCGATCAGGTCCTGGCCGCCGGCAGCCAATCGGACTGCACAGTCGGACTGCCACGTGGCAGTCCGACCTGTACCAGGATAGTCGGCTGCATTTAATGCAGCCGACCTGCATTTATTGGGCACCTGGTTTTTGGCTATTTATAGCCGATTTTCCAGCAGTCTTCTCCACTTCTGTACGCAGGTTCCAGGCTGGAGATACGTGCAGATTCTGTCTCTGTTCGCAGATTTCAGGCAGGAGATCGTGCAGACTGCAGCGGACTTCGAGGTGAACAGCAGGTTGCATCGTCGAGGTGGAGACACGCAGTCCCGTGCACTGTGCTCGTGTACATATCTGCATATCTTTGTATACAGCACACTTTATACAGCAGATCTTCATCTTCCACTGTCTCTCTCTCCCCTCTCTCTGCGTTCTCTCTCTTTCAGTCTTAGGCTTCCGCACCGCTGCACTCTGACAGCATTCCCGTATGCGGACCTTGGCCAACCATTGCATGAAAAATCGTGCTACCACCAAAGTATCCTGGTTGCCCCATCATAGCATGCATGTCCCACTGTCCAAAATCCATTGGATTGGCACTTCCATAATGGCCTTGCATTTGCATTCCTTGCCCCATAGGTACCAATTGTTTAGCTTCATTGGCCTCTTTAGGAGCTTCAAGTGAAGGATTTGGCACTACCTTTGGTGCACCTTGCTGTCTCGAAGGTGTAGAAGTTAACTTCTTCTTCTTGCCCTTGCTGTCCTTCTTCGGAGCATTCAAAAATCGGGTGAACTAAGGATCCTTTGCCAATTCAGCAAAGAGATTTGCTGCTGTCCTCATCCAATTCTTGAACTGGTCATCAAATTCCTCTTCGCTTTGCTGGTCATCTACCTCATGACAGCTTGAAGGCCCTGCATCTTGCCCAACAGCAACATTTTCAGCTTCTTGTCCATCATGAGAGCCTTGTCCAAGATTAGGCATTGCATTTCCTTCATTCCCATGAGAATGTCCATACTGAGAGGCATCATCACTGCTTGATTCCATCTCACTGTATGAAGACATGTTGCTGTAATTTCTCAGCTGAGCACAGAAATCAGCACTAGCACAAAGCTTTGGCTTGCAATCAGGTGCCTCGGGCTCACCAAATCAAGAGATTGAGTGATTATCCCGGCAATGGAACCATGAAACCAGCCTTCCTTCTCGGATAGGGTGGTTTAACTTGATTAAGCACTTAATTACAGCAATCGGCAAATGAACATAAACTAGAATGCTCACTTTACCTTCATAAACTTGGACAATAGACACCGTGTTGGCCCCAAAATTGACGCCCATTTTGGTATTTCTTTAATTTCAATTGCTAACGAATAAATTACAAGCCGAGATTTCACGATCTCCTTGGCTGATTCAAAAGCCCCTTGCTGTTCCAATAATCAGCAAAGCATTTGGGCAAATTGCCCCTTGATTTTCACCTAGGACTTGCTCTAATGGAACCCCAACTGGTCCAATACTGCCCCAAATTCACAATAGATGGACTGGCATTTGAAATCCTCACAATTCCACGAATTTCCGGTGCTGATTTCAGTGTACAATGCCTTTGATTGACGGCACGGGTCCCAAGGTGGCTACTAAACCCTAATTACTATTGTAATTTAGGGTTTACAGTAGTAACCTCTTTGTTGTCCACCAAATTTGCCCGTACTCTGCTACCAATGGCTGAGAATTACTGAGAATGCTTAAGCATAGACTGGAGGGGATGAGAGAATGCTGTAGAGAGAGAAAAAATCAGCTGAAATGTATCTTTTGATTTGTAGCTCTGATGACAAATCTGATGGCACCAACAGCTTCAAAAGGGGGGTAAAACATTAGCTCGGCTGGCGAGCCCTCCTCTTCTACCGCTGCCTCTCTTAAGATGGAAGAGAAAACCTGCTGCCCCCTGTCCTGTCGCGGCATGCGATCAGTCGTCGTCGCCTCTTAGAGCCAAATCTGATCACCTCCTCTCCCTCCACCAAGCTTAGAATGGCTGCAATTCAGCTTCCACCACCCTCCAACAGCCTTCTCCCTAGTTGCATGGGAAAGTTTTGCCAAGTTGCAGCCATTAAATTAATTTTTCAGAATTAATTAATTTTGAAAATTAATTTCAGCCCTTTTGACCCTGCCCAAAATTAAACATGCCCATATGTAATGAAATTGGCTAGGCCATTTGCAACTTGGAGTGGTTCCCAATCTCTGTTGACCCTTAGACTAGCATTAATTAATTAATTAATGCTAGTCCCTAGTGTCACCACTGACACTTAATGGCCAAACAATTGTCCTAGGGTCCAACCTGGCACTAACTGACCACCAAAACCCAGTTGGCATAACTTAACACAACTTTTGCCTTTAACACCCACTGCATGGGGTACTTGGCCCGTTCCCATGAAATAACTACCATGTGCATCACATGTGCTAAACAACCTTGCACATTGGATTAATAACTTAATCAAATGTTAAAGCATCTCAAAATTTCACGTCCCCGTGACATGGTTGTTCCCACGTGCGCCTGCTGGATCCGTTGTGAACGGTTCCACTAGTCGTCAGTCTGTCTGCCTTAAAGCCAGACGACGGTCCCCGCTGAAACTTGCCTCACAAATTGCGTGTTTGTCGCTTGAGCTATTCGCCTGCGACTGTAAGTTGTGTGTCTTCTGTCAGTTGTTAGTTGGTTGCGCGTTGAGGAACATGCAGAACCTCGCTCTGTTACTAGTTGTTGTAAAGCTCAACTGCAAAGTGACAGAAGTTTGAGGAGGAGTGAGCGTGAGAGCGTGATGACTGAAGAGAGAGAGTCGGAGAGCATAGTCAAGTACGATTTGATAAGATTGTACCAACAATGTGTTGGTACACGAAGAATAAAATGTATTTATACTTAGGGTACGTAAGGGTGCATTCACGTATACAATGTGCGTGTACTTTACACGGGGGTTAAATCGGGCCTTTATCCCAACAATGTTCGCCTCAAGGCCTAGGAGGGTAGTGGAAGGGCTGGAAGTGAGCTACCAGTGGGAGGAGGACGCGACCAGCAGTAAGAGGTTGCAACCAATAGAAAAATGTAGGTGAGGAGAGAGAAATACTAAAAACGCAGGCTGTAGGAGAGAGAAAACAGCAAACACAGGTGACAGGAAAGAGAAAGACTAAAAACGCAAGAAAAACCAGCAGTAGCAGTTAGCATGCTAAAATCAACTCTGAATAGTGTGTGATAGGTTGGAAATAGGCACCAGATTGTTGTAGAAAGCAATGGCCAGCTTGGACCACGATATTCTCTGTGTTCGGGGTGTGGGCAGCAATCTGAAATACTTGAAATCTGCAAAAACGAGATTGTTTTCTGAATGGAGAGTAATCAGTAACAGTCGATTTGCTGTAAATAGTTGTAGACTGCGGGTGGAAGGTTGGAAACAGGCACCAGACTGTAGATGATAGCAAGGGACAGCTGAGGCTGCGATGTCCTCCGCGAAAGGGGTGTGGGAAGCAAGCTGAAAATACCTGAAATCTGCAAAAAACGAGATTTTGATGCAGTGGAGGAATAAGAGAAGTAGACACCGGACCCGCCACTGGTCTTTGCCATCACTGGAGTGGAGGATCTTTGCTGTTGTTTGAGCAAATCTTTTTTTTTGTGGCTAATTATATTACTTCAGAAAAAACATGAATACAAAGAAGTGCTCATGCTCAGCATACCAAGCTGGAGCTGGTGAAAGTCACAGATACATCATATATATAAGCCTCTCAAGGCGGTCTGGGGGGGATAGGGGCAAGAAGCCATGGAGGGGGGTGTATCACTATCTGGGGCTACTTGCTTGCATCACGAAGAACAAGTCCTAGCTGCCCCAAGTGCGCATGAAATGACCTCGGAGCTCTTGACGAGCTCTGGACTCGCCCTGTACCTGATCCCATCAGCCTCGAAGGGAGTGGATGATGGAGGTCCAGAGCTCTGCTAAGGTCGCTTGTACTGAAAGTCTCTCTCCGCCGAAAGCCACCTGACACTGTGCCTTCCAGATATGCCAACCAGTAAGACTCCCTATGATTTCCCATACCTCAGAGTGGTCTGCTGTGGGCTCCAGTACCTGACGGATGGGTAGAGCCTCTAAACTCACCATTGCGCACGACCCTGCCTCGATAATGAATATCGTATCCTGCATCCCCGCCTCATACAAAAGGTGACGGCCCTGGCTGACCGCCTGCCAGCAGAAAGCACTCTAAGAGATACATCCAAGGCTAGGTGCTATGCGGCGCAGGATGCAGCATACTCCTCTTCACACAAGCTGTGCCGCCTCACACGACCAAAGGCAGTGCTTTGGGGTTTCCATAGACTGCTGTGTGCAGCACTTACAAACTCCCTTTTTCTGCATTTGGGCAAGCCAGCTTTCCACCGCCAAGTCTCCATGTGCCACTAGCCATAAAAAATATGATACCCTCCTCGGCCTCCAGCTGTTCCATAGACAGCGCTAGAAGGTCCATTGGAACGGCTTTGTGATACTGTGCTTTGCCTAGTGCCTGCTGCGTGACGGCGCCCAATCCATGTCCTCCTGCATCAGTACGTGTCTGCCAATCCTGATAGTGCACTCCAGGAACCTCGATGGCTTCTTGGCGACCGCAGTGACTAGCCAAGGCCACTCTTCCGATCCCACTCCAACTCATCAAGTGGCCTTCCTTCCCAGATCCAGAGGCGCCACTCTCTGAGCTCCTGCCAAAAGACCAAAGGGGCATCCGCCATGTCTTCCCTTGAAGGCCAACCACCCGGATCCTCTTCCATGAAAGGACAGCTATCCCTTCATCCTGTTGTCCTTTGTCAAGAGCCAGATGCTCCCTCTCCTGCATTGTGAAAAAGGTCCTAGGTGGAGCGCCATCCACTCTTCTTGCCACCTGTAGGGGGATGCTTGCTAGTGAAAACCTAGCGGCCCATACCTCCCCGGGTTCTATCGGCTCTCGGATCGGGGGAGCAAGCCACTCCTGAGGTATCGCTGCGTCTATCTTCCTTTTCCTCAGCTCCACTTCTCGCTGGTAGCCTGATACTTGCTTCAGCACCTCCTCGTCCGCCATCCTGTACACCTCCCGCCATGTCCTGATGGTACAAGCCGGGCCAGCCTCCCAACTAGCCCATTGGATGTGGGGGTGCTCGCCAATCAGTGCCCCTTTCCAATCCCTGACCTGGGGGTTCCAAATCACCGGCTGACGGTCTATCTCCTCTTGGCAGCCTGGGGGGCTCTGGATTAGGGCCTTACGGAGGCCTTGCCACACGCGAAGCAAGCTACGTAGAAAGGGTGATCTGGGGGGGGGGGGGGGGTGATCTGGGCTGACGTGAAGATCCATCTCAAGGATGGCCTCCACTCACCGCCAAGCCTTGGTCTACAGTCCTGAAGACCCTCTTGCAATAGGATCTTCCAGGTCTGCCCTCCCGGTGTGAGGCTGCAGACAACTAGCTTGCCCAAGAGGGCCATACTCTGATACTCTGGGTCTATGATCCCAAACCCTCCCTCTGATCGATATCGTATAATGGTTGCCCATGCCACCTTGGCCTTGGAATCCCTGGAGCCGTCTGACCCAAACTAAAGGAAATTCCGCACTAGGCGGCGAAGCTGCATTACGCAGGAGGAGAAGCATCAACACGAGGCGATGTACCAGGCCGTCGCTAGGAGGACCTGGTTAACTACCAAGGCTCGGCCGGCTAGTAAGAGGCGAGCCGTGCTCTAGTAGGTCAACTTCCTCCAAATAGAATCGAGGACTGGAAGTAACTACTGGGCAGGAGTGATGTCGAGTCCCACCTAGAACCCTAGGTACCGGACGGTCTGTCCTTTGCTCACCCATCTAAATCCCAGGTGGACGCCCCACTCCATGCTAGAGTCTAGGTCTGTGAGGAAACCAACCGACTTTCGCTAGTTGATTTTTACTCCCGCTGCAGAACAGAACACCTCAAGAGCCAACCTCACTCTCTCCAGCATCAACTCGTCGTTCTCTATGTAGAGCGTTGTATCATCTGCATACTCTGAGTCTAACAACTCGGTCTCCTCTCTAACTGGAAGTCGAAGGCCATGTAAACCGCTCACACGTGACTTGAGGAAGTGAGACATCGCCTCTGCAAAGTGAAGGAACAGGTACAGGGCCAGGGGGCAGCCCTGTTGGACCGATCTCTCTAGTCAAAACTCCTCCCCTTGCCTCCCTCCTATGAGAACCCTGCTAGTGGCCGATCTGTAAAGTGCGGAGATCCCAGAAATCCAAGCCTGGGGGAAACCCAACCTCACCATGGTGCCCTCTAGGAAATCCCAGTCCACCCTGTCATAGGCTTTCTCAAAATCCAAGAGTAGTACGGCCAGTCTCTGCCCACTGTACTGGGCCCACTTTGTTGCCTCAAAGAAGGTGAATACATTGTCCAGGATGCTCCTATCCTGGACAAAGCTTGTCTGTGTGTCATGGATGATGTTTGGAAGCAAGGGGCGTAGTCGCCTACCAATCATCTTTGCCAGTGCCTTATAGGCCACTGACAATAAGGTGATCGGTCTTCACTAGGAAAGCTCCAACCGGTCTCCCCCTTTGGGGAGAAGACTGATAAGGCCTGTCGATAGACTCCTTGGCATTTGTCTTGAAGTGAAAATCTCCTGAAAGGCCATCAGTAGGGGGTCCTTCACCACTTCCCAGAAGGTAGTGAAGAAAGCCTTAGAGAGGCCATCCTCTCCCGGGCATTTCTGCCCATCCCGTGTATGGAAAGCCTCCTCTAGTTCCTTCTCTGTGAAGGGGGACTAGGAGGGAGCATCCCATCTCCTCTGTGACGAGGGACGGGATGTTATCCTAGACTTGCTGTCTACATCGCAGTCCTCCAGCTGAGGCTGTCTCTTGTTGGAAGAGGTGACTATAGTAGTTGGTGGCAATCTCCATCACCTCGTCTAGGCTAGAATGGGTCCTCCATACTGATCTCGGAGACTACGTATCTGCTCTCCTAAGGTGCGAGGCTGGTGCACCTGAAAAAACTCCTTGCACATCTTGTCCCCCTTCCGTGCCCAGAAAGCTGCTGAGGTGCGGAAAGAGAACTCAGAGCGCTTGTCCTCTGGGCCAGCAATGGCTACTTGTGCACGCACCTGTGTGTGGAGAGTGGGATCCCTTGGTGCCTCCTGTAATAATCTCTGCGTGGCTACAAGGTCCCCCCCGGAGTGCTCTCTCCTCCCAGCTCTGTTGCCTGGCTTGTATGCCTGCCTCTTGGGAGATTCTACTCGAGTCAGCTAGGGGCTCTGCAACCTCCTCTGTGATCTGGCCCCTCTTGCCCCACTCTCTGGTCCAAATCTGCTCTATCTATCTCGTCACCTCCTCCCTCGTGTAGATCGAGTCAGGGATCCGACAAGATTGTGTATCTAGGGTAGATGATGGGGGATCTAGTGTCAGGAGAATTGGGCAATGATCAGACAATGTGGTGCTTGCCAACTGCCCAATCTGGCCTCCCCGAGAGCCTCCCCACTCTCCCACATAAAACCTGTCCAACCGCTCCAGCATTACTCCACCTAGCTACCTGTATCCCCAAGAGAAGTCCAGCGACCTCTCCTTCCTGTGGAAGGCAGGGTCTCTCCAGGCATCGTGTACTCCTACTGCCAGTAGAAACACCTCCCATGCCTCTTGCTCCTCCCTGGCCATGCCCTGGTAGTTTCTCCCTTTGCCGTGCTGGTCCTCTAAAGCCTTCAGGTTGTCGAAGTCTCCTCCAACAATCTAGGAGTCCACCTCTGGGAGTCCTTCCGCGAACTCCACCCAGAACTTGCTGCTTGCCCTAACCTCTGTAGGGGCATAGATATTAAGGACTCTAAGGCACGAGTCTCCAATATCCAATCTGATCCATAGCACCCTCCTTGCCACTATCGTCTCGTGGTCTCGAAAACAAGTGGTAAGACTCAGACCAATAGAGGTGCATACGCCTCCACTCCTACCATGGGCACCTATGGCGTGCTCCCAGTAAGTGTGCGAGCTACCGGTGAGTAGCTTCCCTACCCGCTGGGCTTGGGTGGGGGTGAGCTTGTGCTCTTGTAGAAGTAAGATGTCAATCCATCCAGCAAAGGCAAGCTGCAACTCCTACCGAACAATCAATTTCCTGGAACCACGTGCCCCACTGTAGTGGAGGCTATTTACATTCCAGAATGCAAGGTGTAAGCTCATGGGGAAACCTGTGACTGCCAGAATAGGCATCTGTTTAGTGTGGAGGCTGTTGATGACGAGGAGGAGCTATGAGGCATGCAGGTATAGTTTGCCGCCAGTCTGGACGGCGAGCTCCATTCCCCCATGGTGGCCCTCGGCTGGACCATAGGGGTGATGGAAGTTCCAGGTGGTACTATCAATGCATCTATTAGCCATGCTGAGAGTCGTGACTCTGTGCATTGGTAGAAACGGGCTGCCTGTGCCAGAGGCCACTCGATCACATCCCTCAGAGCTCTCCACTGTGGAGGGGCTCGAAAGATAATGCTCAGGTGAGGGACCTCGGCACTAGCCCACCAGTTAATGTCCATCATGCAACCAGGCCACTGTTGTGCAAACAATGCTAGTCCTTCTTCTCCCATCCACTGGGAGGTGTGGTCCGCCACCTGACTCTTCAACTCTTTCTCTATCAGTGTCGTCGTCCACTCCCCTAAGTGAGAGGACTGAAGAAAAAAAAACATAGTTTGGTCCATCCGGTGGTGCTAGTAGATGGACCTTGCCCCTCCTTGACTTATGTACCACGAAGATCCCCACCTCTAGAGGTAGTGGGAACACTCCACACTCCGCAACTCTCAAGTAGGACCATGGGCCACTGCGGAAGAACTCCTGTGGCAACAGGTGTGCCTGTCAAGGGAAAGTGTGACGGGCGGTAGGGGTGGATGAGCTGGTGGCTGTATGGGAGGGTGAGGACTGCTGGTGTGAAGAGGATGTAGGCGTGTGTGGCTCATCACCTCCTATGAGAGGAGGGGGGGTGGGTCTGGGGGAGATCACCTGAAGCAGGTGCGGATCAGGGGGTGCTCGGTACGGGAGGTGGTGGGGGGGAGGACGATCGAGGGATGGTGGGATGGACGGAAGTACATGGCGAGTGTGGGAGGGGGGTTGGTGGTCCTGGAAATGGGAGGCTGTGGGCCAGGGTGGGGGGGGCATGGGATGTGGAGGGGGGTGGGTGTGGGGGCTGTGGAGACTCAGGAGAGGTAGTTTGTGGCGCGGGTGGTGAATGTGGGGGGTTGCGGTCCTGCCGGGTGGGGCGGGCTGTGGAGTGCTCTATCGAGGGGGCATCGCACCCCCACCTGCTCCCTGCTGCCGAGGCTGGGTCTAAGACATTGGCTACGCCCCCCTTGCCATCTCCCTCTCTGTCGTCTCTGGACCTGTGTGAAGCTGTCAGCGTCCACCTGCGGGCCTATCGGTAGAGCCACCTTGGCTCCGAAACGCGTGCAACCTGTTGCCTGATGCCCAAAGTCGTGGTAGCATAGGCACTGCCCTGGCTGCTTCGTCACAATGACCTGCTGCCTAAAGGAGTGTCCGTCCGCCTCGATCTCTAGGAACTGTGGGATATTCTTGACCTCTTTCATTGCCACCCGTACCTTTGGGACTCTTGCAGCTATCACTACATCTGAAAGGACGCAGGAAGGATAGTGTCAAAAAGCCTTCCAAAGTCTCCCACCAACTGGTGATAATCAATCGCCAGGCCGGGGAAAAGAAGGGTGATCGGGTGCCGAAGAAACCTGATGTGGAGTGCAAACGCCTCCACAGTAAAGCTCGTGTAACAGGGGACCATGTGTATAACCCCCTTCGTGGACGCGTATGGTGAATTGGCGAGTAACTCGCGAGCTGTGTCCACCAAGCTGAGTCGGACCATGAAGATCCCTTGGTCCAATAGGACTACCTCCTCGATCTGCGCTCTCCCGATGCGCAGCGTGGAGTGTAGCCAGTCCTGAAGTTGGGCCTTGGCTGGGGAATGTCCTACTACGTGACCATAAATCGCTGTTTCCATTAGCTCCAGCTCCTTAGCTCGGACGGCTAAGAGCTATTCCTCAGATAGGACTACGCGCAAGGTGTTTGATTGGGGGGCACTTGCTGAGTGCACCGGCGTCTGATAAGAGGTTTCCATTGCGCGTCCCTATTGAAAAACTTGCCGATCACACTGCTGAACTGCCGGAGAGGGGGGGGGTGTTGCTGCAAATGGAGGGAGCAATCGGGGTGGGGTGGAGGTGGTGTGTGATGTCGCTGAAGAAGGGGGGGGGGGGGGGGGAGGGGTTCTGTTTTCTTACGGTGATAGGGGCACCGGGTGCCACAAAAGATGTTTCCAGATTGAAGTCGCACGGGTGAGGAGGCTGGAGCTGCCAGTTGAAAGGGACGGGGGACAGCGCAGGAGTTGGGGGGGACTAGGCGTCAGATTTGGGAGGTGTAGAAGGGTCAGAAAGGGGGGACAACAGAGAGCGTCAGGTTAGGCGTTTGATTGGGGGTCAGCGCAAGATTTTTTGGGGGGGGGGGTTGGGCGTTAGATTGGAACCAGGGCGGAGGGAGGTTGGCCAAAGAGGATTTTGTGGCAGAGCTAGAGTTGGGGGGGGGGGGGGGATGGGTGTGGGGCAGTGCTGTTGGAAGCAACACGAATGTTACTACTTATATTTATTTTATTGAAAAAGTTCAATCTTCTAATTCGTAATGTAATTTGATTTCTTTTGATACTAATCTTAACATGAATTCAAATGTTACTACTTATATTTATTTTATTGAAAAAGTTCAATCGTCTAATTTGTAATGTAATTTAATTTCTTTTAATACTAACCTTAACATGAATTCAAATGTATACGAGTATTTGGATCTGATTTTATGTGAATATGCTAGTGTCTTTCTGTTCGAGTTATTTGATGGAATCTTACACCGTTTAATTGAGATGTTGCTCGTTAGCCATACTTTCGCTGTCTCGTGGTATCTTATACTATAGGATTAAGATGTTGTTTAGTAGCCATCCCCTCTCTTGGCAACCTTATAGGTTTAGGCCGAAAGAGGAAGATGAGAAAACTAGGCAACTTCAAGGCTACCTAGCTGAGGGTTTTATTGAGCATTGTCTCCATATGACGGGCTTGTTCTTCTCGCTAAAAAGAAGCATAATAAGATGCACTTTTGTGTTAATTACATAGGTCTCAATAAGGTGACTATAAAAAATAAGTATTCATCGCCTAGAATGGATGTTCTTATATAGATTGACTTTGTGGTATGCGATATTTCACCGAAATCGATGCTACCATCAGATATGGATAGCTTTAGAGAATGTCTTGAAAATTGCGTTGTGAATGCAGTACGAACATTATTAATTTTTGGTTCTACCTTTTGGATTGAAATGCTCCTGCAACTTTCGAACACATAATGAATGACTTATTTTATTCATATCTTGGAAAGTGAAAAGTTGTTTTTTTTGACAATATCCTTATTTATAATAAGTCGTTCAAGGAATATGCTAAATATTTGCGTATCGTCTAACATCTCTTAAGACGAGAGCAAGTGTTTGCAAAAATATCTAAGTGCAGAATTTTTTGCATGGAGCTATTATGTCTTGGTCATGTCATCTCGATTGATGGCATTCGGATTGATTCCAAAAAGATTTGAGTAGTATTTGATTGGTTTGAGTAGCAAGAAAAAACATGTTAGTTCGTTGATTATTTGGACTAGTGAGTTTAATCAATGTTTATAAACATTGAAATGGTTGGTTAGCATTGCACTGATGGTGTAGCTTATCAATCCGAATAAACCTTTTGAGATTCATACGGATGTGATTGATTATGCTTTAGATACTGTTCTTTATCAAGATGCCCGACCTATCGCATTTGAGAGTTGTAAGCTCGTTGACGTCCAAACCCATTACACCACCCAAGAAAAGGAACTATTGGCAAGTGAGATGGGTAGAGCTTACGCAAGAGTTTGGCTTGAAAATTTGATATAGAAAGGGTGTAACTAATATGATTACTGATGATCTTAGTCGAATGCTTGAATTAAATGTCTTATTTTTCTTTGAAATCTGGATTGATTTTTCTCTCTCTCTCTCTCTCTCACTCACAAAGGGTGCCCAAACGATGTTCACTTTGGTGAGATTAGGCAACTAGTGTTGGGGATGTAAAGGTCCTTTATTCACCTTCGTGTGTGTACACGTGTATTATTTAGTTGTACATGTGAATCCATGTAAGTATAAATACATTTTATTCTTTGTGTATCAACACATTGTTGGTACACCCAAATCATATTGTACTCTCTCCCTCTCTCTGTCGCTCTCACTCACCTGCTCACTCCTCCAGCTGCAATACACTCACAACAATTGGTATCAGAGTTGACCGTGCAAGACCCACAGGTTAAACGGGCTATTGAGGTTAGGCGTGACAAGAGCAGGCAAGGACTATAGTCGCAAGCGATAAGTGTAGTTGACGTGCAGGCAACTCATGACTAGGCGTTGGGAACTGTGGCAGACAACCAACACGTAGTGTTACATGAGCGGTGATCGAGAGCAAGCCTCATTCACAACCCGATAACGAGACGTTAAGGAGTGCCGGTTGGGGTAATTGACTTTGTCGAATGCACAACTTAATTTGAAAAATTCAAATATTTGATAAAACACCACAAGCCACACAAATAATAAGAGTAAAAACAACGCCTCTTATAACTCAAAAATTTAAAACCCGTATGCGGGTAGAGCATCACACAACCACACAATGGAAATACCAATTATTCGAAAACAAACAAAGAAAAATATATTCTCGTACCTTAACAACCTTGAGCCGATGCTCGACACCACAAAGTCTAGATTCTTCAACTTCGAAATTAACGTGTCAAGAGTATCCTCTCGCATGCGACCCTCCTCTCACATCTCTCACAAGATGACAAGAAGACTCTAAGGGGAAGGCCCCTAACTCTCCACTCTCCCCTCTCCTTTTATAGTTTTTTACATTCTCACTCATGTTGAATATGATTTTGCTTTCCCAAAAAGCCTTAGGCTTTTTATGCCTTTAGCGTTCTCACCGTTTAATCTTTCAATAAGCTTTAAACTTTAAACGTTTTTTCTAAAGAGCTAAAAGCCTTTAAGGCTTTATCAGATCTTGACGTCCTGCGTTTGATAGCCATAGCCTCCTCCCACAAACATTTTGGCTATTCCTGACATGACTATGGTCATAGGCATTGAAATGGGGCAACCAGCAACACACTGCAATAGCCGTCGCATGTTTGCTTTCTAAAACCTTGAGTGTTGATAGCACTCATAACGACTCATTTGTTCTGGTGTAAATTGTGCCAAGATAGCCTGCATCTTCTCAGGATCCACAGTCTGCGATTTCCCCAACTTGATGTCTGGATTCTCTTCCTTTTTCGTCCTTCTTCGTATATGTCGTTGCAGCAGTGCTCGCTGTTCTTCTTCTCGTTGTCTCAGCACACCCACTACGTTGTCATCGTCGGCTCTCTTTAGCTCTATTCCCTCTTCATCGTCAGCTTCCGTTTTAACTTGTTTCTTTCTTCAACTTTCTGCAGTCTTCATCACCTCCATATTCAGCGTCTTCTCGTCCGCCTTCATTAGCTACGGCTTTGTGGCCTTACCGGTCTTCGCTGATGATCCCCTCCCTTCAGTCTTTTTGTCCCAGCTTGCCATCGTCAACTTTGGCTTTGCCTTCTTCATCGTGATTGATTGACATGTTTGATCCCCCTCTTCTTCGACTATCTCCTTGTCACCTTCCTGTTTCGATGTCGTCCTTTGACTTCTGTATCAACAGCAGCATCACCAATTATTCGATCGTCGTCTTCTGTTCTCTGTTGTCGATGTCACCCCCTTTTTTTGTGTTTGTTGAAGCCGTTGTTTTTTATGATGTCATCGGCTTCGTCGACAGCCTCGTCACTCATCATCCTCAAGTCCTCGTCTGTAGTTTCTACTCTCCTCCATTGCATCTACAATTCGGTCCTTCTTCTCCACCTGATTGTCGTCTTTGTCTTCTACTCAGTCATCTTCACTCCCTTTTTTGTCGTCGTTGCTTCGTCTTCTTGTCCTTCTTCAGCTTCTCTATCTGCTTCATTCGTCATGCGTCATGCTTCCTTTGTCACCTTCAGCCAGCAAAGATCGGTTGTTAGTGCAACTTCTTGTTCTTCTTCTGTTGCGTCTTCAGATTCGTCACTTCCTTCGTTTCGTCATTGACTTAACTCTCTCGTAACTGCATCACTTTCATCCACGATCTGATGAGGCTTCGGCTTCTTTTTCATCGTCACTTCGTCATCTTCCAAGCGCTGTCATTTTCCGCGTGTTAGAATGCCATCCCTCTTCCATCATCAAGTCGCCATTTTCCTGTTATTACATGTTGCCATCTTGACCATCATCATCAAATTGAATTGAAATGCCGTCATTGCTGAATTAATAACGATCCCAATAAGTATATTTGTAGGCCGTCTATGCCTTCATTCCAATCTCTTAACCTTTTTACATTTGAGAGTTTAATTAGTTTCCATCGGCGCAATCGTTACCATCATGCCCATCATTAACGATAGCTGCCCTTCGTCTACAACAACCGCCAGTTCCTTCATGTTACACCCTTTATTTATTATCTGTCCTCTGGCATCTAGATCTTGAATACTGGAAGTGTTGTTTTTCCTTGTCACTTGGTTCACAACCCATTTCATCACTTGCTACACTCATAGCAGCCACATGCCTAGATTGAATGCACCCTATCTTGCCATAGCTTTGAAAATCCATCCTCAAATGCTGATCCAATTAGCTTGCTTGATGAAGAAGAACCTTACTCTTGCAATATGGACCTTTCAAGTCTTGCGTATCCTTGTATTCTTCATAAACTCCAATGCGGTTTTGACATTCTTGGAATCTTCAAAATGAATCTGTATTTTCATGCAATGTGCCCTAGCAGAAATATGCTATGAAAAAGAACTCCGTGCACAATCATACATGATTTGAGAAAACATGCAATTGATCGAATCCATGACATGCTACTACCATTCAAACAATGCTCACACAAAAAATATGGATGCATTGGAAGAATTGTGCCTAGCCTATCTAGATGTGCTAGTGCGTTATGCAAACAAAATTCCTTGTTAATTAAATCCTTATTCTCTCCTCTCAATGCTCTTCTAAAATATATGACATACTCCGCTCCACCCATCCATAATCTCACCAACACTCTAGAAAAGAAGGTCCTTAAGATGTTGACCAGATAAGAACAACCCATCTCACAATTGACGGCGTCCTTCACGACCCTCTAAACTCACCCAACCTCCTTACACACTCAACCAGAGGTTCCTAACTTTGTGATGAACATCCCAAATGGTGCGTGCAAGAAATGTGTGTGCTCAATGACACGTGCTCTCTCATGTGCTCGTGCATCTAAAATTTACTGCATATTGTTGTAGCGGACCTCATGCCGTGCTAGTGCTCAACGATGGTGCAAAACGTGCATAATCCCAACCCATGGCATGGAAGTATTTGATAAGAACAGGAGACGACCCCCAAGTGCAGTGCATCAACAAGTGCAACGTGAAGTGCTCGTGAACCCATTATCCCCGTGATGTGCAAGAGTCTCGACAAGAATACATACCTAGCTCCTTAATGTTCGGTAGCTAATAGCAAACTCTAGCATCAACCTGTCCAAAAAAAATACCAAGCTCGACCAAGGCTATTAAGTTTCACACTCAACAAATCAAATAAAATGACAGAAACAAATCCTAAACTAGACAAACACAAGAAATCCAACTACGAAACAACAAAACAAACTGTTATGCAAACAACTAAGCTAGCAGAAATCAAACCTAACTACAATTTGACTAGGGGTTTTCAATTTTCACAAAAACGCTTGATAGTGGCAGGTCTAGCGTGGCAGACAACTAGCACGCGGACGGTCCAGCGAGCGACCAACGCGGAAGTGTTGAGCGTTGGCAACAAGAGACGTAGGTCTAGTGGGGAACGATGACCGGGCGCACATGGGATGACAGTAGAGTGTATGCATGGGTGAAGACCCGTCCGATGCGACGGCGGGTCAATGACATCTGATGAGGGTTCGTACATGGAAGTGCAGTCTTGAAATCTGTGCAAATTTGGTTCGGAAAATTTGGGGCTTTTCCCTGATTTGAAGTTGTTTATGCTTGACAGTGACATTTGTGTTAGAAATTGCGAACATTGCGTATACTGACCTTAGTACATTGGGGGTTTTACCAAATTTGTCGGAATTTCACCCATTTGAGTAAAATTTCTTGACATTGGACTTGGAAAAATTGGGGCTTTTCATATATTGATGAAATTTTGCTCAGCTTGGTCAAAGTGGCTGACATTTACTCACTGTTGGACCTGGAAATTTGGGATTTTGTGCAGATTTCGGTAAATTTCTGTAGTAGTTGCCCGTGTGGTGGCTGGTTTATGTAAAAACAGCAGAGATTTATTTATGGTTGGGCAAGAACAAGAGTGTATTTGCTGGTTCAGCTTGTGCTTTTGCAGCTTAGTGCATTTACTCTTGTGTTTGTGATAAAATGGCTGCAACTTCTTCCAATTCTGACTTCAAGAGTTTGATGGAAATCAAAGGGTTTGATGGTCAGGGCTTTGACCTTTGGAAAGAAGGTATGCAGGGCATATTGTTCTTAAAGGATTGTAAGGATGCTTTGCAAGAAGATAAACCCGCACAAATGTTTGATGCAGACTGGGCCAGAGTCAACAAAAAGGCTGTGGCTTATATAAAGATGGGTGTCATTGATGACATTTTGACAGACATAAAGGGCTTAGATACTGGTTATGCAATATGGGAGAAGTTGAAAACTACCTATGAGATCACCACACCTGTTAATTAGGTGCATTCAATGCACAAGTTGGTGAATATGCGAGTGCATGAGTTGAAGTCTGCAGTTGAGCACTTGAGTGCATTTATTGGTATTTTAAATCAGCTTAAGGATGCTAATTTGGATTTGATGATAAGTTGAGGGCGATCTTTCCGATCATGACATTGCTTGATTCTTGGGAGACCTTGGTGGTTTCTCTTAGTAATAACCCCAATCTCTCACATAATGGGGTAAGGGGTTGAATCTTGAATGAAGAAATTAGACGTAAGTCTAGTGGAGAAGGCAGTAACTCAGCTTACAATGCTAGAGGTAGGGCTGAAAAGAAAAATGCAAATGCTTGACAGAGAAACAGAAGCAAGAGCAAAGGAAAGGAAAAGAGTGATATTACTTGCTATTAGTGTGGCTGGAAGGGCCACAAGAAGCTTGATTGTAGGTACTATGAGAAGGAACAAGAGAGAAAGAAGAATACAGGAGACAGAAAGAAGAAAGAGGATAAGACAGATGTATTTGAGGTAGTCAAAGGCAAGGAAAAGGCCAATGTGGCCTCCAGTGTAGTCATAGAGAAGCTCTCGGATACAGAGGCTGATGTATTATGTGCAGTAGATTATGATGCCCTTGTATGTCACATGTAGGATATGCAGATTACCAAGGTTGATGTGATTGATGCACTTTTGTCAATTGATGATGGTGTCACTCAGACTTGGATTGTAGACTCTGGTGCCTCTTTCCATGTAACTCCTTGCTTGGAGTGTTTTGCTATGTTCAATGAAGGTAGTTATGGAAAAGTGTATCTTGGAAATAACCATGCTTGCAGCATTGATGGGATAGGCAGTGTACACTTGTCTTTAGATGATGGGCAAGAGCTTGTGTTAAAAGATATCAGATATGTGCGTGGCATCAAGAAGTGTTTACTATCTTTTGGTCAGCTTGACTTGCATGGTTACACTACACTGTTTGGTGGTGGTTTGTGGAAATTGAAAAAGGGTTTCATATGCTAATTGCAAAAGGAACCAGGAAGGACACTTTGTATTGTTTACACTGTAAAGCTTTGAATGGCAAGTTTCTTGCTGTTGCTGAAATTGACTGTCATTTGGAGTTGCGACATAAGAGATTAGGCCATATGAGCCAGAAAGGACTTGATGTCCTTACCTCTTTGAAGAGGGTTGATGGAAAAGGCTCTAAACTTGACTTTTGTAATGTCTGTCACTTTGGAAAGCAAATAAAAGATTCCTTTTACTCTGGTGTCTCATGTAAGTCCAATGTATGTAGCATGCTTGTGAAATCGTTGGGTGGTGCTGCATATTTTGTTTCTTTTATTGATGATTGTTCTAGAAAGATTTGGGTTTATCTATTGAAAAAGAAAAGTAAAGTGTTTGCTATTTTTAAAACTTTTCATGCATTTGTGACTACTTAGACAGGTAGAAAGCTGAAATGCTTGAGAATTGATAATGGGGGTGAGTTTACATCTATTGAGTTTAAGTCCTTTTGTGACTTGCATAGAATCAAGAGGGAGCTTACAGCGCCTTACAACCCTTCTTCAAATGGGGTGGTTGAAAGATACAATAGGACTTTGTGTGAAAGAGTGCAGTGCATGCTGTCCACTGCTAATCTCCCTCATGAATTTTGGGGAGAGGCACTTAAAACCGCGGTTCACATTTGTAACCGCTCTTCAAATAGGTCCTTAAATAATGGCATCCTTGAGGAGGTTTGGTCTGGCGAATCGGCCTCATATGACCATTCACGGATATTGGGTTGTGATGCTTTTGTGCATGTTAGAGATGAATTGAGGAATAAACCTGACCCGAAATCCACCAAAGGCATTTTCATGGGCTATGGTGATGAGGGTGAATTTGGCTATAGAGTGTGGTTACCACAGTCCAAGAAAATTGTTCGTAGCTGTAATGTTGTGTTTAATGAGGCAAAGTTGCCGAAAAGTACTTTAGCCTTTGATGAAGACATGAAAAAGGTCAAATTTCAGAATTTGCAGCCACCTATTACTTCAAATGATGAGCCTCATGATGCTGTACCACAGGTTGAAACTGATGATCAGCTAGTTATTTTTGACCTAGATGATGATGAACAGCAAATAGAAGCACAAGGAGGTCATGGACAGCAAGATAGACTTGCTGATTATGAAAATGCAGGTGTTGGGAATGAAAATGAAGGTGCTGTACAGCATGAATAGCATATTGAAAATGGCTTACAGCAACCAATAAATGCTGAAAATCACATACCTCCAGATGTAGACCCAATTCTTGAGAATGTAGATCATTGGGTACGCAGGTCTACATGCTTAAGAAGGCAATCACATAGGTATGACCCTCTTTGCACTATGTGATGCTTACAAATGAGGGTGAGGCTTGAGCCCCTTACATATAAAGAGGCCAAGTCGTACAAAGCAGTAAGTGGGAGCTAGCTATGTAGGAAGAGATTAAATCTCTGTATGCTAATGGTACTCGAGATCTTGTGTCGTTGCCCAAAGGAAGAAAGTCTCTTCCAAACAAATGGGTTTACAAAGTAAAGATAGTTGATGGGAAACCCAAGTACAAGGCAAGACTGGTTGCCAAAGGGTATGCACAGAAGGAAGGAATTGACTTCCAAGAGGTATTCTCACCTGTTGTGAAGATGACCACTCTACATGTGCTTTTTGCTCTTATTGTTGTATTGGACTTAGAGCTGTACCAAATGGATGTGAAAACAACTTTTGTGCATGCAGACATTGATGAGGAAATCTACATGAAACAACTCAAGGGTTTTGCAGTTCCTCGAAAACAACAATTGGTGTGTAAACTAAAACGCAGCTTATATGGGCTGAAGCAAGCACCACTGCAGTGGTACAAAAAGTTTGACACTTTTATGCTCTCTCATGGGTTTACACGTAGCCATGTAGATCATTGTTTGTACATGAAAAAGGATACAGATGGCATTCCCATCATACTTGTTTTGATATGTGGATGATATCTTGCTAGCTGGGAAAAGAAAGACTAGCTTGGATGCTCTCAAAGATCAGCTGAAATCGGGAATGCAGAGCATATATTGGGCATGAGGATTCGCAGGGATAGAATGCAGAAATTACTATTCTTATCTCAAGAGAAGTACATTGAAAAGGTACTGGACATTTATAACATGGCTGAAACTAAGCCTCTTGGGGTGCCCTTATCTCCATATCTTAAGCTTAGTAAAGCCAACAATCCAAAAGATGACATGGAAGCCAATGCTATGAAGGGAGTCCCTTATGCATTAGCTTGTGGCTCTCTTATGTATGCTATGGTTGCTACTCGTCCAGACATTGCTCATGGAGTGGAAGTTGTCAGCAAGTTTATGTTAAATCCTAGTAAAACACATTGGGAGGTTGTCAAGTGTATTCTTCGATATCTAAAGGGTACACAAGGAAATTGTATTTGCTATGGGCAGGGTGCACTTAGTCTGTAGGGTTATTGTGATGCAGACATGGCAGGTGACTTGGACACTCGTAGGTCCACTAGCGGGTATGTCTTTATAGTTGCTGGTGGGGCCATTTCTTGATGCTCAAGTTTGTAGAACATCATAGCACTAAGTACTATTGAAGCTGAATACATATAAGCTACTGAAGCTTCTAAGGAAGCTATATGATTGAGTAGACTTGCAAAGGATCTCGGCATGTTTATGAGTACTCTAGTGTTGGGATATGATAACCAGAGTGCTGTGTATCTGGCTAAGAATACCATGTATCATTCACACACAAAGCATATAGATGTGTGATATCACTTTATCAGACAGATTCTGGAAGATGGTCTAATCACATTGATCAAGATCAAAATATAAGACAACCCTGCATATGTTCACTAAAAGTGTAAGCAAGGTTTAGCATGAGCATTGCATATGACTAGTGGGAGTTGGTTAAAGGTTCACTTCGGACCTTTAGGTGGGAGGTTTTTGGGGATGTAAAGGTCCTTTATTCATCTCCGTGTATGTACACATGTATTATTTAGTTGTACATGTGCATGCACCCTTACGTGTCCTAAGTATAAATACATTTTATTCTTTGTATACCAACACATTGTTGGTACACCCAAATCATATCGTACTCTCTCTCTCTCTCTCTCTCTGTCACTCTCACTCACCTGCTCACTCCTTCAATTGTAGCACACTTTGTAAAGGTTTTTTATTCACCTCTGTGTATGTACATGTGTATTATTTAGTTGTACATGTGAATGCACCCTTACATGCCCTAAGTATAAATACATTTTATTCTTTGTGTATCAACATTGTTGGTACATCCAAATCATATTGTACTCTCTCTCTCTGTTGCTCTCACTCACCTGCTCACTCCTCCAGTTGCAGGGGACACTCAACAACTAGTTCAAGAGGGAGTAGCTGAGATGGCATATTAAGACTCTGGTTACTTGCTACTTTTATTGGTGGCATATTAAGACTATGGTTAAGTCTTATGTGCATGAGTGCTCATAGTGTTAGCTTAATAAAGTTGAACGGCATATACAGGCGGGGATGTTACATCCTTTGCAAATTCTTGATAGAAAATGGAGTAGTATTTCTATGGATTTTTTAGTAGGATTTTCCCGTACAAACCAAGGTCATGGCATAATTTAGGTTGTGGTCAATTGATTGATGAAAATGACTTGATTCATTCCTATGAAGATGATAGTGGAAAGCCACGCATTGGCTGGTCTCTTTGTCGAACATGTTTATATACTTTATGGTTTACTTGACGAAAAAGTCAGTGACATGGATCCTAAGTTCACTTGCCAATTCTGGCAAATGGTTTTCCAAAGACTGAAAATTGGATTGCCCATGTTGTCCGCGGAGCATCTTGAAATCGATGGACTGATTGAAATGCCAAATCAAACTATGGAGGATATATTGCATGTATATGTCTTATAGGCAATCTAATTGGGAGCGTTATCTTTCTCAGATTGAGTTCACTTGTAACAGTACTAAGCATTCAACTATTGGTTATAGCTCATTTATGCTTATGTATCATTATGAGCTGAAACCACCAATTGCCATAGAGCTTAAGGGGTTGAAAATGGAGTCTATGATTGACTTTTTGTACAATATATAGGAGATGTTGATTGATGATTACTAGGGAAACCATTAAAATGGCCCAAGATCATGCCATGTTCTATGCTAACCAACATCGCACTCCTCAAGAGCTCTAGGAGGGAAGGTAGGTTTACCTTAAAAGTCTTAAAGGACTTTGATTCAATGACTACCGATTGGTGCTATAAATTGTCTTCGAGATAGCATGGTTCTTTCCAGATCGCTCATTACACTCTTTGCATCCATTCTAAGATTTCCTTTTGCACTACACTTGAAACTAGCCTTCCTTCTTAGATAGGGTGGTAAATGACTTGATTAATCACTAATTATTACAATCATAAATTCACATAAATTGAAGTGCACACTTTACTAGTGTAATCTTGGACAATGGACAACATGTTTGCCTTGAAACTTCTGCCCCTTGCGGTATTTCTTTAGCTTTTATGCAAATAGATAGAGTACAACTGAGATTTTTTAATCTCCTTTGCTAATCCAAGTGCCTCTTGTTGTCAAAACTGACCAGTACGCGTTCAAGCCAATTCGGCTCTTGGTTTGCTTGGGGATTGGCTTTCATCTTGCTCTTGGAAAGACAAATTAAGCCCCAAATTTGATATGAGTTGACTGGCCTCTTGAATCTCCTTGAAATTCTTTAATTGAATTCAAGTCCTTGGCTCTCAATTTTGAGCATGCATCTCGAGGTGGTTGTCAAATCCTAATTTTGGTTGTAAATTAGGATTTACAATATAGATTTTTCTATATCTCTATCTTTGATAGCTCGAATGGTTGGATTTGGTTGAGATAACTTAAGAGATGGCTATAGGACGAGAGACTATGCTGTAGAGAGAGAAAGTTTTGAGTTTCATTGCTAGAAAGGTTGAATAACTGCTTTTGCTGCCCTGCTCAAACAGCCATGGAAGCTGTCACTTACAGCTTATGATCACTAGAAATGTTGCTGCCTCTCCTATATGTTATCACTTGCACTAGAAGGACCTTGGGTTGTTGTCACCTGTATTTAGAGAGCTCCAAATCGTTATCACTTGCTTTAGGACTGGTCCCTGGTGGCTGCAAATCACATCAGCAGCAACTCCTTGCTCTCTTACAGCTTCCTCCTCTCTAACAATGCCTGGAATAGACTTTCACTTGGCCCAAAAACGTTTTGCCCACTTGCATGGGTAAGTTTTACGAAGTGATAGCCTTCTAACTCCATTTTCTAGCATTATCTAACTTATTTCACCAACCAATAATTCCACCAACCAATAATTAAATTGGCCAAGCCAATTTGTCTTCCTAGTATCCCCGAGTAGTTATTAGCCCTTAGATCAGCATTAATTAATTAATTAATACTTACTCTCTAATGTCAACACTAACATTAGTGGCCAATAAATTAGTCTAGACCAAAATTTGACATCGAGTACCACCTAATAACTATTAGACATAACTTACTATAACTTTTGCCTTTGGTATGAATTAATATTTCGGGATACTGGGTCCCATATTGTCAAATAATTAACTTGCATCTCATATGTATAAGTCACATTTGTACATTTGATTTACTTTTAATCAAATGCTAAGCAAAGTAAAAAAATTTGACATCCTCGTGACATTACCCTAGGCACACTTTTCCACCTTATCATGTGTTTCATTGGCAAAGACCTGTTGATGGAATAATGTGATAGTGGTCTCATCCTTAGTTTTTCCTTCTTTAGTTTTCCGCTTCATTCTTTCGTACACATACACTTCTAGCACATCCTTCATTTAGCTTTTTTTGTTTTGTTTTGCTTTGAAGCATCTCACTTCTAACCTTTGTTTTGCAGATTCTGATCTCTTGCATGGTCTTTGTATTTTAGTGTAGGGCTAATATGCAGGTTTGTATTGGTCGTTCCTAGGTTGGAAACATGGGATGTGCATCGTGTCTTCATGGCTTCATCTTTCTAGGAGACCTACTCTTTTTCTAGCATGGAGTGGGGTGCTCTATCCTTATCTTGATCTATCATCATGGTTCTTGGCACTACACAAAGATTGACATCAGGCTCCTCTTTCATCTTTGGCCTTGACATCCAAGATTAAGAGAGGGTTTCTACCCTTCATTGGTATTCTATATGCTTTGGCACTTGTCTTTGACATCAGCCTCCTTTCCTTGTTGTATCACCCCTTTTCATTGCACGATTATCATCTTTGTATAAGGATACTCGGGCAAGTGAACAATTTCTTCACAAGGGATACTATCCAAGTGGCACGTGCTGCATATGCGTCTCATCATGTAGCACACTACTCTATGCATCTCATTGCGTAGAGCATACTCGGGCGGACTCTGAGTTGTCTCTATTGGCAGTTCTTCACTACTTTACCACTATCTCACCATACTTATTCACCCCTTTTCCTCATCATTGACACCCATGAGTGTTTGGGTTAGCTTGTTTGTTTTGTGATATGTTGAATCTAACAATCTCTTTTCATTCTCTCTATAAGGTATAGCTACTTGAAAGGTTGAAAACAATATCTATTCTTTATTAAAAGAAAAAAGAAGAAGAAGTTCAATGTGGTTCCATTTGCCTTTGCAGGTCTTGGTAGATCACTGGGCAACGGACGAGCACCCTTTGTCTGGTGCCTTGGTCTCTTTGGGGTTATGACTTGGACTTCCTTGGTAAGATAACAATCGCCTTTGTAGACTTGGTAGGCCATTAGGCAACTAGCGTGCATCCTTTGTGTGATACCCGAGCTACTTTGGGGTAAAAATGGACTTGAACTTTTCTTTGTTGAGTCCCTTTTTGGTTCTAGTTTTGGGCGTGAGAGGGGGTGCTGAGTGGTTCAAAAGATTTTTTGTGTCCCACATGCAAAACCTTAATTTGGGAGGATGCTTTTATATCTATAAATAGCCAAGTTGCTTACCATTCAACCCCATTCTTGTCTTGTAGATTTTGGCTATTAATCCTTTTCGACTAGTTGTCCAGCCCCTAGCAACTATTGCAACATAATCTATAGCTATCACCTAGCCTTCCATTGCTGTGGGTGATCAGCTGCTATCATCTTTAGGTGGTTACATCGCTGCATTATGAGTTCGAGCCCTAGAGATTGTTGCATTCTGGTTTTTAGTCTGCTACCATTCAATTTTCAGCATCAACGTGATTTGCATTTGTATCTACTATAGGTCTTTTTTGTGTCTTCAGCACTTTTCTTTATTATGCTTTGCTTCGACTGGTGGTTACTATTACTACACTTTGGATTTGTCTTCGGTGGATGACACACATACCTTAGTCCACTTCCATGAGAGCCACGTTGTTGCATAGTTTTGCCCTTGAGCATCTTATACATTCTTTTCTTTATTTACAATATTCATTCATTCACTTCAAAGTCTTATCTTTTCTCTGTTTGTGTTTTGCGTTAATTATGTTATTGTTTGCGTTATTGTGTTTTAGTTGTGTTTATATATTTTGTGTTTTCTTAGTGCAAACCTTAGTATACCTTCACATCTAGGGCAATTGAGTCCTAATTTATAGAACTCAAGGCCCTATTGTGCAAATTATTGTGTAAACACTACTCTTGGACTCTTGGCTTGTTGGCCAACACATCCCTATATCGGGACGGTGCGGGTTGGTGGTATGGGAAGCTAATCTTTGGGATGTGGTTGTGACTTAGAGTGTTGTTGGCTCCCAGGCTTGAGGGTGTATGCTCATATTGTTGAATCCTTAACATGTTTGCTCAAGGGTATGTGGAGCAAGAAAAAGCATGTTAGTGTGCTAGTTGTTTGAACTAGTGAGCTTAAATAATGTTTTCAAACATTGAAATAGCTGGTTACCATTGCATCAATGTTGTAGATTATTGATTCGAATAAACCTTTTGAGGTTATATAGATACAAATGGTAATGCTATGAGTGTTGTTGGTTATTAGGATGACTAACTTGTCGCATTTGAGAGCCATAAGCTCATTGATGTCTACACACGTTATACCATCCAAGAGAAGGAATTGTTGACAGTCGTCCATGTGCTTAAAATATAGTGTTATTATTTGTATGGTGCCTAGTTCATTATTTGGATTGACCACCATTCATTAGAATACATTTGTGATTTAGCCCGATCTCTGTTGCTGCAAAGCGAGATAAGTAGAGCTTATGCAAGAATTTGGCTTCGAGATTTGTTATCGAAAGGGTGTAACTAGAATGGTTACTATGCCCTTAGTTGTATTTTCAAAGTTAATGCCTTGTCCTTCTTTGAAATTTCGACTGATTCTATCTCTCTTTCAAAGAGCGTTGGCAAAATGGTCTTTACTTTGGTAAGATCTTGTACCCAGTTTAGGAGCGATCTAATAGCCTAGAAAGCTTTGGTGGTTTGGATGCCCGAAAGCTGGCTACTGAGAGAAAGATAGTAGAAAAATATTCCATTCATAATGGATTACTTTTTAGACAAGGCAAAGTGTGTGTGCTTGACGATGAGGATATTTGCAAGAAAATTTTATATGAGTGTTACAATGTGCTGAGCACTTGGGCCTTGGCCTTGGTTACTCGCTACTTTTATTAGCTGCGTATTAAGACTATGGTTTGAGTCTTATGTGCATGAGTGCTTATAGTGTTAGCTTAATAAAACCGAATGCCATAGACATGTAGAGATGCTACATCCTTTGCAAATTCCCAACCGAAAATGGAGTAGCATTTCTATGGATTTTGTGGTAGGATTTCCCTGTACGAGTTGAGGTTATGGTGCAATCTAGGTTGTAGTCGATTGATTGATGAACATGAGTCGATTCATTAGTATAAAGATGACAACAAAAGCCACAAGTTGGTTGGTCTCTTTATTGAATATCTTTACAAACTTTATGGTTTGCTTGATAATGTAGTTAGTGACCTGGATTCTAAGTTCACTTACCATTTTTGGCAAATGGCTTTTCAAAAATTGCAACCTAGCTTGTCCATGTTGTCCTTGAAGCATCTTGAAACTGATGGATAGACCGAGATGACAAATCAAACTATGGAGGAGATGCTGTATGCATGTCTCCTATAGATAGTCTAATTGGGAGCATTGTCTTCCTCAGAATGAGTTTACTTATTACAATGCTAAGCATTTGGCTATCGATTATAGCCTTACTCATATATGGTTACGAGCTGAAACTGTTGATTTCCGTTAAGCTTAAGGGGGGTGAAAATGCAATCTGTGGTCAACTTTTTGCACAATATGTAGGAGATGTTAATGGTTGCAAGGAAATGTAGTAAAATGGCCCAAGATCATACCACGTTTTATGCTAACCAACATCGTACTCCTGAGAACTCCAGGAGGGTAGGTGGGTTTACTTGAAAGTCTCAAAGCACTTTGATTCCATGACTACACGACTATAAAATATCTTTGAATATTGTGGTCCTTTCTTGATTATCAAAAAGATAAGTAGCGCATCTTACGAGCTTGATTTACCTTTGGAAATCCAAGTTTACCTTGTGTTCCATGTTAGTCGTTTGAAAGATTGATTGGAACAAGATGAAGTGATTGTTTTGATTGAGGAGGTCCTTCGACTTGAGGATATTACTTGATATATTCCACTTGAACTTGAATTGGTTCTCGACCTTAGGACTAAACGATCTTGTTAGACCGTTTATCCCGACTATTTTGTAAGTTGAAAAACCACTTGGAGGTGGAGGCTACTTGTTTGTTGAAGAGTCCGTTTTTTCCACTTCATCCTTGAGAATATTGTTGAGGATATCAATCATTCATAATGGGAAAAGTGTTATATCCTTGGACACTGAGATGGGCACTATTAGCATTGGTCACAGTGATCATGAAGTGACTTTGTGGAAATGCACTAAGTTAGGACATTTTGGAGTTAGGGTAGCTAAGTCCTATTTATAGAACTCAAGGCCCTATTATGCACATTATTATGTGATCACCACTTAAACTCTTGGCTCATTGGATTTACACTAAGGACACTTTGAGGCTAGGGTAGTTGAGTCCTTGTCACCAGGTGGTGATACTTTTTACAGTTGCTTTTCTTATTTACTTATATAAATATTTTATTTTTCTTTTCTTTTGTTGCTGTTGCTTTTTACACCCAGAGTTCTCTTGGAATAAGCGAGATCTTTGCATGGCCAGAAGAGACAGCCATTGGGACAAATTGGACTAATGGTTTGTCTAAGCCTTAGGACCGGTTCCATATTGAATGGGCACTGAAGAATAGAGTGTTAGTGGTTTGGGACTGTGTGCTTAGCCACTGGAGATGGTGCAGGACAATGAGCCTGGCCAACATAGAAAATGCACATGTGAGAATGCTCACGGAATAAAAGTCACTGTAACTGAGCCACATTACACTTTTGATGTGGTCGCAATGATAAAAGTTTCACAAAACAACTTGAGGAATGCAGGGTTACCATCCCTAAAATTTAGGGAGCTACTATTTTTGGACCCCAGAATCTGTTCGTGTCATTGTCTTTGTTTTTATACGAGGATTAATTCTCTGGTCTGTGTCGAGGTCAAATTTTGCACCGATCATGGAGAATTTTAGATCAAAAGGTTTAAACGGGAAAATTGTTACATGTATGCCATGTGGCACAAATTCCCAAAAGAGAGAGAGAGAGCATAAGGAAAAAACGTAATAGGCATAAGGGGCAGATGGGTGAATGAAGTTTGGAGGAGCTGAGGGCAGATTGCTGCAAGAAAACCAGCCATGGAGAGTACTTCTACGTCTCTGACTCAAGCACGAAGGTAGAGCTTGCTCCCTTTGATCACCTCTCTCTCTATTCTCAGAAGAAATGCTTTGCATGATGGATTGATTCTATTGAAGGTACAATTCTGTGTTTTTTTCTGCACACGCTGAATCGTAAGAATAGCGAACTCTGTTCATGCTGAATAAGAACGGTGAACTGTGTACGTGCTGAACAATAAGAACTGTGCACATGCTGGACAGTAAGAACAATGAATTCTGCACATGCTGGATAGTAAGGGTTGTTGATCTGGACATGTTGTACTGTTCCTATGCAGCTGGGATTTACTTAGAAGAGATGAAAACCAACTGTTCAGAGGTTATGTATTTTGGAACATTACCATTTTTGTAATTTTCTATCTTTTAATTGATAAAGAAATACCAAGAGGGGCACCGGTCTTCGGAGCCAATCTAATGTTAAGCGAGGGAGAGAGGTCTTTGTTTATGTGTGTGTATGTAAAGTCCAGGTGTTAATTTAAGGAACTACCGCTTTATGTGAGTCAGAGACTGGTTGCATGGTCCCATCCTCCGGATTTGAATTCTTTTCTGTAAGAATTTAAGCTCGGACACTTTTGGGTGAAAAGGCCATACACACTGGTTTTACAGAGATTACGAGACTAGAGAGATTGCAAACATGGATAGAGGCAAAGGAAAACTCCCCCATGAAGAAGAGAGTTCTTCTTCTGTTCATAGACACTGAAGAGAGAGTATTGGTGCACAGGTGTCAGCACCTTCTAGAACCGAGATTGAACCACATGATGGGGAGCAAGAACAAGAGGACTTGTTTATGGCACAACTCCTCAATATGGTTGGCTCTTTTCAATAGCTGGTAAAGAATCATCGGATGCAAAAATTTTTGAAGTCACATAACGAGGATTCTCAGGCTGAGTTATCACATCATACCATGAAGCGCTCAAAAAGGCAAACCTCTAATGTGCGTGAGCATGTGGAAAAGACACCAAACATGGAGATAGGTCCAGTGCAACAAGAAGCACAAGTATAGGATCAGGGAGTGAATGGTCAAGGCAGTTATGCACAAGTGGCACAACAGACTATTCCTCCTCAGTTTGCTACTTATCTTGGTTACTTTGGTGGTGGGTCAGTTTTTCAAGAAATGGCTCGATTACCCACAGGTTATTAGGGACACTTGCCTAGAGGGCCACCAGGAATAATGCCTATTGAGGCAGTGAACCCACTTTATTCTAATATTGGTCTACAGCCCGGTTATCAGACTCTGCAGAGTCCTTATTTGATGCCTGGAGTACAAAATTCAGCCGCTGGTTTTTCTCAGCCTAGTGGGCATATGGCAGCTAAGACAGGTGAAATGAATGCTGATAATGCACCTAAGGGACTCCCCTTTTTACAACCACTTGTCTATGACATCATGACACCAAAAAGTGCAAAGCCTAAAGACTATAAAGCGGGTGGTCAGGCAATAAGGTTTGAAACCTTCAGTGGTATGTAAGATAAACTGAAAGCTTTGACATTTATACAACAGTTTGATGCAGCTTACACAGGAGGGAATTTTACTGAGACTTCAAAGGTATGGAAGACTACAACTTTTTTGAAAGGTAATATTATGCAGTGGTGGAACATATTGTTGATGCAAGGATATGCATATGCCACTTGAGTTCATTTCAAACAATTGTTTGCAGCCTCATGGTTAACTAACACATTTGAAGTAGATGTCATGACTGCATGGCATAAATTGGATGTGGCAAATTGTACGGATTTAGAAGAGTACAATAAGAAATTTTGGGAAGCACTTTTGCCCGTGAGTTCTTACAGGACAGTGCCCCTGTCAAAACAAATTGAAAAGTACTGTTGCGGTTTGCCCAAAACCATCAGGGATTATTGTACCAAGACTAGGGTTACAAACATGGTAGAGTTAATTGAAAATGCTGGTGTGGCAAATGCATTGTTGAAAGGAAAAGCTGACAGCTTTAAAGGCACTGAAAAGAAGGATTCTTAGTTTAAGCAGGATCTTGGCAAGAAGAAGAAGCAATTTCCAGAAAGGACCAGTTTTACAAAGAAGTCTTTTTGGAAGAAAAGATTTCAGCAGCAACCTCAGACTTCTTTTAAACAGGGTAAAGGACAAAAGAGGCCACTTTTTGGCAAATCATTTGAAGAAAGAAAGGCTTTAATGATGGCTGGAAAATACTTTATTTGTGAACAGAAAGGCCATATTGCTTCTAAGTGCCCACAACAATTTTCTAAAGATGTGGAGGATAACGATGTGCCAAGTAAAAAGAAGCCCAGTATTGGCTTAGTGCCTGATATGGTGGGAGATCAATCAGTTGATGATGCTAGAGAATTGTGCAGAGTTTGGGGAAAGATCAGAGATTCACAGTGCTTATTTTCTTTGATCGTGGAGCTCGTGCAAACTTTATCTCACCAGCATTGGCAACTAAATTGGGTATACGTCTGGAGGAAATGGGACCAGTTGGACAGGCTGATTTAGCATGCCCAGGACATACTGAACCTGTCACCCCCATTCTTGGCAAACTTCGCATGCATATTCAAAGCTATGTGGACACAGACGAGTTCCATATTATGCCTCTAGAGAGCTGTGATGTTCTGTTGGGTATCCCATGGTGCCACAAGAAGCATGCTATCTTGGATACTTACAATAGAATGATTACTCTTGTACATAAGAGCAAGACTCATGTGTTAGATGTGAAGCTTAAAGGAGAGTCTATCCTAGTTGTTTCTGCTTCTGTAATTACTTCTGTAATGAAAAATCATATTTCTGCGTACTTGGTTTTTGCAAAGCAAGTTAATGAAGTTGACAGTAATGTGTCTGTACTAGATGAAAGTAGAAGGGCTTTCTTGGATAAATCGGTGATTGTTTCTCAGATTCGTTACCAGGAGAGTTACCCCGTGAGAGGCCTAAAGATCATACCATAGATCTTATTCCAGGGACTAGTCCGCCCAATAGGCCACCGTACAGGGTCAATGCAGCGCAACAGAAAGAGATTATGACACAGGTTAATGAGCTTTTAGAGAAAGGACTAATTCAGCTCAGTAGTTCTCTGTTTTGTTCACCTGTGTTGCTAGTTTAGAAAAAGGATGGTTCTTGGCGAATGTGTATTGACTACAGAGCCTTGAATAAGAACACAATCAAGAATAGGTTTCCGATTACGAGGATAGATGACATTCTTGATCGATTACAGGGAGCAGGAATGTTTAGCAGGATAAATTTAAAAAGTGGATACCATCAGATCAGAATCAGGCCAGAGGATATCCATAAGACTGCTTTTAGAACGACATTTGGTCTCTATGAATTTTTAGTCAGGATTGACCAATGCTCCTGCTACGTTTAACAAGATGATGGATAGAATTTTCCGCCCTTATCGAAGTTTTGTTGGCACATTCTTTGATGATATGATTATCTTTTCAAAGAATGAAGAGGAGCATAAAAAACACCTAGTTGCAGTCTTTAATGAGCTTAAGCGTAACAGATTGCTCATTAATGGTAAGAAAAGTGAATTCTTTTTGGAAGAGATTCACTTCCTTGGGCACATAGTTTCTAAAGATGGTGTGAAGATGGATCTTGCAAAGATAGAAGCAATTGTCTCTTGGCCAGACTTGAAAACTGTTCATGATGTTCGTAGTTTTCTTGGCCTATGCTTTTACTACAGAAGATTTGTAAGACACTTTGCAGAGATTGCTTCTCCTTTACATACGCTTGAAAAGAAGGATGTCAAATGGCAATGGACTAACAAAGAGAAATCAACATTTAGATGTTTGAAGGAGAAAATGACTATAGATCCAGTACTTATTTTGCCAGATCTGTCTATAAGCCATTTGTAGTGCAGTGTGATGCATGGGGAAACAACATTGGTGCTGTATTAATGCAGAATAGCCGAGTTGTGGCATATGAGAGTAGAGTACTTTCTGTCGTTGAAAGGACTTACCAAATTTATGAGAAAGAATTATTGGCTGTGATCCATGCACTCTCTAGTTGGAAGCACTATTTGCTTGGCGCTGATTTTGTAGTGCAAATGGATCATCAAACACTCAGATACTTTCTCACACATGCTAAATTGTCAGAGAAACACATGCGTTGGGCAAATTTCTTATCTATGTTTCATTTTCAGATAGTGCATGTGGAAGGCAAGAAGAATGTTGTTGCAGATGCTTTATCTCGCAAACCACATGTGTCAGTTGTTTCAATTCCTTATCACCATGAATTGGATGATATGAAAGAGTAGTATGCTGATGATGAAGATTTCTCTGAAATCTATGAACAGTTGATCAATGGCCAACATCATGATCATTATGTGTTCAAAGAAGGCTTTATCATGATGCATGGAAGACTATGCGTTACAAATCAGCCAAGGCCTAAAGTTATATTAGAAAGTCATACTCCACCGTATGCAGGACATCGTGGTATTGATGCTACAGTCAAAGCGGTGGAGACTTTCTTCTATTGGCGAGCCTTGAGATCTAATATTGATGCATATGTCAGATCTTGCCTTGTATGTCAAAAGGTCAAATTTGATAGACAAAAGGCACTAGGGTTATTGCAACCACTGCCTATTCCAGAAGGGCCATGGGAAAGTATTGCCATGGATTTCATTTTTGATCTTCCAAGAACTTCTTCAGGGAATGATGGAATCTGGACTATCATTTGTAGATTCAGCAAACATGCACATTTCATTCCTGTAAGAAAAAAGGTTAAGTCAGAATACATTGTAAAGATATTTATGCAAAATATCTTCAAGTACCATGGAATGCCACGGTCAATTGTCAGTGATAGAGACCTAAGAATGACTAGCTTGTTTTGAAAAGCATTGTTTGAAAACATGGGCACTATGCTGAAATTTTCATCTTCTTTTCATCCACAAAGTGATGGATAGTTTGAAGAAGCAAATTCGACTGTTTTAGATTTACTGAAGTGTTATGTTTCAGATCATAATACTTCTTGGGAACACTACTTGCCATTGGTTGAGTATGCATATAATAATACAATGCACTCATCTATTGGCAAAGCATCTTTTGAGATTGTGGAAGGTGGAAAGAAATTGCCTTCCATTTTGCAAACAAAAGATAACATCTTTGAAGCAGATTGTTTTGTAAAAGATTGGGAAGAAGCATATAAAAAGGTCAAGTATGCCCTAGAAAAGTCACAAGCTAAACAGAAAAGAGCTGCTGATAGTCATCGTCGGGAGCTCTTGTTAAAAAAGGATGATTGGATCTTATTGCATTTTGAAAAGGCACGTTTGAGAAAACAGAAGGGCAAGGAGCGTTTGTTTCCAAAGTTGAGTATGCGTTATTATGGCCCTTTTCAAGTCTCAGAGAAGATCAACGACGTAGCATATAGGCTGAAATTGCCAAAGAATTGGAAAATTCATAATGCATTCCATGTGAGCCTATTGAGGCCTTTTATTGGTGAACTACTAGAAGATTTGGTTCAAGAGGAACAGCCTGAAGTAGAGGAATTAGATGAGATTCTAGTTCCTGAGCAGATCGTGGCACATAAGGATAGGAAAGTGAGAGGTAGAGTTATAAGAAGATTTTTGGTGAAGTTCAAGAACTATTCACCAATGGATGCCAAATGGATGGAAAAGGCTGAATTGGCAGATTCGCCTCAGTTATTGCAACTTTACCGAGAAGCTTTCTTACTGGAATCCACAGTGACTTAGAATGCTTTTTGAAGCAATGTACATTCTCTATCGTACAGTTGAATATTGTATCTCATTGAATAATGCATAATGTATGGCTTACATTTAGTATTAACATGTGTATCATTGAACGAAATCTCAGTGCTTTGAAGTTGTATTTGTTACACTTCAGTTGAATGAATATGCATGTTGTGACACTAATAGTTCGGGTATACGTGCTATCGCCCTGTTTTGCATCCGAAAACATGTATATTAGAAAGGCTCCTAATAATCATAGTTGGATACAGGATGTAATCCTCCATCTATGTGAGGCTTGAACTTGCGATGACACAAATGGTAGTGGGGAAGCTCCTACCATCGCCCCGTGTCATCTGTTAGTAAGTGATACATGCGATGACACTAATAATATGGAGAATCTTGTTATTGTCTTGTGTCATCCATTAGCATGTGTGGCATGCAATCGAGGTCGCTTGCTTCTTTCAAGAGGGGGGTATGTCACCAGGTGGTGATACTTTTTACAGTTGCTTTTTTTATTTACTTATATAAATATTTTATTTTATTTTTCTTTTGTTGTTGTTGCTTTTTATCCCCAGAGTTCTCTTGGAATAAGCGGGATCTTTGCATGGCTAGAAGAGGCAGCCATTGGGACAAATTGGACTAATGGTTTGTTTGAGCCTTAGGATAAATTCCATATTGAATGGGCACTGAAGAATAGAATGCTAGTGGTTTGGGACTGTGTGCTTAGCCATTGGAGATGGTGCAGGACAATGAGCCTGGCCAAGATAGAAGATGCACATGTGAGCATGCTCACGGAATAAAAGTCACTGTAACTGACCCACATTACACTTTTGATGTGGTCGCAATGATAAAAGTTGCACAGAACAACTTGAGAAATGCAGGGGTCACCATCCCTAAAATTTAAGGAGTTATTATTTTTGGATCCCAGAATCTGTTCGCGTCATTGTCTTCGGTTTTACACGAGGATTAATTCTCTAGTCTGTGCGGAGGTCAAATCTTGCATCGATCATGGAGAATTTTAGACCGGAAGGTTTAAATGGGAAAATTGTTACATGTATGCCATGTGGCACAAATTCCCAAAAGAGAGAGAGAGAGAGAGAGAGAGAGAGCATTTAAAAAAAACGTAATAGGCATAAGGGGCAGATGGGAGAATGAAGTTTGGAGGAGCTGAGAGCAGATTGCTACAAGAAAATCAGCCATGGAGAGTACTTCTACGTCTCTGACTCAAGCACGGAGGTAGAGCTTGCTCTCTCTGATCACCTCTCTCTCTATTCTCCGAAGAAATGCTTTGTATGATGGATTGATTCCATCGAAGGTACAATTCTGTGTTTTTTTCTGCACATGTTGAATCGTAAGAACAGATAACTCTGTTCATGCTGAATAAGAACAGTGAACTCCGCACATGTTGAATCGTAAGAATAGTGAACTCTGCTCATGCTGAATAAGAACAGTGAACTCTGCAGATGATGAACAGTAAGAACAGTGGGCTGGACAGCAAGAACAATGAATTCTGCACATGCTGGACAGTAAGAACAGTGAATTCTGCAGATGCTAGACAGTAAGGGATGTTGATCTGGACATGCTGTACTGTTCCTATGCAGCTGGGATTTACTTACAAGAGATGAAAACCAACTGTTCACAGGTTATGTATTTTGGAACATTACCATTTTTGTAATTTTCTACCGGTTGTAGTCCTATTTATAGAACTCAAGGTCCTATTGTGCACATTATTGTGTGATTACCACTTGCACTCTTGGCTTATTGGCCGACATATGCATACACTTGGATGGTGTGGGTTGGTGGTATGAGACGCTAACCTTGGGGATGTAGTTATGACATAGAGTGCTACTAGCTCCTAGGCTCAGGGTGAGCTCATTTGGCTCTATAGATGGGAGTTGAGTCTAATGTTCAGTCCCTTATATTTGTGAATGTTGCTTGTGTCGTATCTCATATATGTAGGTTGGATCCTCGGGGAACCTTTCACTGCGATTGCCCTCAAGATGGCTCAAGATATGAAATATGAGGAGATGGTTGCCATCTCATATGCAGGTTGGATCCTAGGGGATCTTTAACTGTGACCACCCGTAAGGTGGCTAGAGAGATGAAATATAAGGAGACGGTCGGCATCCTTTTGGATGATGAAAGGCGTAGCAAAGATGTCCACATAGCACCTGTATCCTTGTACACCAAGGATCAACCACCCAAGTGCTGATATTGCAAGTGTATTGGTCACACTATTGACTAGTCTGACAAGGAATAAGGCAAGCAATAGGATGAGCAACATGTCCAGTGTTGCTGCTAATATCTTATTTGACGACGACCCCAACAAACCACCTACTATCTATGATAAGGTGTTGAATGTATCTATTCAGCCATTGTACTTAAGACAATGAACCCTTTAAATATGCATTTTGAATTAAATAGTAAATAAATAAATGTGTTTGGAATTAGACATTGACCATGCTATTGCATGCATTAAGACCTTTGTAACACATCTATTTCTTGTGTAGGGTACTTTGCTAGGATTTGTATCCAAAAAGAACAATATTTTACTTTTTATGATTCTATTAGGAGTTATATTTTAGGGGGCATTTGTAACCATTTTACACATGGCCTCTAAGTTGGGTCCAAAACCTATGCCCATGAATTCGGCCATTGGTCACGTGTCCAGTGTCTCTAAGCCATGCTAGCTTTTGATTAGCCTTTGAGCCATGCATACACACCTTTGAGCCATTTTCTACTTTAGATCTTTGAGCTTCTTGGTAAACCATGTCATAACCATCCTCATGTTGCATCTCTCTCATTCGTATGTCTTCTTTCTAGAATCATTGTATGGGACTAGGCCTCGTTTCTCTTTGTTTTGTGTCACAGGCGCAGCCACCCACAACCCAAGGGAGGGGAGGTGGGTTAGTTTTATACACGCCCCCATGTGTGAACACACCTTAGGTGTGTAAGTTTGTGCATTGAAGGTGTGAACACCTTTTACACATCCCAACATTAAATAAGGGTCAAAGGTTTGGAGGAAACCCTAGGTTTATATAACGAGGCCCTAAGCATTGTACCTTCATCAACATCTATCACATCAATCTATCCAGCTTCTCTTTTAGATTGCTAAGGCTTTAAATCTTTGAACTAGATCGTAATAAGTTCAACTCCCCTTCCTTCAAGTGCTAGCAGTTGTGCACCAAATGTGGATAGCCGGCTTACCTTCATTGATAATTGGGATGTGTTTGGAAAGGATATGATGCATAGCTGAATATGTGTGTGTCGTTGTGTTTACACAATGTCAATTGGCTGCCACTAAGAATATAGATTGTGTGTTTGTTCCTATGTTAATTGATTTTGAGCATTCCAGTGTGTGTTCAAGATTCGCTGTGACAATCTAGTTGTATGAATTTCTCAATTGGACCCAATTTGATGACGGAGGGTTAAACCTGTGACTTATACTATGACTATTTTTGGGTTGCTTTGTACATTTCAGCTGACATCAGAGTTGATTGGAAAGGATGTTCAAATACTCAGAACATCAAGCAGGCCTTGCATGCTGCGATTTCATAGTACCCCCATTAGAATGGTGAAGACATTACTTGTAAGCCTGCCATCCCTTGTTGGCATGTTCAGTGAGTCACAAACTTTGGTCATTCCTTTAATGGAGTTTGAGGAGCAGGCAATTCCAACTTGTACTGTGAAGATTCTGTTACAACCTAAAGCAGGCATGCCACATGGTCAAGGAATTCCTGAGCTATACTCTGCTGAAATCCGAATTGAGTCACATCTTCCTTGGTTGAAGGATGTAATGCGCAGATGGAAGTGGACTTTTTACATATGGACTGGGTTTGTGGTTTACATTTTTGAGGTCATTCTGCTTTTATGTTGCTGCAGACAGGCTCTTATGCCTAAAACATGGGTAAGTCGGTCTGAGCAAGCTAGCAATCAAAATACTGGAGGAGAAAACTCGTCCTCAGAAGATGTAAGTGAAGGAATAACTGAAGAAAATAAGCTGCAAAATTGTTACAGTGAAAGGATGCAAATTCCATGGAATGAAAGGATACCGAAAGCCATGCCATACATTCCAGATGCTGGGTGCACTAGCACAGAAGGCCCATATAGCAGTAGGACACACTGAATACAATCTTTTAGAAAGCATTCTGCTGAGTGGGGCTTTCCATGGGAACAAAATTTCACACGATTAGTTTCAGATTTTTGAATAATACATCCTCAGAGCATTAGGACCAATGAAGGGTTTGTCAAGGTGGTTGTGCAGGGATGGTGTCACAAAGGGTAAAGTGATGTTGCTGGGTTGCAGAAGCGCTCCAAGGAGATGAGCAGATGTTAAAGTTTCATCAATCTCTACAGGGTTTCACAACATCATCTTCTGCATCCTTTCTAGATTCCTCCACAATGTGGAATCAAGAGTATCACCAGCTGTTTAATTTCATTTTGTTATTTTTTGAGAATAATATATTTATTTACTGTTACATGTGCAGCTGGTGTTGGTTGTTGTTTATACATTGTTTCAGTTAATGAGGAAGTTAGAAAATGAGAGCAGTACCAGCTGCCAGAACTATTAATTTGAAGTCACTAATCGTGTGAGGCTTTGTGTCTGGACTTTCGAACCACATATGGTCTGGCATTATAGCTGACCAGACTGGTTGTTCACTCAACCATTGTATTATGCTGTACTTAGCAGCCCCTTACAGGGCCTCCTTTGTACTTCGTATTTTATCTGGGGGGGTTTTCCCCTGAGGTGTCATTAATAGAATTTTCTTTTGTTGGGGAAAATAACTATTTTCAAGGACGGCTTTGAAATTTCAGGTCAGATATCATGTTGCCTTTCTAGGTTATTGCTCATCTGACTAATCGGGAGACATGATTCACTTAGGAAAGAGCCTGGAGTGTGATCTTTCTTACCCTACCTTGTGGTGCATCAGCCAGTGCAGATGGCTGGGTACGAAAACAATTTCAAATTTATGTATTATCACATCTACCTATGACATATGAAGTGGTGCTGAGATTTAAGTGTTCTCAGGAAGGTCATGCAGGTATTTGTATTTTAATGTGGCAGATTGAGTACAAGCATTGTGCATTGGGAATGCACAAGTTTCAAGAAGGGAATGCTATGGGCAGACATACTTGGTTTTTGGTGGGATAGTATGACCATTTCTTGAGCATGAAACATGCATGTCCTTCTTACCACCATATGATTAGCATCGCTGAGTTGCCTTTTGGGCCTCAATTGTTGATTTGATTTTCTCAATGTGTTTCTAGTAAGGATTAGGGTTTGCATGGTAGCATTGGCATACATGCATGTGTGCTTTTGTGATTAAGAAAGGTAGTGGATATAAATTTAGCTAGTGGACAACATCATGGGTAAGATTCTAGGTCTATGAACATCATGGTTGTCTTGATTGTGAAATTGAGGAGCAAATCAAAATTTTTGGTATGTGATTATGGAGAACAAAGTATTCCAAATGTTGTGGAGAATCGACTCGGCTAATAGAGGAAGAGCGGATCTTGGGGAGTGTCTCTCTCGGATTGGAGGCAAGGCTTGACTTTTCTCGGGGATTTGAGTCAACTCTCAATTATACATGTATTTGGAATCAATGTGAAAATGATTATCATAAGGGGTACTAATGTCTTTGGGGCCAATGGAGTGTTAGCTTATTTTAATTTCTTTAGGGCATTTTAGCTCAATGTGATGAGGTGCTTAAATTTAAATTCGTCTCTTATTTTATGAATTTATTGCTTGTTGAAAATTGCAATGAATTAGCGAGTTTTAGGGTTTCACTATACTTATATAAAATGACTGTTTGTTGATTTACACCCACTCTCCTTTCCCTCCATGTATTGTTCCCAAGATTTGTTAGTTGCTACTTGTGATGTGAAACTAGCTCCAGCTCGATGTTGGCTTGTTACAAGGTGATAACTAGCAACTTTTTGTAATGCACTAGAAAATTATTTACTTGAAAGTTGTGCCATTTATTAGGTTTATGATATAATGGGTGGGTGGCTTGGTGATATGGTAATATGATAGATGTATAGCAAGAGTGTTGGTGGAGTGTGTTGTGTGGTGAATGGTTGAATAATGATATAGTAGTTTGATTTAATAGATTGCGAACTAGCAATGGATTCAACAATGGAGAGTTAATTATTGCATATATATATGTCATGAGGGCATGTATTTTTGAAACTTCACTTACATGTGGATTAATTTTTAATTATATGGTTAAGTAAATATTACGTATGTGAGGTATAATTGGGATTAGAGTAAATTTATGAATCCGAGACTCTAGATAATCATGGGATGTCAAAGATAAAAGTTATTATAAGTTATACTATACAGATACTTTGGTGGTATCAGATATCAATTGTTAGTTTAGGTTATTTATTTCGTCACAAGTGTTAGTTGGTGAAATTAGGAGAAGTGATATTTAATAGTATTTGATGTTAATTTGATTGTTAAAGATAGCGTAGACACTTGAGAATGGAAGTTATCTAGCAAATTTAATTATTGGATAGATATGATTTTTTAAGACTTTGAAATAATTACTAGATTAATTTTTAATATTTAAAGATTAAAAATTAATATTTAATTATAGATAATATTGAAAATAATTTAGGAAGATTGTCACTTGTAAAAAAAAAAGCTCATGTAAGATTAAAAAATATTTTTAGAGGTTAGAGATACATTTTTAGTATATTCAGTCTGTAAGAGAGAGAGAAGATATTAGTGGTTTGATTTGTAGCCATTGGAGAGTCTTTTGAGACAGCTAAGGGCAGCAACTAAGGGCAAGAGAAGACCAATCAACAACAGATAACAGTATCTACAAGCTGTTGAGACATGGTAAAATTAGTAAATGATTGATTTTTTTAAGTTCTTTGCATTTATATCTATAAGCTATTGAGACAAGGCAGCAATTTCTTCAGTTCTTTGTGAAGAAAGTTTGAATTTTCTCTCACTATTCTCTATGATCTTTTAGTTTTTTTACAGCTTTGCTCCGAAGATTATAGTATTGAGATTACTAAAGATTGAGAAATTTCAGATTTCTCTGTTATAAATTTTAATGTGCAATAGAAATTAGAGTTTAGTAGCAATCATTGAATTTGGAGCATTTTTTATCTCCACAAAAAGGGACTTGCTCGAATTAAGAGACAAATCAGATTGCAGGCTTGCTAGTTTTCTTGGATAGCAAGGGGAGTTGGAATACTGAAAGGGATTGGAAGAATCCCATTGTATATATTCTTCTTTAATTAAGTTAAATAAATACTGAAATGGGTGTCAGTTTTGAGGCCAATAGGGTGTCCAATGTCCAAGATTATAAAGTATACATTTTAATTTTTTGAATTTGTTAATTATTATAAATAATGCTTAATTAGATTAATTATCACTCTATTCAAGGAGGAAGGTTAGTTACATGGTTCCATCGTCAAGATACCACTTAATCCCTTGATTTGATAGGCTTGAGTCACCTGATTACAAGTCAAAGTCTTGTACTAGTGTTGATTTTTAATCTCAATTGAGAAATTATATCATAGAGTGAGATAAACTCAAGCAATGATGATGTATGTCAATATAAACATTCACATGGGGATGAAGGAAATGCAATGCTTGACCTTGGACAAGGCTTAGACCATGGACATTAAGTTGAAAATGTTATTGGGCAAGATACACGACCTTTAGGGCATAAGGAGGCTAATAACTAGCAAAGTCCAGGAATTTGATGACCAGTTCAAAAATCAGATGATGACAGTAGCAAATCTCTTTGCTGAATTGGCAAAGGATCCTCAATTTGTCCGATTTTTGAAAGCTTCAAAGGACAACAAAGGCAAGAAGAAGAAAACATATTCTATATCTTTGGGATAACAAGATTGACAAAAGATAATGTCAAATCCTTCATTTGAAGCTTCCAAAGATGTTAATGAAATAAAAAAATTGCTACATATGGGGTAAAAAATGCAAATGCAAGGCTATCATAGAAGTGCCAATCCAATGGATTTTGGACAGTCAGGCCATGTATATTATGATGGGACAGTTAGGATATTTTGGTGGAAGCACGATTTTTCATGCTATGGTTGGACAATGGCTACATACGAGAATGTATGACACAAATCCCTATGGTATGTAGCAACCAATGCATGGTGTGCAAGGTCCAATGTATTCGGGTATGACTAGAAATATGTAAAACCCTATGTATGGCAGCATTGGCTTGATACTTGGGGAACAAATTAGCATATTTGGTACTGCATCTATACCCTTGAATGCTTATGGGGCTCAAGGAATGAATGTTGGTCATGTAAATGCTCCGTTTGATGTTGGTTTTGATGTAAATTCAGCAAATGCACCCATTTTGCAGTAGCCAGTGTATGACAACTTGATACGCGAAGGTACAACAAAAGACTATGATGAGGGTGGAAAAGCAGTGTAGTTTGAGTCCTTCAGTGGTATACAAAATAGACGGAAAGCTTTAACTTTCATTTAGCAGTTTGATGCGGCCTATTCAGGGAAATACTTCTTGGAGTCCTCGAAGATTCGAAAGGTAGCCACTTTCTTGAAAGGAAATGCATTATAGTGGTGGTCCACTCTTTCGATGCAATATAGAACACCGTCAACGTGAGTACAATTCAAGCAAATGTTTGTATCGAATCGGTTGACAAGTACCTTTGAGGTGGACATTACGATAGCTTGGAATAGCTGGATGCTAAAGAATGTTGTGGTTGATGCATTGTTACGTAAGCCACAAATTTCAGTCATCAGCATGGTTTATCACACTGAGTTGGATGGCATGAAATAGGAATGTGTTGCTGATTTGGACTTTGCTAATGTTTATGATCGGCTTTGCAATGGCCAAAGGCATGAACACTTTGTGCTAAGAGATGGATTTCTAATGATGCATGGATGACTGTGTGTCACAAAGCAGTTAAGGCCTAGAGTTATCATTGAAAATAATGCTCCTTTGTATATAGGGCATAGAGGTATTGATGCCATGATCAAGGCAGTGGAGTATTTCTTTTATTGGCTAGCTTTGAGGCATGATGTAGAACAATTTGTTAAGACATGCATTGTATGCCAGAAGGTAAGCATGATAGGCAAAAGATGCTAGGTTTGTTGCAGCCCTTGCCTATTCTAGATAGGCCTTGGCAGAGCATTGCAATGGACTTTATTTTTGAGCTTTCTAAGACACCTACAGGGAATGATGGGATATGGACTATCATTTGCAGGTTTAGAAAACAAGCCCATTTTATTCTAGCGAGGAAGAAAATAAAGGTTGATCATCACTTCCACTCCTCCAGTTATCGACAACTCTCGTATACTTTCACTCCTCCAGTTATGGACAACTCTTGTATGTAGTGGATCTCGAATGTATTCAGCATGCATCCAAGGTACTGTGCTGACAATATGTTTGCCATGAGGGGACTACTTAGTGTATTAGTCACTGTGAGATGCATGTAGATGAGTATAAGTTTCGCTTCGGCATTGGAACTATACTTTTGCATAAGCTTATAATCAATTTATCATTAATTTTATCTTAATTTTGAGACAAATTCTGATAAGTTTCAACTTAGTTTTTAATCATCTTGAGAACCGTTTATGGTCACTTTTGGGATCAATTTTACATCAGTTTTGCATTGATTGTTGGTCAGTTTTTGCAATGAGTTTGTGATTAGTTTGGGGTCACATTTACAACAATTTGTGATTAGTACTTAGATGAGTAAGTGATTAGTTTATGATTAGATTATGTCCATTTTTCAATGGTTTATATCTAGTTTCATGGACAACAACATATGTTATGATGCCATTGATGTTTTAGCCATGGTTTATGCTTGGTTATGCTATGCTATGGTTTGATTTTGTGAGATGAGTTGAGCTCATGAGAAATAGACATGTCACATCATAATCTAGTAATGGTTTTGAGATTCTTTGAGTCTTATGTTATGTTATGATTGGTTGGTAAATTTCAATATGTGTTGGACATATGGAATGGTTGAGCAACAATGCGCATTGTTGTATTAACTATGATGCCTTATGGAATTTCCAATCCACTATTTTGCTTTTGATGCATTTGGCAGTGCAATCAAGGATGATTGCGAGGATTTTAAGGGGGAGGGCTGTCATGAGGACATGTATTTTTGAAACCTCACTTAACATGTGGATTAATTTTTAATTACATAGTTAAGTAAATATTGCACATGTGAGGTGTAACTGGGGTTAGAGTAAATGTATGAGCCCGGGACCCAAGGAAATCACGGGATGTTGAAGATAAAAGTTCCTATAAGTTATATCGCACAGGTACTTGGTGGTGTCTAGTGCCAGTTGTTGGCCTATGTCATTCATTTAGCCATAAGTGTTAGTTTTGGTGACACTAGGAAAATGGCATTTAATGGTACCTAATGCCAATCAGATGGTCAAAGATGGCACAGAGACACTCGTGAATGGAAGTTGCCTAGCCAATTTAATTATTGGTTAGTTAGATTATTTTTAGGGTATCAAAATAATTATTATTATTTAAAGAAAAATTAAATATTTAATTATAGACCAAACCATTTAGGAAGGTTGCCACTTGTCAAAAATGCTCATGCAAGACTGAAAAACGTCTTTAGAGGTTGGAGAGAGGTATTTTTAGAGTATTCAGTTTCTACAAGAGAGAGGAAAGAGATGTTGGTTTGATTTGCAGTCATTTGAGGACCTTTTGAGGTAGCCGCGGGTAGGAGAACAATCAAAAGCAAGTGACAATATCTACAGGCTATTGAGACAGGGCAGAAGCAGTAAATGACTGATTTTCTTTAGTTCTTTATATCTAAAAGCTATTGAGATAGGGCAACAGCAGTAAACGACAGATTTACTTTAGTTCTTCGTGAAGAAAGTCTGAATTTTCTCTCTCCTCAGTGTTCTCTCTCATTTCCCAGCCTTTCTATAGCCTTGCTCTGAAGATTATAGCATTGAGATCCCTAGAGATTAAGAAATTTCAGATTTCTTTGCTGTAAACCCTAATCTAATAGAAATTAGGATTTAGCAACAGCCTCGGGAAGCATGCCAGAAATTGGAAGCTCCAAGACTTGGATTCAACGAGGCTGAAGCTTTTTTAGCCTATTCAAGTGGAGCGACTAGTAAATCATTGAATTTGGGGTGTTTTTGATCTCCATCAAAGCGGATGAAGGCTAATTGATTGCTCGAATCAAGGGTCAAATCAGATTGTAGACTTGCTCGTCATTTTGGATAGTAAGGGGAGTTGGAATACCGAAAGGGATTGGGAAAATCCCATTGTACATCAACTTCTTCTTCCATTAAGTTAAATAAATACTGAAAGGAGTGCCAATTTTGGGGCCAACAAGGTGTCCAATGTCCCAGATTATATGGTAAAGTGTGCATTTCAGTTTTATGAATTTATTAATTGTTGTAAATAGTGCTTAATCATGTTATTTACCACTCTATCCGAGGAGGAAGAGTGGTTACATATATGTAGGGAGATTGCATTATAATCACCAAGTCATTAATAATTTCGATCATTATTTTTTCGTGATCATCATGGGTTTGTCAACATCGCCACCTTCAACAATGAAGGAATGAGCGGAAGTGCTAGTGTTGATTGTGGTAGTTTGTGATTGGGCGTGGCTCCTATAGGACTTGTACTGGATATGACAGAGGATTCAAAGCATGTGAGAGTGTAAGTCGTACTTTTGATCAGAGAAGTGTTGTTCACAATCTTTGCCCATGTACATGCAAATATCAGTATTCTAAAATTTATGATAGGTAAAACATTGTTGCCTTTGGGTTATTCTTTGGTCTTTGTAAGGAGCATTTAGAGCTCTGTTTGGATCCACTCTTTTTTATCACTTTTGGTCATTTGGGCCTTTATTCTTTATTTGGAGCATGTCAAAATTTTTGGCTTGAAATGTTGTTATTGACAATTTTAGGTTGGTCTTGCCTATTTATAGGTCCCATTTTTCAATTTATAGACATCACTTCAATCATTGACTTCTTTCATCTTTTGCTTTCACTCCTAGCAATGAGTACCCTCGTCATATCTAGTATTATGCAGCATGTCCAAGGTTGATTCAAGCCATATATCAACGTCCTTTCATTGTTCAATTGAGTCTATCTTCTTGCCATAGTATTTCTTGCCCAATTGCGGATTTTGCAACTGCCATTAGGTGGACCTGCTTTCAATCTATGTATTTGCTCTTGAATTAGTCTTTTCTACCTCTCTCTTCATCATGTCCGAAAATCAATCGGCCATGTATGAGAAAGGGAGCTCAATATCTTTTCTAACATGTCACCTTGCTCACCAACTTTGTGTTTGACATAGTATCCCACCATAGTAGATGCTCCTTGCCTCTCTTTGATCTTGTCTTGCTAGTCAGGCATTTCTGACCCCTTTCCCTATAGGTTATATCCCTTGTAGCATTAGTGACAACGCTTGCTTGTTGCACTTTAGTAGGATGGCCCTTTTTGTGAAGGTCTCAGTGTTACAATATAGGCATGGGAATTCACCCTAAGCAAGGGTATATGAGGGAAGATGGATGTGAATGGCCTTAAGGGGTAGGGGAAACCCTAACCCTAGCTTGGCAAATGCTATATAAACAGCGTATGGGTCACTATCAAGTGTGAGATAGAGTGTACCCAAGTTTTACTTTGAACAACTTAGTAAGCAAGATTTTGTTCTTGTACTTTGAGCTCTCATCTCCCTCTTGTGCACATTCTTCTTGCTGCAACTCTGATTTTCCACATGGTTTCAGAGCCTCCTCTGATCCTTTCATCTTCCTCTAACATCAACTTCACTAAGTGCACAAGAAAAGCTTCATTCTCTCATCTTGGACCTTCAATCTCCATAGCCAGCTTGACCCCCTGACCTTGGAGGACCTGGGGAAGCCAAAGGAGAGCATTTCAACTCCTAACTTCAACTGAGGAATTTTTCAACTGAGCGCTTCATCATGGCATGTTAAACGCAAGGATTAGTCGACGTGGAGGGTAGCATTACTCAGCTCCTGAAAATGATGCAGTTTTGGGCAGCGTGAAGTTCCAGGGCATGGTGTGGTCTGCAGGCGATGCAATCTTCTTGGCCACCATAGGGATTTCAAAGCCCCCCCAATGAGCTATCTCCCTCTAAGAGGGTTTGGTGAAATTCTTCCTGTGGTGGCTGCAATCAACCAAACCCTAACTGTCTGTTTCCTGGCAGCCATAGCTAGGAAGCTTCAAGCTTTCTCATTCCTCAAAATTTTCAATGTATGAGCACTAACAGTGATTATAATCACTGATTGATCTTATCCAAAGTTAGGTGAAGGTTTGAAAGATCCATTTCAAAGTTCTTACCCTTGGTGAACCTCTTAAATTCATCAAACAATCCACATCTTACATCTCAAGTGGCATAAACCTTGAGATGAATGCTTGTAAGCACTAATGTTGCATTTTGCAATCATGTTGCTGGTTGGATATTGACTAAATCTGGTTTTTTATCAGAAAATTAAATCCATCAAAGTGCTTTATAACATTTATTCCTTCTTGCTTGGTTGTAAGGTTATGTGTACAACTATAAAACATAGACCATATCCCAATATTAGTTTACTGGTACATCAGAGATATGAGTGTTATTGTACTCTCTTTGATTCATCCAAGAGCGTAGGATTGATTGATAAGCTGTGCTCCACCAAAAACTCCTCTAATAGGCCACATTATCGGGAAGAGCCTGAAGTCCAGTCAAAGCTCACCTTGTTAAAACCTAGAAAAACAGTAAAGCCTAAATCAAGGGTTGTTCAAAGAACACAACCTCCTAAATCCTATCTTGAGATATTGCATATGTATGATTTTCAACCATGTTCAAATCTACAACTTTAAAACTTGGCTATTAGTTCTGTTATTTGGTTGTACTTGGCCATCTATAAAGGATTAGACAGTGCCATTGCTTAAGGCAATTGGTAAGACCTTCCTATAATGGCCATGGCCTATGTAAGGCCTTAAATTCACAAATTTAATGGAAAAGATTTCCATCCTTGGGAAGTCTTGGTAAAATACAAAATGATGGAAAGAGGCTACTTGCCCTTCATAAAAGGGACCAAAGTAATTGACCCATCCAATAACCTTGATGTAGAAGATGATGAACGGGCTTAGGCCATCATCATGCTTCATTTAGATGAATCTTTAATTCATCATATTGACCAACTCTCTATTGCCAAGGAAAAGTGGGATGAGCTTGAAAGGCTCTACGGTGCTACAGGGAAGAGCTCTAAGATATTTCTCAAGATTGAGTTTTTCAGCTTGGGATACAAACAAGGAGAATATTTAAGTAAGTTTATTTCACATATGAAGGGGCTTATGGCTTAGCTTGCCTCAATTCAAGCACCCATCCATGATGAAGATGCCATTGCCATCTTGCTAAAGTCCGTGAAGAAAGCTTTTCCAACCCTTGTGACTACCCTAACTACTATCCCGAACCCGACTTTGGCAAGTACCATCCAATCTTGCCTAGATGAAGAGAAAAGAAACCATACTGAAGGAACTTCAACGATCACTTCCCATGAGCAAGTGTTAGTCCATACCGCTTCTAGTAAGTGTTTCTTCTGTCACAAAAAAGGGAATATTGTAAGCAATTACTGGAAGAAATACCCTAACAAAATTAAGTGCAACAAATGCAAAAGACCGAGCATATCACTAGTAAGTGTCCCAGTGTTCCACCAATATCTAAGGAATTGGAGGCCAACTTTGCCTCCCAATCCACAGATGACTGACTCTTTTGAGTCTTGTAACATCCTCTACCTATGAATATCCATGTAGCCTGATTTATAAAGGCATCCCATTTGATTGGGGGGGGGGGGGGGGGGGGGGAACTTTAGCATGTTTTGTGATGCAATGCCACCCTGGCATTGAGGGGGGGTGTTACAATATAGGCATGGGAATTCACCCTAAGCGAGGGTATATGAGGGCAGATGGATGTGAATAGCTTTAAGGGGCGGGGGAAACCCTAACCCTAGCTTGGCAAAGGCTATATAAATAGCCTATGGGTCACTATCAAGTGTGAGATAGAGTGTATCCAAGTTGTACTTTGAACTTAGTAAGAAAGATTTTGTTCTTGTACTTTGAGCTCTCATCTCCCTCTTGTGCACATTCTTCTTGCTGCAACTCTAATTTTCCACACTCAGAGCATTACCAATCTATGATTCGCTCCTCATACTTGTGTTTTGGAGATTCTAACTTGCTGATGTTGCGGTTTCCTTCTAGGTTGATTAATGTTATGTTTCCCCTCTTTAGGACTCGGTGGTGTTGTGTTTCCTTTTTTGGGACTTGTTGGTATTGCATTTTCTCAATTTGGGCATTGGTGGTGCTAGATTTTCTCATTTGAAAGTGTTGTTAATGTTGTGTTTGCTCATTTTGGGAGTGTTGGAGGTTGTGTTTTTTATAGGCCTTGACCATGTGGCCTGAGTGGACATTCTCTTAGGCCCACTTGATCGTGTTTGGTGGACACCCTCCTCCGTCTTCATGTGTTTGGCATTTGTGTAACATTGAGGCATTAGTTTGAAATTTTCTCAACATGGATATTTTTGATGCACCTTGTTCTATCACTTGTTGTTAGCCTACCATAGTGGTTAGCAGGACTCAACCTAGTTTCTCTCTGCTTGCATTAGCAATGCATGTTCTTGTTCTCCCTAACCTACTTGAGGCTCAAAAGCTGGATGGTTCCAACTATTCTTTGTAGAAGGTCAAGGACTTCACACTCATGGAATGTGCAAGTTCTTTTGCATTGATTGTTCGAGGCTCAAAAGCTGGATGGTTCCAACTATTCTTTGTAGAAGGTCAAGGACTTCACACTCATGGGATGTGCACGTTCTTTTGCCTTGATTGTTCCAACAATGTGTCGATTAATGTAAATGACATAGCTACTGCAACACAAGTGTAAACTAAACTTAAGAATCTCATCACTCACATTGGATATGTGGCTTTGATATCTATTCAAGTCTCCTACTATGATAGATCACATCAACAAGATGGAGCAAATTAGGTCTAAGTTGGCTTCTTGTGGACAAATGGTGGATTCTAGATGTTTGGTAGTTACATTGCTTACCCATTTTCCCGTCCTCAACTATGATATATTTTATACTAGTTTGCTTACCTTACATGCTTGTAAGACTTTGACTTAAGAGGCTTGATATTTAGAGACCTTTGGTAGATTATGAGTGATCACCAAGGCCTTCACTTGCTAGTTTCAATGGAGGAGAAAGTAGAAAGGCAAGGGTAAGAAAGAAAAGGAGGGCAAGGGAAAGAAAGAGAAGGAAAGATCTTTTGAAGAGTGCCCTTGTAGAAAATGTACTCATATGGAGGACGAGTGTTGGCAAAAGGAGCACCATTTGTGTTCTTCTAAGGATGCTAAGGCATTTGATACGATTGCGAAAGACTTGGGCCTTTGTAGAACTAGCAATAAAGCTTATATTTGTTGTTATCTTGTGAGATTTAGAGGAGACAACTTTGGCATCTTCAAAGTTGAAACCCTAGTTGGTGGATAATGGAGCCATTAATCACAATGTTAGACTTATTGTGCCTCTCTTGGTCATTTTGGTGTAAATGGTCTTATACAAGGACTTTTTACCTTTGTGTTGGGAAGTGTTTTTTAACTTGTGTGAATGCCTTCTTAGTGGTGGTACTTAAAGATTCTGTACTTGAGGTGTACTTTCACCTTCACTCTTGGTAACATTTCAACACACACACACACACACACACACACACACACACACACACACACACACACACACACACACACACACACACACACACACACACACACACACACACACACACACACACACACACACACACACACACACACACACACACACACACACACACACACACACACACACACACACACACACACACACACACACACACACACACACACACACACACACACACACACACACACACACACACACAACAATTGTTTCTACTATGCGCATGGTTTTTACCAAAGCCAACAATGATAAGCAAGTGTATACTTTAAAAGAAAATGCAAGGGGAATATTATATTCAATGGTAAAATATTTACATCACCCCTAGTGAGGGAGGGAGCTAAAATTTCTGCCCTTTAAAGAGCTTGAAAACTGGCTTAAGAGCCTCATCGGTCTTGGATATCTTCACCATATGGCACACATCCACAAAGATGCGATTGCAGATTTGCTTCATCCTACTAGATGCAAGTTCATCCTTTCCATGGTTTTCTTGATTTTTCCACACGTGAGTGATATCTATTGGAACTTACAGATCCCGTCTTTGGTGGTGAGCTTGTTGGCTGCTATCCTCCAAAGTAGTACATTGATTTGAAATGAGCCTTCTTAAGGTGCTTCTTCCACATCCTGAAGCCACCTCTTGGATCCACTTTCTGCCAGGACTCCATGGTCCTGAGCTGTCACCCAGCATTGGGCTTTCTAAAATCCGACCTTCCTCTTGTAGCTAAGAGTGATTTGTCACGTGAGTTGGTCAAATACTTAAGAAAAGCATGACTATTCATATAGGGGGAAGTAGGCCAACCCTCTTTAGTTCTAGACAACACTTCTTGTGACCATTTAGCTTTTTTTTTGTTTAACCCAAATTGCATGGTAGCCTGTTCATGGAGGAGAGAGGAGTAGGAGCTCTGATCAGGAATATGATAATAGTATCCAAGTCTTTTGCATTGGATTCTGATACAGAAATTAGCATTTGGATGAGCTGGGACAAATCCATTGTTGAAAGCATGAGGCGACAACCAAATGTTCAAGGCTAAAAGGCATCTTCTTTCCCATTATCCCCTCCTCTCCACTTGAAGAGGTAGCTCATTGCTTGCCAAGCCGCAACAGACTGATTGGCGGCATTGGAGTATTGCATAGTGATGCACGGTCCTGCTAACAAAACATCATACCATTTGACATCAGGCCACATCTTACCATGCACCATGAGTCTAAGATCCAGTTTGTGATCAGGATGGACGAAGATTGTCCCTTAGTAATCCTCTTTAAAAGAGAGACCGAAAGCCTCAGGGCCCACTCTTTGAGAGGCTCTAGAACTAGGCCACCTTTGTCAATTGGAGAAGTGACTTGCTCCCAAGGAATAGGGCTTCAATCGTATCCCAATTTGCCTTAGCAAAGGGGAAAACCCATGCAGTGAAGATTAGTATAGGAGACAAAATTATCCTCCAAAGCACCAACCTTCCAGCACATCCAGTTGTGAAAGGCATGCAGGGTTAGATGGGTACCACGGCAACATGCGCCCACCTCCACGTTCCCACCTCGGCACTAGCTTAGTAATTCCACTTGGGCCTCCAATCGTCAGTGCATACTTGGTCGCCTTGTTTGTCATGCCCTCACTTCATGCATTAAAGCTCTCGTCTTGAACCACATTAAGACAAGAGAAGAAGACAATGAAGGGGTCCAACAAAAGGGGTAAAGAGTGAAAAGAAGAGGGGACAAACAAGCAGCAGGCTCCTTGCCGTTTGCTATCAGAAGCTAGCGGTCTTCGTCTAGCCAATCTTTGAAGAGTTATTAGACTTGTTGCATGTGCCAAGTAAGCATCATATGCAATGTTGTGCTCACATACGAAGCCTCAAGCCAATTAGGCTGGTTATACATCAAGTGACAGATGCCCACTTTGTAAGCTTTAACCAATCAAAACATGTATTTAAGGGTTGGGTGTCCACAGTCCTTTACACACTACAGAGGACATGACCTGTTGTTTACCTGCTAAACAAGTAAACTCCCCGCCCACTTTTGGAAGGGGAGTCTCCCTTGCCCACTTTGCAAAGTGGCAAGGGTGCACTTCATGCATTTGCAACCAATCAAAAAATTTATAAGTTTATTATTTTTTATTTTTTTACAAACTATGTCCATTTAGTGTGTAAAGGTATGATGCCCATGTCCGTGCCCAGTTTCAAAAAGTGCATGTCCACACTTTGGGCAAGGCTTTGGCCGTCGATCACTTGGTGTGTAACCAACCTTAGTAGACATCAAATGGCCCATATGTGCATCGTCAAAAGCACTTGTGGGCATTATTTCTTCTTGCCCGTAAATAGATTTCTTTAGCCAATCTCCTTTCGTCATTTATTCTTCTCGCTCACCATCAATCTCTTTTCTTCTTACTTTCCTTCTCTTTTTGCCATTTCCTTTTCTTCTCACTTACAATCAATCAAACTTATCATAGCCCACCTACACATCAACTTGACCTTTGCCCCAAACTTGTCACATAGTCACCACCTTAGCTCTCACCATTGTGGGTGGTACTACCCAATATTTTGCTAAAAAACTATACAATGGACTATCTTCATAGTTTGCTCAAAAAGTATATGATGAGTTATTTTCATAGTTTTGATTGTTCTTTTGCAGTCTGTTCATTGATCTAGTGCTTCCATAGGTGGACATCGCTAAATTTTTTATTTTCTTGTGTGCTTTTTAGGTTGTTTGAATAACAAAATAGACTTGCCTTGGCCGCTTTTGGCTTTTTTCAAAGTTGCAATGCAATTAACATACACATCAGACAATGTTATCATGGCAAGTCAAAATGATGATCTTAACAAGTTTGACTTTGATGATTGGATGACACTGGTCACTGGAGCTCTAGAAACCCCTTGCCGAGTTCGGAACAAAGTTAAAGACTGCCGTGAGCTCAACATCTCTGTGGCATTGAAAGATCCTATTCTAGATCATGGATGGAAATTATGGTGCCATGTTATTTAGACCAGGTACTTCTGTTGGACAAAAGGGATACATAATTCTCCTGTATGGGTAAGAGACGAGCTGGTTATATAGTAACAGGTGGCTCCTTCTAAAATATCACCCTGCATACCTCAATGACATGCTCATGCGGCTTCTGCTCCATTTGGACACACATGATACGCCATGTGCTAGTTCTAAAAATTTTAATGGATGTATGTATCATGGATACAGTTAAGGCCTACATGCATGGGTGCACAGTAACATCTTTGAGTGCTAGAGAATCGACTATTATAGTGGTTTGTTAAGCTTAGTACTTTTTGCTCCCCCTACTCCTAAACAACTAGATGGTATGAAAATGATGCTGATGCATTGATTACCTCATTATTAAAGAGCCATATCATTCCTCATATTCGATTGTATTCTCTACCAAGCATTCTTGGGATATACTTGCATTGTTATATCAGGTGTGTAATGAGGCACTTGTTGTGCATACTTCCGAAAGTAGTTGGAGGTTGAGCATGATCAACTAAAAATTCCATGGATTCATACATCACATAAATCAAATATCTCAAGAAAAAACTTGCCAACGTTGATGAGATTATTGTAGATTCATACATCACATAAATCAAATATCTCAAGAAAAAACTTGCCAACGTTGATGAGATTATTGTAGATGCATATCCTATTTCCATAGTCTTGGATAGATTGTTGGATTTTTATCAAAATGTTGTTGGTACTCTTTGCTTGGTTACCAAGGGTAATGCTAATGCATACTCTTTTGATGAGTTGATATTTGTGTTTTTATAGGATGAAAATAGTCCTAGATTAAATAATCAAGCATGGTTTTAAGAGATTAGGCAATTGCACCCTCCCATAGAGACAAGGGAAGTCATGGCAAGAGCTAGTGAAAAAGGCCAAGGGAAAGGAAACCCCATCTTCCAACTTTAGTATTGCGAAAGACAAAGGGGAAGAAGAAAAAGAGATGCAACTGATGCATGAAACTTGATTATATAATTGATGGATGGCATAATCATATTGCCAATGAGAAAAAAAAACAAGCAGACATGCTTGTCATGAAGAGTACACCTTGTGTGAAAGATGTGATAGAAAACATAGCTTGGTTGGACACACAAGTAGATTATTCATTCGTGGTTAGATGCTCTTATGATCCTTCATTGCATACATAATGCTCATTATGCTTGGGGCCAAGGATGCGTTGTACTTTAATATTGGTGCTTCTAAGCACATTACTCTTATAGAGGGTGTCATAGGGATATGAATTTTTAATGCTTCACTTAGCATTTGATTAGTTATTAATCAAATGTGAAAAGTGAGAAGCATATGTGTTGTGTAAGCCAGCTAGTCCCAATGATAGGCCAAGGACCTTGAGATATCAGTGGAGGTGTCAAAGAAAAAATATAACTTAGCCACGAAATGTTAGTGGTGACATTAAAAACTTAATTAATGCTAGTTTTGGGGCTAAACAATACTAAGGACCATTTGGGAGCCGAAATGGCCTAGCCAATTAATTGTGGATGGGCTCGTTAAATTTTTTGGGAAGGAACAAGGGTTGAAATTAATGTTAAAAATAAATTAAAATGGAAAAAAAGTGTAATAAGAAGGATGAGACTTGGCAAAACCTTCCCACATAAGAGGGGAAAAGGATATAGGAGGCTCATGGAACCTCTTCTAGCATTCTAAGAGCTAAAGGGAGCAAGAGAGAGACCAAGCTTCTAGGCACCTATTTTGGAGGTTGTTCTAGCTGTGAGAGTGCACATGAGGTAGGCAACTTATCAAGGACTATGAGAGGCTAGTAGGATAGCAAGATTGATCATCTTAGAGACTAGCGATTGCATTTTGGGCTTCAATGTAGATTTGGCTACAGTCAGTCAACCATTTATTGCAAGGCAATAGCAAATTCCAACGATTTTTGGTGATAGAAGTCGAAATTCTCACTCTCCACAAGTTTCCCCCTCATTTGTAGTCATTCCCTTAATCTTTCTTAGCTATCGGATCTTAGACACAAAAGGTGGACAACAGAGCGTTTGCTATTGTAAAGTATTATTTATAGATCAAAATTTAGGGTTTACAAGTAGACCACCTTGGGTATATGCTAGAAAATTGGAGCTAAAATTAGTAGCTAGAATTCAAGGAATCGCTAGAGATTTGAAGAAGCCAACCATCCCAAATGGATTTGGGGTTTGATTTGACAAGCCAATGGTCAATTGAAGGTATCAAGGGAAAATTTGATAAGAAGGCTTGTTGGTCATTTATGATAGCAAGAGGTGTTAGAAAGTAAAGAAGATTAGACTAATCTCATTGTACTTCATCCAATTGCAATATAAGTTACATAAATACTCAAGAAATACCACAAGGGCACAAGTTTTTGCAGCCAATTGGGTGCCCATTGTCCAAGATTGATTGGTAACATTTGAATTTCATGCTTGTTGTAATTAGTGTTAAATTGAGTCATTGCGACACCCATTCCCTAAAAGGATTGACTAGTTTCATGGTTCCATTTTCGGGATACTATCAATATATCTTGCATTTTGGGCGTGTTGCACTTAATTGGAAGTTAAAAGCCTTACTTTAGTGCTGAAGTTGTAATAAGCTATGCATTACAACAAGAAAGCCTTCAAAACCTTTTAGTCCTAAAATTCACTATGTGTTGGGGGAAATGTAATGCCTAATCTTGGACAAGACACTCAACATGCGATGTAATCTTATTATGTTGGTATAGACCAAAATGCAAGTCCTTTTAGGCATCTTGATACTAATGATGAGCAAGAAGATAAAGAATATGATGACCAATTTAAGGATCGGCTAAGGATAATAGCTGAAATGTTTGTGCAATTCACAAATGATCCCTAAAATTTTTACCTCCCCATAGGAGGGCACTAAATGCATGAAGAGAAATCATGTTTTTAAGAGCTTCGCGATAGCAAGATGCACCGTAGAAAGGGTCAATGCAATAGCATGATGTTCCAAATGTGAGTAATGAGCATAAGCAAATGATGCCAATGAAACACTTGACGCATATGTAAGGCCAACTTGGAAGTGTCAACACAATGCATTTTAGACAATAAGGCATGCATGCTAATGTGGGTCACCTAGAGTATTTTGACAGTGGTTCAATTTTCCAAGTAATGGTTGGTAATGCTTTAGCCATGCAGATGCAAGGACAACATGGATGAGACTACTTCTATGTGACATGGGTATTGAGATAGATGGTGAAGTAACCATGTATCATGATAATATCAATAGCATTACACTTGCAAAGAACACAATCTATCATGCAAGGACAAAACACATTGAAGTGTACTATCACTATCTGAGACAAAGTCATGGATGGAGAGATAGACCTATACATGCCAAAACCAATGATGAAGTCATGACTGTCTTTACCATAGTATTAGGTAAATATAAGTTTTTGAGTATTTTATAGGTGCACTTGGAGTACTATGTTTATAAGCTCATCTTGAGCTTGAGGGGGAGTGTTGAGAAATATGTTGTAGGTTATGCTTATATCATATACATGCACCAAATAAAGTGAGACTATGTATAAAGTGACCTTAAAGTTAAAAGAGTATCTATCCACTTTGTGAGATACTCATAGTAGAATGTGGACAATGAAGGAAGATGAAAATGAAGAATGAAGAAGAAGAAGACGGCCTTGGTGTTTTTTCATGCTTCAGGACTTCAGCAAATGGCCTTGATGTTGGGTCTTTTTGTAGTGGGAATTTGTTTCTATAAGCTCCAGACCAATGAGGTTGTTTCCATACCTAGCCTTATGCAAAGTTGATGAATACATCCTTTAAAACAAAGAAATGAGAATTCTCAATTGCACCTAGCCTAGTAAACCATGTCCTCCCCTTATTGTCTAAGCATAGCACGAAGGCTTGCACCTTCTTCAAGTTTGAGGTGAGGTTACTAGCCTCATAAACTTGCTCAAATTGCTTTATGAAGCTATATGGGTCATCTCTAGTCTATATACTCTATTTTCTTGCCTATTAAGGGGATTTTGGCTTGACCATTGGTACCAAGTATGCCATCTAGTCTCATGAGTAGGAAGTAAGCCACATGGATCCCAATAGACAAGTTACTAGTAATGCCTAGTAACTTCTTTTGCACAAGATTGATGACTAAGTTGCTTGAAGATCTTACAAGCTCCACATTTAGCAATAGCCTCCTACTATTGTTTATCTCTCATTGCATGATCCCATGTTTGTGCTAAGTGGCTATGATCAAGCTCATAAATTTATTGAGTGTTTCTTTGCTTAGGCTTAGGACCACCAGCATTTGGTACTAGTATTCCATGTCTATTGCTATGAGTTCATTGTTATTCCTTTGAGCGTACTAAGAGGATTTCACTAAGAAAACTCAAGTCCTTTTTGTGCTCTTGGCCTACATCTAGGTTCAAGTATTGAGAGGATTTCAATATGAAAACTCAACTCAAGCCTTTTTGTGCTCTGAGTCTACCTCTAGGTTCAAGTACTAAAAGGATTTCAATAAAAAAACTCAAGTCCTTTCTGTGCTCTTGTGCTCAGACATGTTTTCTTCGTTTTAACAATTCAAGTGTTGTATGACATCCATATTCACATGCACTCCCCCTCTTACTATTCTCTATGATCATTTATTTAGCTCTTTAGGTAAGTGGTGATTCTTTAAGGGTTCTTGCACTTGAGTGTCCCACAACTGAGTGGTATTTTAATCAAGGCCATTTAAATATGTGCAAACTTGAGATTAAGTGCCTTCACTCAATTACTTGGGTCTCTGTGTGGTGGCTAGGTGTTCGAGTGTATCAATGCTCAAGCTAGGAAGATCCCAAGTAAGCGCAAGAGGAGTTTAGATTAAAGAGGGCTAAAGTGATCTCAACTCAATGGGTGTGTGGTTGATGTAATGCATTGGCATTGAGAGGTCAAGGATAGTTGAGCATGTTGCACTTGGAAGGTTAGAAACTCGAGTCACCAAGTCTAGGTGTATGAATTAGAATATGAATCTCAAGTGTGCTTTTTGACTTTCAAGGATGCTCTTCATGAGGATTAGTTGATGTCCTAAAATAATCATTACGCTTCATTTTACCCATTGTGACATGGAAAAAAAATCCCCCTTCAAAATTCACTTTTTCAAAAATTTTAAGACAAATTAGTGCAATTGTGTATACAAAGGTATTTGCATATCCAAACATTTGAATCACTTAAAAAGTCAAGCTCTAAAACTAGTACAAGTAATTACAACTAGTACTTAGCATTTAGAAGCTCAAAATATTCAAGGTAATCAACCACTTTGACATGCCATATCATACACCTTGCATTGCTTAAACATCATATATAGTGTGTTCTTTAGCAACTTGACAAACCTCAAAAACTCAATTCCATTCCACATCATCTAGCTTTGGTCATGTAAGTGCAATAAGCATGAGAGCATCCAAAGTTTTGATCAAGATGGATGTTCTTCTTGCATCCTTAATCATATTTTGTTGTGACGAGAAATTCTTTCACATGCCATAGTGCTTTGTGGAGTAACAAGAGTCTCTTGAGCCATAGCTTCATCATATTAGGGAAGCTTTATTGCCATTGTTTCATTAATGAAAATGCTCTCCATGCTTCCTTCATTGCAATTTAGGCGAAGAGTCTTAGTAAACATAAACAACTCTTGTTCACAAGCTTTTGTATCAACCAAGGGATGCAATGGTTCTTTTCCTTCTTCACATGGTTGAAGATGTTGTGTAAGCTTATCAAGCCATCTCTTAGCATTGTTTTCTCTGATTTCACCATCCTGAGCATAACAACACAGGCTAAATGCTCATTAAAGAGCGGAAGATCTGGAAAATGAGCATTTAGACTATTTATCAAACATTGCACATAGTCCATTGCTAAGTTGTATGCAATATTTCAAAAGTACCATCAATGTGTGGTCTTATCATTGGAGTGTCTTGCTTTTTGACATCCTTTTTCTTCCCACCTAGTAGATGCATGACCTTTAGGAAGCGATCTATTATCAATTCATGTCTATGTATATAGCCTTCTCAACCATTTCCAAGTATCCTTTTTTAAGAGCATTCAAGAACTTGATAAGTATGTGGTATCTTCTACAAAATCCATGGGTCTAAAAAAGCAATGCTTGAGCTTTGATATAACCACATCAATATCACTTCTCCAATGGATGTTAGATCCACCATTTCTTCTTAAAACTTTAGACTCAAGAAATTCAATTCTTTTAAGATATCAACCAACATATGAATGCAAAACTAAACAACAAAATGCCTTGTTTTATTATACTAATTAATCAACTTTTCATTTTTCTAAGCTATCAAGTTAGCATGCATTAAGGCAGCAGGTCTTTCCATGACTTATCCACATGAACGCCATTTGATTGCATGAGTTTGTAACGGTTGATTTGCATCTAATTGCACAATCTCTAAAAGAGACATCAATACATTGTTTCTATAGATGAGTTATTGATCCAAGAATACACTTTGTTTGCTAGTTTCTCTATATAAAGAGAAGCTTTGTAAATAATTTGCAAGCATCTCCAATTGCCAAAGCTTCTCAATGTGTAATACAATGCACATCTATTTAATTTGGCAAGTCTTTTCTAAGAAGCCCAACAACCCTTGACCATGCATGATGCCGCATTAGTTGCCAAGCTAATCACTTTTTGGTTGAGATAGACCTCTTGCATTAAGAAACTACATTGAAGCATCATGGACGGTCTTTCCTTTTCCATATGTTAGTGTCATAATGCCCATAAAACTTGACTACTTACATCCCACCCCTTGCATGCAAGATAAGTACCATATACTACCAAATGCATCTCAAGTCCTCTCTTTGTACTCTCATCCAACATCACTGAAAAATTTGGAGATTCTGTTATAGATACCATTTGCATTTCCAACAGATGACTTGACATTGCCAAAAGGAACACAATGCCTATGTATCGACTTGTATAAGAAGAGTACTTTGTTGTCCTTAGCATCTTTAGACCATTTAGAGACAAAGCCAAGTCACAAAGATCTTCAAATGAGGAAATTGAGTTGTCTTTCTTTGCAATGTAATACATTAGTTTCATGGTGGTAATGATCCTTGCCTTATTTGCATAATCTATTGATGTAATGTGCACTGGAATTGGCTTTGCTTTCTTTTCCATTGCACAAGTGTACTTGGCAATCGCCATTTTATGGTTGCTAGACAAAGCATGTACCTTGATTGCATCATGCTGCATAGTAATACATCCGTCTCCTCCATGGACCAGGTACTTTGAATATTCCTCATCATTTGCATTTTATAACTCGCTTTTAACTATCTCACAAAACATGTTTGAGCCAAAGAAACTTTGCTTTCCATTGGGCTATGAACTTCCTAATTGAACCTTGGATTTGCTCTCCTTAGGCATTTGAATCATTACTTGCATTTTCCAAAGAAGCTTCCCCTTCCAAGTTGAGCATATTACTTGCATTTTGTGTGGAAGATGACCCTTTCAAGCCATGCATATCTAAATCCTCTTGCAAATCATCATTAAGATCAAAATCAAGAGGACAAGTAGTAGCTTTCTCAATAGCCTAAGAGCTCCGGACCTACCCAACCAAATATTGGTTTCGAAGTTTTTTGCCTCTTCATTGTTTTGGGTGCCATTGAGAATCTATACTAAAACACATACATTGTAAAGCATTAATTTGCATGAACTATTATTACAAAACTTTGAAAAATAAAGTGATAAAGCTTAGAGCTCATACCTTGATCTCATAAGCAAGAATATCATAGAATCAAAGCCATTTGAGATTATGAATCACCTCCTTTCTACAAAATCACTATCCTGAAGCGCTCATCATCAATATCCAATGGAACAATGGAAAGTCCTATAAGATGAAGACCACATTAAATTTAGATATATTTATGTTTAGAACCTATAATCATTTAGAGCTTACATAATTAATTCAATCGATTCACTACAATCATTTAAAACCTATAATGTGTGTGTGTGTGTGTGATTCATTACATTACACTCGATGTAATAGATCAATGTAATAGGCTGATCATTACAATCAATGGCCTCTCGAGGACTGGGACTTGGGAGCATCATATGCAGCACCGCTCTCTCTCTCTCTCTCTCAATTCACTACAACCGATGAGCAATGCAATATAGGCTCATCACAATAATATAGTCGATTCATTACAATAATCGATGTGATCACGATTCTGATTCACTGTAACAGGCTCATTATCTCTACAGTCCTAGGTGACTTGGTTTGGACACGTGGCAATAGATCGGAGTCAATCCCAGATGCGCCTTTTTGGATCCAACGGCTAGCAAGTCGATGGCCTCTCAGGCTTGGGGATCATTACCCAGCACGATGCGCTCCACTAGGTACAAGAGGACGTCTAGTCTATGGCAATAGGTCAATGTAATATTGCTCAATGCTCATTACTATCAATGTAAATGGCCTCTCGAGAGGAGTTGGGAGCATTACAACACACTCCATTAATGGAGATGCAAGAGGTGTAAGAGGGTGTCTAGTTTGCCCTCCCTTCAACCTTGCTACTTCTCTCACAATCTATAGGCTATATACTCAATCCATGTAGTGAGAATCGAAACTTTCCATTTATTCAAAGACGCTAATACTCTATTACATTGCATAACAGAATGCAACCTTAGTTCATGACTGAAACATACCTTTTATGAAGTAGGACTCACCTTCCAAATACCAAAAAGTTTGATCCATGGGTAGTCAATGGTCACTCACGACTAGTCGTGACTCACTCTCACTACTCTAGTGCTTAGTTTGTCTCTCAAGTCTCGAGTCTTGAGTGACGAGTCTCAACCTACAGCAAGTGTTTTGTGTACCTCAATAGGCAACCCTACAATAGTATAGTGTACTATTGCGAAAACCAAGAAAGCAAAATCCAAGAAAATAGAAACACAATTTGAAAAGAGATCTTAGGTGGCCCATAGCCTATAGGCACTAGACACTAGGCATTGTCCCTTATGGGGCGAGGCCGAGAAGTCCCTGAATCTCTGATTCCTCGAGCTTGAAGGCCTTAGCTACTATTCACTTACTAACTTGTATTATATTAAATTTGACTTGCACTTTTTAACTTTAACTATCAAAATGATGCCCTTGTGAAATACAGGCACTTCAATGGTGATGGGCATGTATGCCCTTCAAACAATAGGCTTATGATGATCCAAGTGTATGGTTGATTCATGGTGTCTGGAGTCAAGTCAACTAGCCTTGAGTGTTTGAGAATTCACGAAACCCTTGAGCACTCTAAACTCTAGTGCCTAATGGGTCTATGTCCCTATCCTAATCGAGTGGGTGTGGGCTCAAGTGGGGTGCTACTTAAGTATCTGGCAATCCAACAAGACCCTAGAAATGATACAAAAGCCAAGGGGACGGTCCCCACATACGAGTGCAACAATGATGGTGGTGATGATGATGGCCTTGAGGTGTTCTTGCATGTTGCTCCCATACTTTGCTCCTCTCTCACTCGTCACTCTTCTCCCCACTTCTTGGCTACACTATCCTTTGTTATCGACAAAAGACCTTGCTCACTTCTTGCCTCTATGCCGGTTGCTATATATTCACTCAATTATGAGTGATCCACACTAATCTGATACTAGGAGGCATATTCCACGGTGGATTTCGTAAGACCACGATGCATTCCATGAGGTTTTTTATTCCACGGTGGATTCCGTAAAACTATATTTATTTGTCGAGGCTCGTACACAAGGTGGATTCCTTATGCAAAAAGTTGATGGGGACGCTTGTCCTTTTCGGGATTCAGATAATTTTAATGTGCACGTGGGTGATTTCACAAAATACATATTTAAATTAATAGATGTTTATGAGTTTAGAGTGCACTCGTATTAAATTAAGGTTAGGACATAGTTCTAACCTATTTATTTATTTTGTAGCTAAAGACTATTAGGTATTCACTTTTGTCGATTTAATTTTATTATTTTCTAACAATTGTGAATGCTTCAGTTGATGTGTAGAGCACGCATCGGTGGCGTTGGGAAGCACCGGGCGATGGCATGTATTCAGATTATCTAGAACAAATGATCTTTTTTTTATGGGTGCACACCTTATCATTAAAGACATGGCGCTAATATTTATTTAGGCGTGCTTGACAAACATTTATTATTTTGTATGCGCATAGTTGCTCGGTTTAAATATTTCATTATTGGATATTGTATTTGGGCACATCTTAGCTTTTTGGATGCCCAATCGCTTTATTTTCTATTTGGACAAAAGCAAACACAAAAGCCAAAGCATGCTAATTGTAAATTGGGATATTTTTTAGCTTAGAGATTAATAAATTTATAAATACATGCCTTATGGAGCACTCACACAAGGCATAGGGGGAGATTGTATCTAATTTGTCTTTTGTCTCATGTTGTGCAAAACCTTCATCTTACTTTATGAGTTTTAGTAGAGTTATTTGTTCTTGGGGACCTTCCGGCGTTCACTATACGCGCGCATACAACATTCGATTTGCGCACCAGTGGTATCAGAGCGAAGCTGAGATCAAGGGCTTTCAATTGCTTACCATCTTGCGCAAAGGTGAAGCTCCTAGAATGAACGGGCTCTATAGTCTCACAATGAACCGTCAATACCAGCGTGTTCCTGGTGGTGAAGAACCCCCTATTGTATTGTCAGATCGTGAATGACCACTTTCAGGCGAAGGAGGACCACTTCCCAAGCTCTTTTGCAAGACGTTTTCTTCTTAGAGAAACAGATACGAGAATTTCAATTAGTTTGAGCTTATAAGCTTTTTTAAAAAAAGCTTAAGAAAGAGCGAAAGCTCTTCAAATTTCAGCATCTACGGAGGGAGTGTGTTCTCAACGGCACCGAATCTGACGACGACATCCCCTGCACGCTACCAAAACGATTTAATAAAGCTTTTTCTTTAAAATCTTAAAGTTCTAAGCTTTCCTAAAGCTTCAAAATCTCAATCTTAAACCTTCCCATAGTGGGTGTTCACATCAAGCTTATCTCGAACCCATTTCGCAATTTCTACAAGCATCTATTCACACCTACACCTTGACATAGTCGATTTCCAGCAAGCAAACTATCACATGTAGTCTATTTTCCACTTGGAAGAAGATCGTCATCAATTACCGTAACTATCACATGTAGTCTATTTTCCACTTGGAAGAAGACCGTCATCAATTACCATAACTACAAAAAAACAAGATCATACAAGCAAAAGCCATTTTTAAAAAAAAGCAAGCCTTGTAAACCCAAATTTGAGCTACCCTCATTCCTCTAACGAGATTTCGAGTATGTAAGGTTGTTTGAGATTTTGTAGGATGTCCAATCAAAACATGGAAGATTTTATGGTTGAAAGTGATTTACCGGAACCAACCATGGAGCAAAATTTGGATCTAATTATGATGCAACTTTAAGAGGAGCGAAGAGCACATCAAACTTTGCAAGCACAACTGGCTACACTTCAACGATCCATTGTTGATCAAGATGGAGCGCAACTTGAAGATGTTATTCGACGCACGATTGATGTGACACTCGATGCACATTCTCTCAGAAAAGAAGCCAAGATAAGTAAAATAAATTTCAAATTCTGTACTTTTAATGGGCAATGTGACGAAAAAACTGTTCTTGCTTTTATAAATTAATTTGATGATTATTTCCATGAAGAGTAGTATGCTGAAACAGATAAACTCAAATGAGTCACTAACCATCTAGTAGATATAGCATCATTATGGTGAACTGTTGTCTGCAAGAGTACTGATTGTCCTACTACTTGGGAGGCCTTTCAAAAGATATTTTTGCAGAATTTTTTTCCACCTCAATTCCATGAAAAAGCAATCAAACAATGGGATCTTCTGCAACAAAGAGATCGTGAACCTATTCTGTAATACATAGAGCATTTGTAGAGTGCTTTACTACAACTTTGAATGCTTGAAGATGTTCATGAGGTGATCCACAAGTGCAAGTATATGTCTAGTTTGCTTGGTTAGTTCTATGCGGAAGTGAACATGTTCAAGCCAAGGGCTTTGGAGGATGCGATTTCTTTGGCCCATGATGCTGAAGACAAAATTCGTGGATGAGAAAAGCGACCACAATAATTTCCAACTAACGATAACTTTGGTACAAAGCAATTCAATTCTAACTTACGAAGATTTAATCAAAATCACTTTGTTCCTTCTTCTTTCCATAAACCCTGGATTCGACCCTCTCTTTTACCATCAAACATAAATTCAAACTCTAAGCCATCTCTCTAGCCAAATCCCAATATACCCAAATTTCTAGCCATTACCAATAATGTTTCCAAAGGAAAGCCTATAGTTTGCTACAAGTGTCGTCAACCTGGACACTTAGTAGTAAATTGTCAATCCAAGAAGCCAATTGTTCAAATCAACTACTTGGAAGCGACTGAAGATGAAGACCATGAAGATATGCCAGATTTCATGGAAGATGATGATGGTATCGGTAGTACTGCTTCAGATACTTTACCAGGTATGCCAAATTCTCATTCATTATTAACGATGAAATATCTTGTGCATGGTCACGAAAAGATTGTTTTGCATGATGATGAGAGCACACATGATTTTATTTCTGCAAAGTTGGTAAAAGAATTGAATTTAGATACTGTTCCAACTCATTATCGCATAAAGGCTGCATTATTAGGCACTAGATACAATGGTACACAAGAAGTTCATGATTTAGAAATTAAAATTGGTGATTATGTTGAGCGCATAAATTTATTGGTTGTGCATTTGTAAGCTAGTGATATTATTTTAGGAATGCCTTGGTGTCACAAATATAATCTCGACATAGATTATTCCCCACATTCCATGAAAATTCTTCTTAACAGAAAACAAATTATATTACATGGAATGCACACCTTTGATAATTTTCCCTTGCGTAGTCACACACAGGCTAAACGTGCATTGAGAAAATATAGCAAATTATACTTAGTATGGGTGAATGAGATTGAAGCTAAGGAAAACTAGATACATCCTAGACACACACAATTTCTTTCACAATTTAAAGTTTTTTTGCTGCTGCTAACTTACCACTTGGTTTACCACCTACACGTCTTGAAGATCATAAAATAGATTTAATCCTTGGTTCTCAACGACCATGGAAAATACCTTATAGACACAATCAGATTAAGCAGAAAGAAATCCAACCACAAGTTGAAGAATTGTACCTGAGGACTCATTAGGCCTAATAGTTCTCCTTTTGGTGCATCTGTCCTATTAGTTAGAGAAAAATAATACCTATAGGATGTGCATTGACTACCGTGCCCTAAACAAGATCACTGTTAAGAATAGATATACGATCCCTAGGATAGATGACCTCATGGATAAACTACAAGGAGCCACTATTTTTAGCAAGATAGATCTCAAATCTGGATATCATCAAGTACGATTGGATACACCTGACATTTTTAAAATTGCATTTAGAACTCAGTTTGGCCATTATGAATTCATTGTTATGCCTTTCGGTTTGACTAATGCACTAGCTACATTCAGTCGTATGATGAATCAAATATTTTTGAAGACTCAGCATTGTGTAATTGTTTTCTTTGATGACATATTAGTTTTCAATAAGAATGAGAATGAGCATTATGCACATTTATCTTTGGTTTTCAAATTGTTGAAAGAGAATCAATTGTATGCTAACCTTGACAAGAGTGAATTTTTCCAAACCCAAATTGAATACGTAGGTCATATTGTTTCTTCTAATGGTATTCATGTTGATCCTAAAAAGATAGAAGCAATTTTAAATTGGCCAATCCCTAAAAATACGCATGAGTTATGTTCTTTTTTAGGTCTTGCAAGCTTTTATAGAAAATTTGTAAGAAAATTTTCATTACTTGCATTGCCTTTAACGAAATTATTAAAGAAAGGTGTTGTATACCATTGGTCTGATAATCAACAAAAGTATTTTGATTTATTAAAACATGCTTTAACACATGCACCTATTTTGTAATTACCTGATTTAATTGACCATTCTTTCTAGTAGTCACTGATGTTAGCGGATCAGGAATAGGAGCTGTCCTTATGCAAGATTCACATCCCATAGCCTATTCTAGTTGCAAACTTAAACCCTCTGAACTGAAGTATTCTACCTATGATAAAGAATTTTAGCTGTAGTTCAAGCTTTACCTCAATGGAAACATTATCTAATGGGATCCAAATTCATGATCAAAACTGTTCAACAAAATATCAAACATCTCCTTAGTCAGCCACAAATTTTTGACCGTCATATCAAATGGGTTGCTTTCATTCAAAATTTTCATCCACTTATCCAATATCAATCCGAAAAAGTGAATGTTGTTGCCAATGCATTGAGTAGAAGACCAAGTATCCATAATATTTCCATTATATCTTTTGATTCTCTTATCCCTATGAAGGATACTTATGACCATGATCTCAGTTTTCAAGATGATTAGAATAAATTAGTTGCTAATAATTGGATTCCAATTGATTCTTTGTTTTATTCTGATGGATTTATGTTTTATGAGAAAAGATTGTGTGCCATTGTTCCATTTAGATCATTTGTGTTGCACGACATTCATTGTCCCCCCATATCAAGGCCATAGAGGTATTATATCTACTTTAAGAACATTAGTTGAAGATTTTTACTAGCCAAAAATGAAATCTGATGTTTCTAACTTTGTTTCTGACTGTTTAATTTGTCAACAAGTCAAGCAATACCATGGTGAGCAATATGGTTTGTTAATGCCTTTACCAATTCCTGAACGACCATGTGAACATATTTCAATGGATTTTATAACTGGTTTGCCTAACACACAAGTTAATCATGATATGATTTGGACTATAGTAGATCGATTTAGCAAACAAGCATATTTTCTACCATGCAAGAAAACATTAAATGCATCTCAATATGCACAATTATTTTTGAAGACTGTTTTCACTAACCATGGTTTGCCAAAAGTTATTATTTCAGATCGTGATTCTAGATTTTGCAATAATTTTTAGACTACTTTGTTTGCTAATTTAGGTACTAAGATTGATTTTTCATTTGCATTTCATCCTGAAACCAATGGGCAAATAGAAGCTACTAATAGTACAATTCTAGATCTTTTGGGTGCATACACAATTTCAAAACCACAAACATGGGATACACATTTGCATCTACTTTAATTTGTATACAATAATACACCACACATAGCTATACAAAAAGCACCTTTTGAAATCATTTATGGACATAGATTGCCTACACTTGTTACATCATTGTTGAACAAAGTTAAAGCTGCTGATGATATTGTCAATATGTATGCTACTATTTTTGCTCAAGTTAAAGATATGATTGGGAAAGCCCAGCAATCATACACTAAACAAGCTAATAAGAAAAGAAAAGCCATGAGTTTCAATGTTGATGATTATGTTTGGTTACGCATTACAAAGAGAAGATTGCAAAGTGTTGAGAAACACCCTGTTGTTAAATTAGCACCTAGATTTTATGGACCTTTTAAAATAATTCACAAGATCAAAGACAATGCATTCAAATTAGAATTACCTCCACATTGGAAAATCCATAATACTTTTTATATCAGTTTACTACGACCTTTTAGAGGTCAATTACATGTCTACCATGTCTATGAAAACCCTCCTTTGTTAAAAGAAGAAATTAAAATACTTGAACCTGAAACTATTCTAGACACTGACTTTATGACCACTAGAAGTGGACGTAGATATTCTAGATATTTAGTTAAGTTTAAAAATCATCCTGTTGAAGAGGCCCAATGGATGCATGCCCACGACCTAAGTGCTTACCCCTCACTGCTTGCTCCACATTGAGTTAATAGCAATTGAGGACAATTTCTATCCCACCTCCGGGGTATGATGCTAGAAGGCATATTCCATGGTGGATTCCGTGAGACCACGGTGGATTCCGTGAGGTTTTGCAGTGGGTTCTGTAAAACTATATTTATTTGTTGGGACTCATACACAAGGTGGATTCCTTGTGCGAGAAGTTGATGGGGGCGCCTGTCCTTTTCGGGATTCAAATTATTTTAATGTGTACGTAGGTGATTCCATAGAAGGTGATTTCATAAAATATATATTTAAATTAATGAACGTTTATAAGTTTATAGTGCACTCATATTAAACTAAGGTTAGGACAAAGTTCCAGCCTATTTATTTATTTTGTAGCTGAAGACTGCCAAGTATTCACTTTTGTCAGTTTAATTTTATTATTTTCTAACAATTGTGAATGCTTCAGTCGATATGTAGAGTAAACAGCGATGGCGTTGGGAAACACCGGGTGATGGTGTGTATTCAGATTATCTAGAAGAAATTATCATTTTTGATGGGCGGGCACCTTATCACTAAAGGCGTGGTGCTAATATTTATTTAGGCGCTCTTATTTATTAAAGCACTTGACAAACATTTATTATTTTGTATGCGCATAAGTGCTCAGTTTAAATATTTCATTATTGGACATTATATTTGGGCACAAGCCAACTTTTTGGATGCCCAACCGCTTTATTCTCTATTTGGACAAAAGCAAACACAAAAGCCAAAGCATGCTAATTGTAAATTGGGCTATTTTTTAGCTTGGAGATTAATAAATTTATAAATACATGCCTTGTGGAGCGCTCACACAAGGCATGGGGGGAGATTGTACCCAATTTGTCTTTTTGTCTCATATCGTGCAAAACCTTCTTCTTACTTTATGAGGTTTAGTAGAGTTCTTTGTTCTTGGGGACCTTCCGGTGTTCACTATGTGCGCATACAACATCCGATTTGCACACCATAATCACTCTTGGATTTTATACCACTGCACTGTAATGGTTGTAATTAGCCTCAAGTCACTTGAGGACTCGAGCATTGCAAGGTAGACTTGATGGCAATTGTGCAAAGTGGTTTCCGTATGGCCTTAAATGCATCATCCTTTATATCCTTTGAAGGCTTAGGCATTGTGATGGTGGTTAACAATTAGTGAATCACGGTTGTCATTGCATTCCAATTGTTCATCCTTTACATATGACACAGAAAAGCTCTAGTCCATAGAAATCCCTTCGTGTGGCCTCCTTGCTTCTCTATTAACTTGCTGGGCTCTCTTCTCACTCAAGTATTGTCAAGTTTCAATTCAAGCCTATCTAGCTTTTTGCTCTATGGCTCAGGCCGGGTTGAGACAGGGATAAAAGGCACCATGCAACATATAAATCCATGCCCTTTAAGAAGTAACCTTACCATCATACAAATGATATTCTCAATGTATGATCAATTTTACCTAAGTGCCTTTTTCGTATCATCTTCTTGTTTTGTAAATGTGGTGTTACAGACACAATGTGTAACACTGAGGTATCTCTTCTATTTGTTATTTGATATATCATTTTAAAATCTATTTCAAATATCTCTTTGCTAATTGATATCTTTTTTTTATAAAAAGAATGGAATATGGATAAACACTAGTTTGATTCCCAAGTTAACGAGGAAGAGAGTATTATCTATCAAACAATGTTCTCTCAATTTGTTTACTATTCCTTCTCAACCTCTCTTTTCTCCATGCCTTCACTACCATGATAACATCCCCCTCACCTACCCCCCTCTTCTTCTTTAGAATACCCCCTCCAAACTTAGCTCCTGAACTATCAAGCCCTTCTTCTCAACAAGCACCACCCACTTCCTAGAGCATGAAGAATGGTGGTCCTAATCCCAACCCTACAGCTTCTCAACCCTCCAAATCCTATGCTAAACCTTCAAAGAAGAAGGCCATAGACATGTACAATGAAGTGCAAAAAGTTACTTCATCCAAGAAGTAATATACTACAAAGAAGAAAGTTATGTTGGACCTCATCGATGACATCAATAATGACAAGGGGAAAGGCAAGTGGAATGATTTTTGAATAGATCAACTCATTCATGTTTGGGGTGGCATGAATGAGGAATTTGGAAATCCCAAAAAAAAGGGGCAAACTTTTGGGCCAAATTAGTACACAAATTTCCCTCTATCTTTCACGACTTTGACAAAGACGCTGAAGCATGTCGAAAAAAGTGGGTTGCAGTATTAGGCCAATATAGGATTGATGAGACTCATGGTTTGGTATTTGAAAACGATAGACGTCGCACTTGCAAGTGGTATGAAATGCTAGATGAGTACTACCATATAGGGTATCTATCAATCGTGTGTCCCATGCAACATCTAGTACCTCTAACCATAGTGTGGGTGCTCCGGGGGTGAGACAACAGTTGACTGAGACTCCCAAGTTGACCAACAATCTTCATCTTCATCTCACTGTACCACTCTCAAATGTGATGACCCTTTGGCGGCCAACATGGCTGAAATTGGTCAAGCACTTCTTGATCATCTCAAGGAGAACTCAATTTGATAAGAAACCTTAGAGAGTAGGCACCTAGATATCCTTGCACAATTCCAAGCCACCATGGTTGGATTTCATGATCAAGCTTAATGAATTAAAATTTCTTGTGATTTTGGAATCTTTATTAAAGTGTGATGCCAGTAGCAGTTATGCTTTTCACATGTGTTATCAATAGTAACTACTACTACTACCAACTTCTGCTATAAAAAACTTTTGTACTATCAACCTACATTGTCAAAGTGGTTTGTTTACTTATTATACATTTCTCACAATATTGAAAAGCTAACACAAGAGGACAATTCACCTCACTAACATAGATGTGTGTATGCAAGTTATGTTAAAATGTGTATATGGTATTAGATGCACATGTAACTAAATCCTATAAGCAAAGAGAAGAGAGTGAGTTCTAGTTGAAAAGCTATAAAATGGTGTACTAGGGTCATATCTCAAGCAAGCAATAAAAGGAAATTCTTGGAGCAATGCCTTGTAGGTGTTTCTCTTGTTAGGTTCTTCTACTCTTTTTCTTCATAATTGAAATGTCTCAATTTGATTTCCTTTCACCTTAGCTAGTTAACTAGCTCTAAATTCACCATGAATTTTATCATGGCATTAGAGTTAGGTGAGCTAGTCAGGTAGTTAAGGTTAGGATAAATTAGATTCCCCACACTTACTCTTAGCCTTATTCCCAAATTTGGACACTTTTTAAGCTTGTCCCATGGACATTAGACACTCATCATTTCCATGATCATGGGTAGCTCACAGGCCCATTCCCTTTCACATTGTAACTTGTCTTCAAACATGTTCTTCTATTCTTGACCTTATTGGACAGTTTCTGGATACAACCACTTACACTATCTTTGAGTTACAATCATATACATTGAGTCTTTTAGCATCATGTCTCAAAACTAAGCACATATGATAATGGAAGAATGGCAAAACCAAAGATTAGCACAACATTGACTAAGAACATTGAAATCTTGTGTAACAGTAATTCTCTGGAGGTTTTTCATAAGTGGACGTGCAACATCAGAGTACCAAGCATATGCCACATCAAATCATGACCTTATCTAGATGGTGCCATGTTGTGAGCTCACTAGAGTAGGGATGTTAAACTACAACACTTGAAGAGAGGAAATCGTGACACTCTGCAGCCTTCGATGGGCACTTGCACATTGACTACCAGAAACTTTCATCAACACTTGAAAGTAGTTAGTATTCTAATAGTCAACCACTCATTTACGACAACAAATATGTGGAGTATCATTCAGGTTCACAAAAGCACCTTCCCTGTGGAGTAGCTTTCAATTTCATTCTCCATCACATTCTTTGTGCAAATTGTGCCAATTTTGTACATTTAGTGCAAGAGCGCTTGATAGTTATCTTGCTTGTGATTCATATGTGTTGCCACTCTATAATGATTTCAGAAGCTATTCTACAAAGATAGTTGAGAGTCACCTCACATTAGTAGTGGAGTTAAATCAATACTTCTTCTTCCTCTTGGACAAACTAAAACACAAGCTAAGTAGAGATTCAAACAAAGATGGATTCTCAAAGAAAAAAAGGAGATTGTTATCTTATCCTTGAGACAAAGAATGAGCCACGGAGGTACCAAAGATAGTGAAGATGTAAGTGAGGGAAAAGAGCTCGCTAATAATGATGGAGTGATTGAAGAATCCTAAAGAAGATAAGTGGGAAAGTTTGTGATAATAAAGAAGGTTTTCTTCAACCTATTTAAAGATAATGAAGCCAAAGTGAAAATATCTCTCTCTCTCTCCCTCTCTCTCTCTCTCTCTCTCTCTCTCTCTCTCATGCTAAGGTCCCACATCCCCTTCCCTCTACAAGATTGATAGAAGAGGAGAGAGTATGTGAAGAGGATAAATGGTATTTTTAAATAAAGCAAAGGTTGCTTGGTTGTGGGCACTGGGGAGGGGAGGCCTAGCTTTACAAATTACACCCCCCACCCAATCTCTTCGTCCACCTGCTTCTCCGTCGTCTAGTGCACGCGCGATCCCTGCGACCGTCCACGCAGTGCGGCCGCCTAGACAACCGCCACCGCACCTGCTCGATGCCCTGCTGGGCCTACTCCTTCCCGCCAGTTGCCTTCTAAACCACCTGAATAGCGCCGGCACCACCCTGCCTCCCAACACAGCCACCACCGTCAGCTGCCAATAAGCATTGGCTGCCACGCCATTGTCAGCCATCTTCCTTTGTGATCATCATAGGCAAGCATCTTATACATCGCCTCCACACCCTCCCTTTCCCCCCGCCGTCCACAGCCCTGTCTTCTCCTTCATTCTATCTCACCCAAAGATACTCTCTCCGCCAGAACTTCTACCCCTCCACCCCCCCCCACCCCCCTTAACCATCCTATCGCTTCTCTCTTTTCACCACGCAAACTCCATCTCCATTTTACCCCATCCCCAAACCCCCCACTCACTCCACCACCAGACTCTCTTCTAAGCGCCACCATCCACCACCACCGCTTTTGCCATCTCATTCAATGTATTTTGTATGCGATCTTGCTGTTTTTATTCACTTTCAACTAATAAGGTTGTTTGTATGCATAATGAATAGCTTCCTTTAAAGCTTTCGCCATCATTATGAATGGACACTTAGAAAAGGTTGTATCACTCAGATTGGAGACATTTTTGGTTCTATTGCCAAGATTGAGTTGAATCAACCAACTAAGGTGCTCACATATCTACCATGTATAGAAATAGGGAGCTCACAAGGGTATGTGAGTGGGAGACTAGGGAGGAATCAGTCCTTGCAGACTTCTCTCCTCCAAAACATGCATGGTTAGTAGGATAGATATAAATCATGGATGGAATGTTGCATATGGATTGAGTGGTTGAATTGTTAATTGAATTTGTTTAATTTCATTGAGAGATAGATTAGTGATAAAAGGCCTAGATAATCAAAGGAGCAAGACATTGTGCTTTGTGGCCATTTGGATCAATACTATGATGCAAAAGAAAGGGGATTTTCCTCTTTGCTTTACTTAGTATCCTGTGATTACATCGAAGGGTAGCCACTCGAGTATATGTGAGTAGATTTGAGTGTTTGAGCTCAAGTAAGAGGAAAGAAGAGCCAAGTTAAGTAGTCTTGAGTCTAAAGAAGACTTTAAGAGAAGGAGAGTTAATACTAGAGTAAAGATGGTTGCTGGGATAAAAATATGAGGGATTGGGTGTGTCATGATGTGCAAAGAGGGAGGGAATGATTCAAAGGCTTAGTACCTAACAATCATAATTTGGCAATGAGAGATTGATTCGAGTCAAGTGCACCACTGGAGTTTAAGGTTGAGTTCAGAGGAGGCTGGTAAAAGTTGATGGTTCGAGAATGCATTTCTAGGTGGATAAGATACAAAAGCATCCTTGATGCTAGCCTTAAGTTCATGTGGCATAGGCAAAAGATACTTTTTTTAATGTTTTATCGCTATTTATGTTCACACAATGGTGGCAAAATATTCAATATTTTTTTCATTTAACAAAAGTGTGTACTTTGTGAAGAATTGAAAAGTTAAGATTAAGTCACAGGATAGATTCCAAATCACAAACATGGTTCAAAAGCAAGATTAATCATAACATTGATCTAAAAAGAGAGGACATACTAGTTGTTGCTAAATAACGAAGTGGAAAAATACATGAAGCAATTCTTTTTCTTTCAAGTGGAAGATGATGATGACTAACTTTCTGAAATATTGTCACCAAAGACTTGATATAGCTTTCGAACCAAAGTCATTTAGTATAGCTCCACCACCACCTTTGTCACCTCTTTGTGCTCACTCCATTGCATCTTCTTCTTGGACATGATGAATTGTTTGTATCTCAACCATTGAGCTTGCTATGTTGTTCTTTGATCCTTTTTCCATTGAGCTACCAAGTTGCAAGCTTGCCTCATCCTCATGTATCCATTCCATGTCAAAAGAGTCACCATGGCATATGCATGATATTATGTAACACAAAGTTACGAGATCTAGCACATGATGTAGATCCATGCCACATCTCTTCAATAATATGTGAAACCTTTCCTTCAATATACTAAAAGCTCACTCCACTAGCATTCTTGTACTAGACCATATAAAATTCCAATAATATTTCATGTATGATAAGCCTTCTTTGCATCTTGTGAATGGCACTACATGTATGATTGAGCTAGGTAAGCACAATCTCCTACCAAACAATAGTTACCCAACTTGCCCCTTGCACATCTTTGACCTAGCTTGCTTGTAGTGAAGTTTAAGGAGTCATGGATTAGCCCAACACATCCTACATCATAGGTCCATATAGAACAATTTGTTGCAATTTTTTATTGCAATAAAATTGAGCAGAACCATTTACAATTAAAGTAATCCCCATGGTTCTCCTTTGTGGCAATGATAGGAATAAGTGAGCCATCAACTACTCCCACGATGTAAGGAGTACCTCTCAAGGCGTTAAATTCCCTAGCAAAGTTCTCAAACCCAGCTTGAGATGGCCACTTGATATATGCATCCCTTAAGCCCAACGTGAGAATGACCTTATAAAAGTCTACGACTATGCCACAAACTAGTGCTCTTTATACACCCATGAAAATCTACTAGAATCGCTAATGTTGTGCTAGATGCCAATCTATGAAGAGCAAGAAAAACACACATACTAATACTAAGAGTGGCATGCATACTTGTGGTTTTCTTTTCCATTCATGGAGCAAGCTTGCCATACAAGTAATGAAAAGTCTCTCTATTGATGTGAAGTTGGTGTTTGAACATACTTGTTGAGTAAGAACCTAGCTAATAATGTTCAAGAAAATATGGTGGACATGGGGATAAGCCCAAACCTTTCTATGATCATGGCCCTTAATATGGTTAATTGGCTTCCTAACTTTTATTGAATAACCCATACATTGAATTAAATGCAACCTTATTTGTAGCATAGCCTCATCAATATACATGTGGCTTGTGTAAGAAGCTCCATGATTGCCAAGGAGCACAACCATGCACAAAACAAGGCCATTCTTTTGGAGATTGCCATTATAATATGATAAAATACATGGTGAATCTAGAGCTAGGTTGGTAGCTAAGGTGAAAGGAAATCAAATTGAGATATCTCAACTATGAAAAAAAAGCATAGAAGAATCTAACAAGAGAAACACTTACAAGGCATTGCTCCAAGATTTTCCTTCTATTGCTTGCTTGAGATATCTGCCAAGTACATCATTGTATAGCTTTTCAACTAGGACACACTCTCTTCTCTTTGCTTATGGGATTCCGTTTGAGTAGCAACTAGAATACAAAGAATACAACTAACAATGATTAAGCATAGACCACTAATACCAAAGATTGTCATGAACTCAAAGTGTCAATAAACCATACATCCCATAAGCATATACATCACTAAGAAATTATTGATAGAGATAACTATCGGTGTCTAAAGTATACAGAATCAAATTAGCCCACAAGCGAAGGTAACTTCATCCAATAGGATACAAGAGAGCATATAAATGCACCAAGAGTCCCATTGTCTCAAAGAACCAAACTTTGCCAAGTACAAGTGTCTCCCACCGAAAGTAAATCTAAAATGCAAAGTGTGTAAGCAAAGCTCAAGATATGTAATAAAAGCATCCGAGAAGCCCAAGTACATCACAAATACATTCAACTTAGAGCATAAGTGTCCATTGAAGCTTCAATACCCATATGTAAGTAAGCATAAAAGCTCAAAGAAGCTGACCAAGGTCAAGTACATCAAATGTAGCTCAAATCCAAGTACCCAAGCATGCATGTCATAACCATATCTGGGTTCATATACCAATGCTCACATTATCGTAGACTTGTAGTATATGTGAAATACCATATAAATAGAATAGGCATTCAAAGCATGATGTTTACTATTGTATGCTTGTTGTCCAAATTTTTGACATTAATAAACCTCTGTAAAATTAAGATAATCAAGCTCTAAACAATCCAAATATCATGTCAAAGCATAGCCATACCATATGGGCACCAAAATAGTATCCACGAAGCATCAAACATGCATTATGGAATTTATAATTTACTATCCAAATCAAAATTATTTTATTTTATGTTATCAACTCAAATATGTAGCTCTTGTCGTGCTCTTCATTTTTAGCTATAAAACACCTAAATCTGATTTCATATGCAAAAGTTATGGCCAAAATATGAGAGTACTATCAAGCCACCACAATTGTGCATGACTTTTGCAGCATGCTTTGTATCCACTCAAAATGGATAGAATGGTTACTCCTTGGCTCCATAAGTACTTAGTAAGGCTCAACTAAGCCCTGGGAAGTTCCTTGATAAGCTAAGAGCAAGTTGGAAGAAGCTGTAGGAGAAGGGAAGACTCAATGCATACCTTGGGAGGAAGAAAAAATGAATGCATAAAACCTTGAGCTAAAGCTTTGAATTAGGGATGAAGCAAAGGATAAAGAAGCTCCTTGAATGCTCGCTCTAATATTAGTTGAAAGGTAGATCCTAAGTGAAAGCACATAAGCGGAAGCAAGAGCAAAGTAACAGCTATGGTGGATGGAGCAAGAGAGCAAGAGAGCAAGAGAGCAAGAGAGAGAGACACCATATATGGGAACTCTAATAATCACAATGTGTGACCAACCTCCCTTATTCTATTAGTCACTGAAAGAATAAAGAATGAAATAAGAGTGATGAGTGCCTCCTACCTATAATGTATAGTTGTACAAGTACTATCAGTGCAGTGAATACAGGGGTAGCATAGGCACACCCCCAACACCTCCTTGGTGCTAGCTCATCCTATAGATAAGTGCATCTAAGAGTGTAGGTCTCCCTTAAATGCTTGCAAGGCCTCTAGCTTATGCAGTGCTAAACAATGATGTAGGAAAATTTACTACTCAAAAAAGAGTTTCAAGTTATTCTTCTTCTGAGTTTGTTTCTTTTACAAAATTTTGTTTATGCCTCCAATATTCTTTCCTAGCATGTCTAAACTTGTTGCAATTCTTGTAGTTTGTGACTTTTATTTATTCCAACATTCTTGTTCTTTATGTCCATTTTTCTCAAAAATCCTACAAATAATTCTTGAAGAAGAACCTTTGCTGTAAAGTGCAGAGATTATGGGGTTCAGTGTAGTCTATTAGGTCTTCTCTTTGATTTTGCTCTATTGCACTCGTACAAGGTAGCTTCCACTGAGTTGAGTTTTCTATCTTGCACATTTCTCAAGGTTGCTACCACTTGCTCATAATCTTTATTAGGTTTATCCACACTATTGAGTCGAATGGCCATGGCTTCATCTTCTTCAATATCTTTACCAATGGAAGATAGTTGCACTCTCAAGCTTTTGAATTTATGTATCAGTGAGTTTAGGGAGTCGTAGTCATTTAGATTGAGTCTGAAAATTTCCATTAGAAGATTTATTTTTGAGCTCTTTACTTGGGAGCCAAAAGTTTTATCCAATTCTTTTCATGCTTCTTTTACTTTCGTAATCCTCAATATATGATGAATAACATCATTTGACAAGCCCATATTGTTACCTTGAGTGCTTTATTGCTTTTTCTTTTCCAATTTGGATCATCATGCCCCTTGAGCTCCTCAAATATTTTCCACAAGTCTTTCTACATTAGGTGATAGTACATGGTTTTCATTTTCCAAAAGTGTGAAAACCATTGACATTGATTTTTTCCACTACTTCAATTTCATTCATTTTGAGGATGGAGAGGCATTACGAGTGACTCATACTGCATGCAATATCTAACTCCTTACAAAAAAGGGAGGCAATTTGTTTTTGGAAAAATTCAAAGAGTTTTACCAATTTCATAAATTTCACAAAGGAATAGCCTTTTATGTTTTGATACTTGGATTCAGCCTTGGGAGAGTATGAACAGCCCTTTCTACATAGGCTCATTCAGTACATTTGTAGTGTAAATACAATGTTTAGATCTTCTAATTCAATCCATCAACCAGTGTAAAGTGGGACTCAAACAAACTAGTTTGGAGAAGTGAGTATGAATAAGTCTTTATGACTAGTTTACATAAAGTAGTGTGAAGAAGCATCGTAGAGGTTAATCTTTAACCCTAGTGTTAAGGATTTTAATAAAGAAAAGCTTATCACTTGAGATGACAGCCGGTGCCAATCAACACATCCCTTCAAGATGCCATCAAGAAGGTCAATCTGAAGTCTTTAAGCAAGAAGGTGCTGCATTCTAGTACCAACCTCTCTCTCTCTCTCTCTCTCTCTCTCTCTCTCTCTCTCTCTCTCTCTCTCTCTCTCTCTCTCTCTCTCTCTCTCTCTCTCTCTCTCTCTCTCTCTCTCTCTCATTCTTATTCTTATTCTTCTTTACTTGTTTCTTTGCTTCTATCCCCCCTGCCTACCTCTTCAACAAGAGTACATCAAGATAGCATTGATTGTAGCATGCTTCTTGACACTGATGAGACAACATCTGGTTATGTAGATTCTTAATCCGAGTGATGAATGCTTCAGTCATCTCTCCTTCAGCAAACTTATCTGATGCTAGTTTATGTTGGCTTTGATGGAATCCTTCTTTATTATTGATATGGTAGTTGCTACCCTTGGGTGCCCATTGAGTACAAGGCTTTAGTGTGTCAAATCTACTGCTCAAAACAGTAGTGTTTTCTTATAGCCTTTCCTACTGATTATGTAGCCTTTGAAGCAATGGATGTATGGCTTGATTATGCAGAGCTTGTCACCTCACAAACAACAGATAGCAATAATATTAGGTGCAAACACACTATTCTTCTCTTCCTTCTTTCTCACTACTCTCACAACTCCCTTTCTAGGTGGATGCCAAAGGAGGTTAAAAAAGGGTTCAATCCCCTCACCCACTAATAGATAATTAAGAGTGGATGCCAAACAAGGCTAACAAAGGATTCAATAAGTTTGTGGGAAAAAAACGTGGAGTAGCAAAGGGAAGGGATTTTGTGCCATATTTTCTACATGGAGAGGCCTATTTACTACATGAAACAAGGTGCAAGATTATTGCTTAAAAGCGAATCTTTCAATCATGAAGTCTTGAGGAATGGAGAGCTCTTATGAAGGGTATATGGAGTGCTTGCTCTTGAGCCTATCATGGAGGCTTGAAGGAGGAAGTTTATGACTGATATGGGCTGTCCAAAATAGTGATTTATGTTGCCATAACATGGATTTAATGGTGAACCAATTTTTCTTCAATTACTATAGGTATTAGTCAAGCTTTGGAAAGAAGAAACAAGGCAACAACTATTCTATTATCGAGAGTATTGATCTTGATAATCAAAAGAAGGCTTTGATGCATTCTTGTGTTGTCATAAATAGGGAATAAAATGATTTATAAGCTACGTGTGTGTGTGTGTGTGTGTGTGTGTGTGTGTGTGTGTGTGTGTGTGTGTGTGTGTGTGTGTGTGTGTGTGTGTGTGTGTGTGTGTGTGTGTGTGTGTGTGTGTGTGTGTGTGTGTGTGTGTGTGTGTGTGTGTGTGTGTGTGTGTGTGTGTGTGTGTGTGTGTGTGTGTGTGTGTGTGTGTGTGTGTGTGTGTGTGTGTGTGTGTGTGTGTGTGTGTGTGTGTGTGTGTGTGTGTGTGTGTGTGTGTGTGTGTGTGTGTGTGTGTGTGTGTGTGTGTGTGTGTGTGTGTGTGTGTGTGTGTGTGTGTGTGTGTGTGTGTGTGTGTGTGTGTGTGTGTGTGTGTGTGTGTGTGTGTGTGTGTGTGTGTGTGTGTGTGTGTGTGTGTGTGTGTGTGTGTGTGTGTGTGTGTGTGTGAATCTACAGCTTTTACAAGAACAATTTTTGGAGTATTTACTTACTTACAGGAAGGAGATGCATGGTCTATACTTTGAGCATACTTTAAAGACTTTTGGGGCAACTTAATAGTGAATTTTGATTACCTTAATAAATAGAAAATACAAAACTAAAGTGAAGAATGGAGACCTATATAAGGTTTTCATTAGAATTAGTATATACCAACTCTTGGTCTTATACTTGAATATCACTAGCCTCTTGATTTGCCATATTTTCTTAAATTGAGAATGTATTTTGTAGTGCTTAGTATTGAATATGGTTTATGTACAGTAGATCTTGACTTAGCTCAGGGTATTTATTGAGCTATAGTTTGAGAGTGTTTTGGGAAATCGTCCCAAGTTAGTGTTCATATTGATGCACTAGATAAATATATTGGATGTAACAAAATTGTTATGCTAAACCATACATGAATCAAAGCATCTTGACTGCACCTCTATTTGTATCTCTAGAATTTGTAACTCTTCACAACCTTCCTACTTAAACCCCTGTGGTTAAGGTCTTCTTTCCTAAATGCCCAATATTTGGTGAACTCAACGTAAAGGCCAATGGAAGGATTTTAGGCATGGGTAATACAATAGGTTTTGGTTCTTCTGCAAGGTCAAGTGATGACATGAGACAAGTGCTATTGCTACTACAGCAGTAGTGGCAACAACAACGACGACGACGACGATGATGACGACGGTTAGACGTAGATAAGCATAAGACTATAGTCATAAATGCTTTGCAATCAATTGAGCATGAGATACAGTTTGGTGGGCATAATGTCAGCTTATTTGTAATCATATGCATTAAAAATGTATTTTTCTGTGATTCCATAGTATGCATAGAGTCTATACTTTGCTTAGCTTACCATGCAAGCACTCAAAGAGGAGATTTCAACATTGTATAGCCAAGCTTCAAATTGGGTATAGTTTAGAAAGGCTTTGAGAGAGGAGTTTTTCTGGATGACACTAGTTTGGTTATATGAATGACATTTATGGACTAGGTTTAAAAATCCAATAAGGGTCTTACATCCATTGTATTGCTGCATGAATTTGAGAATATGAATATACAATTGGATGCCGTTGAGTAGTATGCACTAGAAGGTCAGAAGGTTGAATTGTCTTTGAAAGCCATAGATCCTAGCTTGCAAAAAAGGCTAGGGGATAATTTGGAAGATGATACAATATACACAAGGCTAAAAAAATATAAGTCGCATGCAATTGATGTTGTTAACAAGATTATTAAGAGAGAAATGAAAGTGAGATTGTATGTAGGGGCTATGATTGCTACCTCTAGCAAAGACTCTATGGTGAAAGCATATATACCTATGGTTGTATCTACGATCCAGATAGTGAAAGAAGATGCATTGGATGAGATTATGAAGGGGATGTGTGACATATAGCTCAAGATTACAAAGCTGGATGAAAAGGTGGAAGAAAGAGGAAGGACAACATAGTAAAAGACGATTATAGGCTGTGCCAAAAAAAAAAGGTAATGAAATCTTTAGAATTTGGCATTGAGTTATTTACGAGAGTTGTGGATTGGAAGCATGGCTAAAATTTTACAAAAGAAAGCTTGATTATCTGAGTGTGGATCAAAAGATATGGGTAGTTTTCTACAGGGCGGTCTTGTAAGACAATTTTCTGGGCAAAGAGAGATTGAATCCAATGCATCTAAAGTGCTCTACACGACATATGCTTTAACAAAGGTGGATAAGACTGACTTACGGATAACCAAGGCATAAAAGAGGATCACAATAGTCAAGGGAAGAGATCTAAAACCATAATCTATGAAGAATGAAAGGCAAGATGACATGGTAGATGAAGAAGCTATTACAGAAGAAGAAGAAGAACTTGAAATAGAAGATGATAACTTTGAGCAAACAATTGAGCTTGGGGATGATGATAAGTAGTTGTGGCCCATCTGAAGGATGTAGAGGTTTAGAGGGGGTGGATGTCATGATGTTGTGGGTCCACTTACAAAAACCTTACGAAGATTACTATTACATAGGATTTCAATGTTCTTAATCAATGTCATGTTAATCTTATGTTTCACCATTCTTCCATTCTCATAATAATTTTTTTTCGAGACATGTTGGCAAGAGACTCATTGTATGCAACTACAACACAAGATGGTGCAAGTTGTAGTATCCAAAAATTGTTCAACGGGGTCAAGAGTAGAATAATAAGTTTGAAGACAAATTATAGTGTAAAAGGGGATGACTTTGTAAGCTGCCCATGATTACGCAAGTGAGGAGTGTCCAATGTCCATGGGAGAAGCTCAAAAGGTATCCAAAATAGGGAATAAGATGAAGAGTAAGTGGGGGAAAATAGAAACCCTTTTGGGAAAACAAAAGTGGAGCAGCAAAGGAAAGGAAATTTGTACCATATTTTTAGCTTGGACAATCCTAATTACTTCATGAAATAGGTAGCAAGATTATTACTTAAAAGGGGAGCTTTCAATCATGAAGACTTGAGGAAAGGAGAGCTCTTATCAAGGCTATATGGAGTGCTTGATCTTGAGCATGACATGGAGGCTTGAAGAAGGATGTTTATGAATGACGTTTTGTATTCAAGACAACGATTTATGCTACCATAATAGGGACTTAAGGCTGAACCACTTTTCCTTCAATTACTATAGGGATTTGTCAAGTTTTGGAAAGAAGAAAACGGACAACAACTAGTCTATTATCTAGGGTATTGATCTTGGCAATCAAAAGAGGGTTTTCATGCATTCTTATGTTGTCTTATATAGTGAGTAAAAGGATTTATGGGCTGTATACAACAAACATATATTACTGTCCTCGATCTACAGCTTGTATAGGAACAACCTCTTAGAGTATTTGCCTGCCTAAAGGGAGTAGATGCAATCTGAATGTAGTGTAGGGATAGCATCAATACCAAGGTCATGAACCAAATAGCCTAACCTTATGGCCTCCTTACAAGCCTCAATGGCTACAACATACTTGGCCTCAGTGTGATGGAAAGAGCCATACACTTTTGCACCTTGGACATCCAAGAGACAGCACCTCCAGCATAGGTGAACACATAGCCAAAAGTGGACGTCCTACTATCTGCATGTCCTGCATAATCAGAGTCAGTGTACCCCATGACTCTTGTATCCTGACTACCATAGCATATACACATATCTGTAGTGCCCTTCAAGTACCTCATAATACCCTTCATGGCATCCCAATGCTTGTTGTTAGGTGTAGCCATAAAGTGTGCCACAACACCAACTGCAAAGGCAATATTTGAACGAGTGCTATCATGGCATACATAAGATTGACCATTGCGGATGCATAGGGAATCTTGGCCATCTCGACTCTCTACTCATTTGTTTGCGGACAATCGGCCTATGATATCTTCACATAAGAAGGCAATGGACAGCTAATAGGCTTCACGTCCTGCATGCGGAAGTGCTTAAGGACTTTATGAATGTACTCCCTCTGTGACAAGTAGAGGAGTCCTTGATGCTTGTCGCGTCTAATGCGTATTCCAAGTATGTGAGAGGCCTGTCCCAGATCCTTCATCATCTCAAAGCTCTTCTTGAGCTAAACCTTAAGAGCATCTAGCTCATCATGAGCTTTCCCTGCTAATAGCATGTCATCCACATAGAGTACCAAAATAAAAAAAAATCCAGTCTTATGTATGCCATGATAGTCACTAGTCCAGATATTGCTTTTGCAATTGGGGTTGTGGCACGTTATGTGGCTACACCTAGCAAGAAACATTGGGATGCCGTGAAGGGTATTAGTCGACTTTATAGTCATGAAGGGAGTGGACTATGACATCCTATTAGACCGACCCTGGATGCGCAATGCCAGAGTCATTGAGGATTGGGGTAACGGCTTAATCTTCCTGGGCAATAAGATGGAAGCTGTGAGGGTAGAGATGGACACGTGGAAAACCTCACCAGACGACTTAAATACCATCTCCGCGATGCTTAAGGGTAACGCTTAGGTCAAGAAGCCCTATGGGCCCTTGACCAAGTATATCCCATGCCTAGAGGATGAGCGAGATTGGATGCATGTCCTTGCTACGATCGACGTGCCATTCTCAGATCATGAGGCATACGAACAAGCCATCCAAACAGTTGGCAGGATAACAGAAACACCCTCCACACCAATCTGTATGATGGCAGGAACCCTTGGTGGGCGACCTAAGCCTATCACGTTCCAAGTGCCAATAAACAAGAAGGAACTCCAAGAGATTCTGGAGTATTTGACTGGCACGCTAGCTGGAAATCCAGCAACAAATTTCAAGCCATTCCAGGATCTGCTAGATGGACCTAGGTGGCAATGGACCAGGGTGCATGACTTAAACCTCATGTACAAAAAGCGGACAATGAGCAGTTGGACGAAGATGATTCCATGGACGAGTACGAAGACTGTCATTCCTTCAATGACAAAAGTAAGGGCGAAATAGACACGGTGGAATACGACACTGAGGGATGAGAAATAGAACAGATATGAGCAGACTCCAGGCCACAAAAAAAGGGTGCCTTTAGGATGGAACGACGGGTCATGCGCATGGAATGTGATCGTGTGTGGTTGGAACACACAGGAGCCATAGATTTCAAATGAGCAGGCCTTACCTGACCAGGTATGACACCAGTGCTTAGAGCAGAGTCACTCTCTGATTGCGACCGCCAAAAGAAACCACCTCTTCTAGCGAAAACGGTGAGTTTGATTTCGAGTCGAAAGTGAGCTCAAATAGCGATCTAGAGATATCTTGACCATCCAAGACCAGACCCACCAAGGGGGACCTACCCGTTCACTTGAGGCATAGACGGTTGAAGGAAGATAGGGCAAAATAGCCTAGGGACACATAAACGGAGGAGCAAAGGAAGTTGCAGGATCTCCCGAGGAGATTTACGAAGTTCAAGAAGGGTGACAGGGTAGTGATCTTGTTGGGTGCCAAACACCAAGGGCAAACTAGTGAACCCATCGAGGGACCAGCCAAGGTCAAGGAGGTGAACCTAGCATAGGAAGGGGAGGCACCCCGACCGGCCTTAATTGCCGATGACTTGACTGAGGAAGAAGAGACAAGTCTTATTGCTCTCTTGCAAGATTATGTAGACGTGTTTGCTTGGTCCCTGGAGGAGCTTAAGGGGGTGGACTCGAGTGTAGTGACCCATAACATACCCATGACACCAGACACAACACCGATCAAGCAGTGACCATACTTGATGAATTCGAAAGATGCTCATGCAGTCAAATAAGAGATTGACAAGCTAATGAAAGTAGGATTCATCTACGAAATCGAGCACACGGACTGGGTGTTGCCCATAGTCATAGTAATGAAGAAGAACGGAAAGATTAGAGTGTGCGTCAATTATAAGAAGGTGAACGCTGCCACTAAGAGAGACAATTACCCATTGCTGTACACCGAGCACATGCTCAAAAGAGTGGTGGGTAAAGAGGCCTACAGCTTCTTGGACGGCTTCTTTGGATACAATCAGGTGCAAGTGCATCCTGCCAACAGGCATAAGACTGCCTTCGCCACCGAATGGGGCATCTTTGCTTACATAGTCATGCCCTTCGGGTTGACTAATGCCCCAGTCACCTTTCAATGCCTCATGTGCACCATATTTAAAGACATGCTTCACAAGGAATTGGAGGTCTTCGTGGATGACTTGTGTGTTCATTCAACCTAGCAAGAACACTTAGGCAAACTTCGAGCAGTCTTTGAGTGGTGTCACCTATATTGTCTCTCCCTGAACCCCTTAAAGTGCCAGTTCTGGGTGAAACATGGGTGCATCCTAGGGCATTGGTGTCAAAGAATGGCATTGCCACTGACTTCCCAAAAGTCAGGGTTATTGTTGATCTTCTGTCCCCAATTAACTATAAGGGAGTTCAATGTTTCCTAGGCCATACGGGGTACTATTGACGGTTTGTGTTGAACTATGCATTGATTGCCAGACCTTTGCACAAGCTATTGATTATTTTCGAATGGACTGAAGATGTCAACGAGTGTACAAGGAATTGAAAAAGGCTCTGACTACTGCACCGATCTTAGAAGCTCCAGATTGGACCATCACCTTCCACGTACATATTGATGCTTCAAAATTCACCGTGGGGGCAGTACTGTGCCAACCTGGCGAACACAACCTCGACTATCTAGTGAGCTTTGCTAGTAGACAACTCACTGAGATGGAAATGAACTACTCAACGATTGAGAGAGAAGGCTTAGCCATGGTATTTGCGGTAAAAAAGTTTTAGCATTATCTTTTGGCTACGCCTTTTACTTTCTTCGTGGACCATCAAGCTGCCTTACTGTATCTAGTGAACAAACCCTGTGCTACAGGACGCATAGCTCGATTGCTCCTTCTACTTTTAGAATTCAACTTCTTCGTGGGGGTATGGAAGGAAAAGCAGCACTACATGGCTAACCACATGTCACACATTCCCACAGGAGAGGCCGCTAGACAAGGCATTGCTGATGAATTGCCAGATGCACCAGATGCCTATCTATTCAACCTTTCCAGCGAAAGAGATTTATTCAAGGTTGATCTAACACCATACTAGGTAGATGACATCGTCCACATACTGGAGCATGAACTGCCTGAGGGGCCAATAGAAAAGGCCCAACTTAGGCGACTCATCCTCAAAATCCAGCCCTATCAGTTAATAGCAGGCCAACTATATAGGTTAGGGCAAGACGGGTTACTGCATAGATGCATATGCAAGCATGAGATGCACGATGTGCTCACAGAGGCGTATAGCAGAATTGCTAGAGGACACTTTAGTGGAGACACGACAGCCCGCAAGGTTCTACAATCTCAACTGTGGTGGACCACACTTTTTTGCGATGCAGCACGATTCGTTAAGCATTGCGACGAGTGTCAACAGACAAAGGTATTGATTCACAAGGATCAAATGGAGTTAACCCCGATCATTGCATGACAACCCTTCAAAAAATGGGGAATTCACTTCATAGGACCCATTAGTCTTGCGGCACAGTATTCAGGCCAAATATATCATTGTGGCCATGGACTACCTAAGGAAATGGGCAGAAGTGAGAGTGGCACGCAAAAATGACGCTAGGATGACTGCCAAGTTCTTATGGGAACAAGTGATCTTACGGTTCGACTGCCCTATCGAACTAGTCAGTGATGGCCAGGGCATGCATTTCATCAATGAAGTGATAGCGCACCTTCTATCCTCCTTTCTTATCATCCATCCAAAATCCTCTCCATACTACCCTCAGGCAAATGGACAGGCAGAATCGACAAATAAGATCCTTGTAAATGTCCTGACAAAAGTTGTCTCTGCTTCGCACAACGACTGGGATAACAAGCTGATGGCAGCCCTATGGGCTTACCATACACAACTTATAAAACGGTTGTCAGCCAGACCCCCTTTAGGTTAACCTATGGGAGTGAGGCAATTCTACCAGTAGAGTTCTTCGTCCCTAGCCTGAGAATAGCACTTCAAGAATGGTGGAAAGGGAAGGAGGCATGGACGCAATGCCTGGTAGAGCTTGAATGCCTCTTGAAAACATGCCTTCTGGCCACCCATGAGCTCATATGCGAGAAGGCATGATGCAAGATCTGGTTTGACAAGCATGTCAAACAGCACGACTTTGAACATGGCGACTTAGTGTTCCTGTACTCAGTCAAAGGACGCAAGCAAAAAATGAAGTTTAGAGATCTTGGGCCTTTCAAGGTTTGTACAATTAGCTGAACCGGCAACATTGAGCTCGAGACTCTAAACGGTGAAGCCATCGGCTTCTTTAATGGCAGTCGCGTTAAGAAGTACTATCCTCTTGCGCATCCATTGCATGAGCCACCAATGTTGGAACCCCCTGTCACAATACAAGTCGCCAAAATTACGGAAGTTGGTGATGAGGACGAGGAAGCCGTAGAACCCACATACCTCCACATCATGGTCACTGCCAAGCAAACATGCGCTTCCAATGCCTTGATCGATGAGGGAGTAGACTTCAATGTCTTAACTCACGATCATTAGACCCAACTTGGTAAACCACCACTACAGTCCACTAATGCCCAATTAAACCCATATGGGGGCCGCTCATATGCACTCCTCGGCAAGTGTCAGACCGCTATTGCTATCGAGTTTGAGACTGTACCAATGATCTTTTATATGTTGCCAAACACTAAAAATGCAGGCACAGAGTCGCTACTAGGGCGAACCTTCAAGAAGCAAACTCACTGCAATGTCTATTATGAGTTCCATCGCATCCACCTCACTGTAGGCAACGTCCGTATTGATACAACCTTCGACAAAGGCTACACAATTCCGTTAAAGTTTGCAAAGCCACCTGTAGAAATACTCGCAGCCAAGTCTATGGAGGGGGGTAAGGCTCAGCCACCATGCACCAAGCCTCATGGGCCGCCGCTCACAGTGGCAAAAGCTAAGGCCCAACTACTTGAGTTTCAATGGAGGCCTAAACAACTACAACTGCCGCCTAGGAGTAGACACCCACGTCTTCGTAACTCAAGAGACTCTAAGCCCAGGAGGCTGAGACGTCGTTATGGAGATCAAAGCATGATCAAGCTGAGATGGGTTCCTAAAGCCCTCTTGCATGCGCAAGGATACTATGAGGGGAATGCCTGGCTATGGATCCCTAAGGCCAGAGCGGCCCATGACATCACTCAAATGCCACCCTCCTGTTTAACCAACCCAAGCCCCGTGGAACCTTGAAACCAGAAGTTGCAACGTTTTCTGAGCTTGCCTGCTACCAACTCACCCACGCATGAGCTCCGAGGAGTTAAGCAAGACTATCGGCATAAACCCCAAACAATGTTACCCCCTTCAACCCCTACTAATGACGATAAGACTTGCCAAGCCCAATCCGAGTATAGCAGCCCATCCGTAGTAGCCACTACTTCGATGCTATCCACAGGACTCAACCACCGCATCATGGGCAACTACCACCATCTGCAGCCGTGCTTACTAGCCCCATCAAACCCCAGCCACCTGCGGGCCTTAAACCATCTTACGAGTAGAAATCATTCTTAACTCTAGCCGCAGACCTAGCCGAAGACACATGGGATGACGTTATTGCTTGTTTTAGACTCTTGGATGCCACGTTCATGTCACTGGCTCTAAGTTATGACGGCTTGGACTTGGACCTACTGCAAGGGGCCTTAGCGAGAAGTTCGCACGATGCCTTACTCCTAGGAAACATTCAAATTCGCCTTTGTCAAAACACCCCACTCAGCTGGCTGCTGAGTTGCTACGTGCTGAGATATCAAGAGACCAAGCAATTAAACAATGCCTCATTACGTCTTACAATAAGCATGTGACTTTCTCCATCACTGACAAAGAAATCAAGGAGTTAAAAGCATTAGCTGATACCGACTCCCCATTTTTACAAAACTGGTACACTTTGCGATTGCAGTGAGAACTCGAATGATGCCAAATCATGACCAATGCTGAGCAGTGCCGCGTAATCAAGACATCAGAGTACGACCCAACCTACATCCCACCCACCTCATATAGAGTGTTAACTACTCTTTGTGGCCGACCCATGGAAGATCACGTCAAGGGACACCCATATCTTGATCGCCTCTTGACCGAGGAGGAGCTCCACATCGCTAGCTGCATCGATTCTGGCGATTTCCTAACTGATGTTCTCACTGACATCACACATGTAAGTACCCGACCCTTTGCTCTGGACCCCAAGGCTCAGTTGCAATACAACCCAAAATTCTATACTTGGTTCATGCACAAGTAAGCCTTATACCCAAATACCGAATGCCTTGGATCTCCTAACCTTCGATCCTAGGAAGGATTCTTCTCAATCTAGAAGGGGAGAGGATACGAGGGTAGCGTGAAGGTGAATAGGGTAAAGGTGAACCAAATTAAAACCAATCAAGATCAAGTAAACACAATAAACACCTAAGAAACGGGTGACATAGGAAGGATGTCACAAACCAAGTCTGAAGAGGAGAATTTGTATTGGAATTTAATGTTGTCCTTCAACAAACATAAAATCTCTCTTTTCAACAAATTCTTGTATGTATAATAATTAAAGCACTAATGGGAAGTATAGTTCATGACAGGAACGAGAGAAGTCGTAACAAGATCGGGCCCACCGACTCCCCTTCACAGAAGAAGAGAGAGCACAATACGGCATTAGCTTGGAAAATCGAGCTTATAGTTAGCTAAAATTATGCAGCATTCACAACCTTGAGAAGATGGTGGCCAAAGAGCAGGCTGCAAGGAGGATAGTGGAACAGTGCCACCTCCACAAGTACCTCGAGAAGTTTGCACAGGAACCTGACCACACGAAGTGTGTGGAGTTCTTGAAAACGTACAACCCCGATCGAGAGTGTGGAATGGTGACGGTGGGAAGGGGGAACAATGCCCGATAAGTGTAGGTACCGCTAACCCAGGCCTTGGTGGAGAAAGCACTAGGGCTGGAACCTAGGGTGGAGAAAAAACGTAAAAGGGATGTGTATGCCCTACTGAAGATGAATAGGGAAGAAGTCTTGACAAACGACGGCATCAGCTTACAAGACATCCTTGATGCGGAGATTCCCCTACAGGCAAAGTTGGTGCATGCCCTTTTCTCCAGCCAACGTTACAATTCCCTTATGCACCGGATCAGTGTACCTATGCTAGAGAATATGGTAGCTTGCACCCTGGATGAGGTGGATTGGAATGGCTATGTGCGCAAAAAAATAGACCAAGCGGCCAAAGCACTAGACTTGGGCAACAAACAGGTAAGTGGAGAATCCCCCTCACCTAAGAATACGGAGAGGAAGAAACCCTCTCGAAAGCCTCCTTCATTGGGTATGGAAGCATACTAATGGCCATCATCTAAGAGGCTGTGAAAGAGGCCCAACAGGGAAGCAAAGGAGCAAATGAGACCCCAGACAGGTCGCTGACCCATCAAAAAAAGGAGCAATCAAGTGACTAGACAGAAACCAAAACAGAGAAGGAGGAGCCGGAGGCTCAATCCGAATGAAGAAAAACAAAGGAGTTCATTGGGAGGGCAACTCAGAGGAAGAAACAGAAGGCGGGCAGGAAAAAGGAAGAAGAAGATCTGGAAAGAGTGTGAGAGATACCAAAATCATAGTTTTGCAAGGTTGCCACCTATCTCCTTTGCTTAGGAGTAAAAGTAGACTGAGTCAGGAAGTATTGGAGGACTCGATGGTCACTCTTCATTCGAAAATGGCTACCATATAGATAGTGGTGCCATTTCTTAATAATGTGGAGGATGGCCAACATCTCCTGGTCATAAGCATTTATTTGTATCTCCTTTTCATCAAGCTTACAGCTCTCAAAAGCAATCACATCATGCTCTTGTAGCAATAATATAGCACCAACATCTCATCCACCACATAAACCACTATGGCATTAATAGAATCAATTTAAAAAGTTTTCTAAATCTTTACGACATGCATAGTATACTCAAACCACATGCATGCAATGAGATTTATGTAACACATCTGGAAGGTCAATTTTCTTCCTTGTATCTTCACCACACTCTCTATGCCCTCTTCAATTTGTGTTTCCAATTCACCCTCTTTACATTGCCCCTATAATTTGTACTCTATGTCACACTATCCATGTTTATTGTTCACTCTTTAACTCTATGCCTCTTTGTGAACACTTTGTATTCCCCAATCGAAGCAAGGTAGTTGATGAAGAAGGTAGTTGACATTGATGTATGGCATCTATTAAATATACTTAAAAAAGGCCAAATATCCCAAGGCATAAATTCCACATCATGCATAAATTCTAATGTATGCCATGCTTACAACATCACCACACTAACCAAAGTTAAAGTTGATAGTTATTTTCAATTGTTAAATTGCTCGTACTCAAATAATATAAACATGGACAACACAGATGCCACTTCCAGCAATGAGAATGGGTGGAGTACATGTGGTTGTAACACAACTCTATGAAACCTTAAGAAGGAGAATGGAAAAATACATGTTCCAATGGGTAAGAACAAGAGTCTAGGAGCAATTGCCAATGCAATTGGATGAGGGGTTAAACGGAGGGGAATTAGATGAAGAGCTAGACTCTTCAAAAAGAGAGGCAATTGTACCCTCACAACCTAGCAAGGTTGTTCAGTAGGCCGTGGCTATGTCCCATGAGGACACACCAGAAAAAGAGAATGCTAAGGCCCAATCAAGCACATCAACATGGTTGACCTAGTTCAAGGTCCCGAGTCTTTAAAGGATACACCTAGATTGCTCAAGAAAAAGAGGAGAAAACAACTGCAGTTGCAAGTGGCTATAGATGCCAAGAAGATTGAGACCAAGAGTGTCGAAGAGCTAAGGAATAAAGCATCAAGTCCACCCACGAATGAACCCATTGCCATCTCTCCTAACAGTGGTGAAACCTCAGAGACATCCATGTATTCTAATAAATCAAAGCAACCATTACCATCAACAGTTGCTTGCAATGCTCAATCCACCAACAGGCAGAACTTACATTGACCAATCAAGAGTGGATACAACACTATCATAACACGTTGACGAAACTATACCAGTCACATCTGAGGAAAACCAGGACACAATAGCAGCAAAGCCTCAGAAGAAACATGAACACCCCAAGGACATAAGCCATCCCAGAGTGATCAACCTTGCTCATCGTAAGCCCCCAGCTATGCTAAAGCCTAGGGAAACTCCCAAAACCTTGCATGAGATAGCAACCAAGCCCGCATCGAATGTAGAAGTGTCACAGAGTGCTTGACTGAGTTGGATGCTAAACTCAAATTATTCGCACGTGCCTACGTCCTTGCAGATATGGACACATTCCCTAGGGAGTAGCTTGAGGAATATTTGTCATATCCGCTATCCTAGGAAGAGCAAGAATATCTTAATAAGCACTATGACAAGCTTCTATATGAATGCATGCAACTCATCTTTGACAAGGAAGCCAACGAATTACACTTAAATGTGACATTCAACGAAGCACTTTGCCAACCAAATCTCTTAGAGATAGAGCAACTAAAGTGACAATCAAAGGGTCAAAGTCAATTTGAAAAATGTTAATTTGAAAAGTGCGCTACAATGGCCAAACTTGGAGCTCTAGTCTTAGAGGAGCGGCTGGCCAAATGGCCGCTCTCAAAGAAACCGCCTGATCTATGTGGCAGCAACTTTCTTTTGGTGTACTGACTACCATTCGGGGTGTGGACTTAGCTTGAACTAGCCAAGGAAACTCTCTGATTGATAAAATTCTCATTGAGGAAGAGCTACATGTTGCCGGTAAAATCGGACAAGGTACCATGCTACTCGATGTTGCAAAATATCTATTATTTTACTGAGTAGGCTGCAACAATTACTAGATATGTATGCCACACTCTAGTACAATCATGAGTTCTACAATTGGTTTTTTATCCTCATCACGAATTGACGCGGATTCATAAATATGTACATAAGTAAACAATGTGTTTTGTGACTATGTATAAACAATAGGGAAAGAAGCAAAGCAAACACACACACAAGCAATGATAATCAAGTGCAAGTGATATGCATCGAAGTCAATGCTATGGGATTCAAATAAGTGATGTCTTTTTTAGTTGCACTTGTTCATTATGGTTGAAGCATATGACTTGCATGTACTCTCACAAGTTGCCAAGTGAACACATGATGACACATGTCTCTGTACGAAAGGGTTCAATGTCCAAGTCACCACAAGATCACTAACCCCACAAAGAACCATTATGGAGAAAGTGACAAAAATATTAAGAAACAAAGAGCCATGAGGGAAGCTTTGCTAGAAGAGAAAATCACCCCTGTAGAAAGTACACATTGCATTGGAGCATGGCCCAGATCATAGTCATTGGCTACTCTCTCTTTGTTGGCCAAACTCTACATCCAAATAGGAGCCACGCTCTCAGCAATGATAAATGCTTATTCATCAACTAGGACTCAATTCGCCAGATGCTCTGTCCCTTGTCCATGCATAGTTCAATCTAGTTGCTACCTCAATTATTTTGATGTTTCACATATTACAAAGAGGTTTGCAAAATCTTAAGTGTATCTCTTCATCTCAACAATTGTTCCTCTAGCATCGAGGCTAGTAACACAATCATCTTTGTAATATCCATTTTTCACAGCCTTTGGATCTCAACATTTCTCAATCCAAATGAAAGGCTGATAGCCTCAACGTATTACATTTATTGAATTCATTTTATCCAAAAAAAAAGACAAAACAAAAAGAAAAGGAAAAAAAGGAAAAAAAGGCACCCACAATCATAGCACAGCACCTAGGGGTCCTCAAATTAGGTACGTCCAGTGACCTTGGTTGATTGGCTCCGTCCCTAGTCCCCTAGCCCTTTATACATCTCCCATAATTATTCAGGGCACATCAAGGGCAGGACATACCTAAGGAGCTCGTCTTGCCTAACCTATCACCCTAAACCATTTATACAATTCTTTTTCACACTCCATCTCAATGCCATCACAATCAATAGTGGTAAGCAAGGCATGAAAGACCATGGAAAGTATATCGTACTCTTCAAACACTACAAGTAGCCACCAGCTACCAAAACCTAAGGCGTCAATGAGCTCAATTACGCTACATCGTGTTGTCAAAATCACAAATGATGTCTCAAGAAGCCTTCAAGTGTACTTCTCCTCAACACAGACAATTCTTTCCACCCCATTGAACCCTCACTTCATCCACACATTGCTACAAGGAACCAGACTAATAGTCTTCTAACTATGTAATATTCAAGTGCGCACGTGTACTCGCATAATATCTGCACCACAATCTAGACACGGTTTGGGTCCTCAAGTGCATGACAATACTCTCGTATTGCTTAGAGTTCGACCTGTCTCCCAAACTAATCAAACTATGTCTTGTGCACCATAAGAAGACTAGCACTAACCCCTAGTAGGGAGAGACCATATGAGAGGTTTTCAATTGCAGGTATTGAAGACTCCAATGAAAGTACCGTTAGCTCTTCATCAACAGTGAACTTTAAACTCTTATCCTTTATCATTATGTAAGCCCACCAAATAATTGTTAGGAGCAGAATCCCCAGAACACCAACACCTCTGCCAGCCATAAGTGCAACTCCCAACAAAGAACAACCCTATCACCAACTCAAACAACTCTATGTTGGGGGTAAAGGCGCCTTTGCCTTGCCACCCATGTATTACTACACTGGTTGTACCCGCACCTACACATTGCAGGTGGAGGGCACCCGTCATTGTCACTTTATTCTTTATTCTTTTAGTGACATATGAATAAAGGGAAGGCCGGTCACACATTGTGACTGTTGGAGTTCCCACATTGTGAAGAGAGCATTCGAGCTTGGTCCGTGACTCCTTCAACATTCATTCAAATCCCTACACCATTGGTTCTCACTCTTGGCAGCCATATCCAACTCCTTCGAGCTCTAATCACTCTACAGCTTCTCGAGCACCTACCCAATCCATTTGGGCACTCTTAGGGAATTCTTTCAAAGGTATTGAAGTATTCTTTTGAAGTATCCATTTGGGCTCCTACCTTATTAGGCTTGACAAGGCTTTGTGTAGGCCTTCTTTAGGCCCTACTTGAGCACCCCTTCCACCCCATTAACGCCATTGGACCAGAAACATAGCTAGCAACGTTAGCCCTATTTGGGCCAACTTGAAGACTTGAAAAATTTCACTTTTTACTTTAGCCTCCCCTTGGCACTCATTGGTAGCTTGAAAACACTTCATTTGGCACTTGGAACACCCCCTTGATGCTTGGCATTGGTGGTCTATCATTGGCATTGATTTTTGGACTGATTTACCTCAGTCCAAGACTTTTTTCCACAATCTACAAGCAACCACAAATAGTGTTACATCAGGACTTTATGTTTATACTTGGATAGCATTGACATTCGATGCTTAGTTGGTCCCGAACGGTCCTCGAATGTTAGGGGAATGTATGCCTATTGATTGGTCATCATTTGGAGCTGATTTAGTGGCCTGAAATACTCAATTTTACACAATAAATCACTGTTGTACACTCCAGGGCTGAAGCTTATTTAGTCACTTCATGCTTTGCCTATTGGTCACACGAGTGCTTCTCGGGTGTTTCATATGCCTATTGGGATACAAATGAAGGTTAGCAAATGCTTTGGATGGTTCCAAAATGTATTTTGAGCCTTATTTGAGCTCCGTATTGGTTGGAATTTACTTGACATTGGTCTACACTGGCATGCTTTATGACAAAGGTTATACCTATGGTCTATCTATGACCCATTGGTACATGCTTGATGCTTATGTTACCTACACATGCTAGTTACATTGCTTGGACTTGAATGCTACTAGAGCTTTGTTTAGGCGGCTTGACTTTTGATATTTTGGAGCTTTATTTTGGTCTTGCTTTGGCTCGTCAGAGATTGATTAGGATTGTTTTCATGACATTGGATGCTATCATTACATACTTGACCTCTTATATTCTATGGATGTCTTATTGATGTATGATCTTGGATACTCTATCAAATGCTCTTACATGCTTTGTTTGAGATTATTTGCTTGACACTTGTGGCTTTTATGCCAGTGGGAGCATCTTTGTATGCTTATCAGACATTGAGCAGTGTGGGTTATGCATATTGAGCTTTTGGATACTTGAGAATGACATCTCCTTGTGGATGATGTATGGTTGATATGCCTTGGTCCGTGTAGATGTACTTGGGCTGATTCGGCTTTGTATTCATTGAGCAGACGCCGACTTCTGTCATGTCTTGGCAGTGGTATATACATTTTTCCATGTTGATCAAGGGGTGTATTGACTTTATTGACGGACTTTGTCTGACATGCTTGGGTGTTAGCTCATGTCAGTTTGACTGTTACATGCTTGTTGATGCCCGCTTGATGCTGGTTTTGCATTGACAGTCAATGGTTGACTTGGAACATTGTTTTTTGACTACTGTCAACTCTCATTGTACACTGTTGTAAATTATTACAGCAAGCATATATCTCTAGGCTGTGATGTATTTTTCATGCTAAATCATCCTGGGTTGATGTACTTTTGATGGTACTTGGTGTGTAGCATCATTAAATACTCATTTCTTGCCATTTTGCCTTGGTTTTTGTGGTTTTTTGGTCATTTTCTGCAATTTACAGCAAGCAGTTTTGAGGTCTGCATTGTTTCAGCTTGTAGTATGGCATCTTCTTCCACTGACACTGCTATCTTCAACATCACTAAGCTTGACAGTATGAATTATGCCTATCGAAAGAGCCAAGTTTGGCAAGTATTGGTGCAGAAATAGTAAATAAAGCCACGAAGGTTGAGTGGAGAGCAACCTGAAACTATGACTAATGACGAATGGATGGAGCTTGATGAGTTATGAAAGTCTACCCTCATCTTGTCTCTCACTAAACATGTGCATTACAATGTGGTTGAGGAAGCACAGAGTGCTTGGCAGCTTTGGGATAAGATCAAGAACCTTTATGACAAGCAAAGTCCTGCAAGTCAAATGTATTGTCTGAAACAACTTATGGATCTCTGCATGAAAGAGAATGTGACCATGTCAGCTCATCTGAGCTAGTTTCATGTTATTCTTAAAAACTTGGTTTCACAAAGCATTGATTTCAAAAAGGATGTCACTCCATTGTTCTTGATTGGAACTCTTAATGAGTCTTGGAATGTATTCTGCACTGCCTTATGTGCTTCTACCACTACTCTGAAGCTATCTGATGTCGAGAGCTCTCTTTTGCAGGAAGAGATAAACTGTAAGAATTTGGATGTCTCTCCTGTGTCTCATGCTTTGACAGTTAGAGGCTGACATGATGGTAATGCAAAGAATGACCATGGTAATGGCTGTGGACGAGATTCGCAGAAATCTCAATCCAAGTCGCATGGCAAGTCGTCGCGGAGTAAGTCTTGTGCGAGAAATGCAAATCTGACTTGTCATCATTATGGGAAGAAAGGCCATAGTCTCGTGAATTGCGCAATGAAAGGCGCAAAGACAAGGGGAAAGAGAAAGTGCAAGAAAAGTCTTCTGATTGCAACATAGTACTTACTAAGTCAAGTGTTAAAATTAAAGAGATCAATGTTATGCAGCTTGAGGATAGTAATGAGGATTATATCCTTGCAACAGCTTCATCTAGTGCTTCACAGATGACAAAGATACACTTTATGTATGCACAGTGTTGGCCCTTGGACTCATGTGCGTCCATTCATGTGACACCTTGTCGAGAGTGGTTCCATTCATACCATTCTGTTTCAAGTTCTGTGTGCTTGGGTGATTACATGTCTCTTGAAATTGTCGGCATTGGTGTTGCTAGGCTACAGTTTTCTTTCGGCAGCAGTTTTGTTATGCACGATATACATCATATACCTACATTGACACACAATCTCATGTTCACTGGACATCTTGATGATGCAGGATATCATGTATCTTTTAGAGACTCTGCATGGAAGATTACTCATGGCAGACTTGTGCTTGCGAGAGGTGCCAAGACTGGTAGCCTCTACCCCTTAGTTGTTTCTAGATCTACAATTGATCATGTTTTGTCTGTGGGGTCTTTACCTCACGTATCTCTTTGGCATGATTGCTTGGAGCATATGTCTGTTAAAGGAATGAAAATGCTTTCTGGTTTGCAGTGCTTACTGCCCCTTGATTATTCTCATTTTGATTCTTGTGATCATTGTCTTTATGGAAGGCAGACTAGGTCTACACATAAGAAGTTTGGTATGCCATGCATGAGTGAGCCCTTGGCTTTGGTACATTCTGATGTCTATGGGCCCGTGCCCTGTCAGTCTTTGGGTGGTGAGAAGTATTTTGTCACTTTTATAGATGATTTTTCATGTAAAGTATGGGGTTATCCCATAAAGCAGAAGCAATTTTTTCAAAGATAGCTTGCTTTGGCAGAAAACCAATCTGGGCATAGACTGAAATGCCTAAGGACAGATAATGGGGATGACTATGTCTTACGAGCTTTTGAGCAGTTATGTGATGAGAGGGGTATTAAGCATCAGTTAACCAACCCCTACACCCCTCCCCAAAATGGTAGGTCTAAGCGGATGAATAGAACCATCCAGGAGAGGGCTCGCAGTATGCTTAGCCATGCAGGCTTACCCCAACACTTTTGGGCTGAGGCAGTTACGACTGCCATGCATATCATTAATAGATCACCTTGTAGTGCCATTGATTTCCAGATTACAGAGAGGAGGTATGGACAGGAAAGACTCCCTCTTATGTGCATCTATGTGTCTTTGGATGTGAGGCATTTTTCCATGTGCCCAAGGACAAGCATAACAAGCTGGATCCTAAGCGTGTTAAATGCATATTCCTTGGCTATGGAGATGCAACAGAGATGAGTTACTGTCTATGGGATCCTAGGCATAGAAAATCATCCGCATCCACGATGTAGTCTTCCATGAAGACAATATGCATAAGCAGTCAGAGAAGGCAATGGAGATATGTAGGGTTATATTTCAAGAGGAGCCATGAGCTCCCGTACAACTTGTTGCAGTAGCAGGTACTCATGACTAGGGTGTTGGACAGAATGTTGAGCAGGCAACAAAGCCTACAGCGCGGCGTTCTACTAGAGATAGACGCCCTCTTGACAGATTTCAGCCCTCGATACATTATATCGTGGTTACAGATGCAGGAGAGCCTTTCACTTATGATGAGGCTATGTATAGGGGTGACAGACACTCCTAGGAGAGGGCTATGCAGTCTGAGATAGACTCCTTGCATAAGAATGAGACTTGGGATTTGGTTTCCTTGCCTCTAGTGGCAAGGAAGCTCTACCATACAAATGGGTATACAAGTTGAAGAGTTCCCCTGGACATCCCAAGCCAGGTTATAATGCAAGACTTGTTGCTAAGGGTTTTAAATAGGAATATGGAGTTGACTTTGATGAAGTTTTTTTTCCTGTGGTTAAGATGACCACCCTTCAATTGGTTTTTTCCTTAGTCACACAAATTGACTTGGACTTGTATCAAATGGATGTCAAGACGACATTTTTACATGGGAATTTGCATGATGAGATTTACATGGAGCAGCCTAAGGGCTTTGCATAGCCTAGCAGGGAGCACCTAGTGTGCAGGTTTAAGAAAAGTATTTGTGGCTTGAAGCAAGCACCTAGGGAATGGTACCATAAGTTTGATGCTTTTATGCAGTCACAGGGCTACAGCCGTAGTGCTATGGATCCATGCTTGTACACGAAGAAAGCCCCTGACGGCTAATGCATAGGGAATCTTGGCCATCTCAGCTCTCTACTCATCTGTCTATAGAAAATCGGCCTGTGAAACCTTCACATAAGAAGGTAATGGATAGCCAGTAGGCTTAACATCCTGCATGCGGAAGCACTCAAGGACTTTATGAATGTACTCCCTCTGTGATAGATAGAGTAGTCCCTGAGATCTATCGCACATAATGCACATACCAAGTATATGCGAGGCATGTCCTAGATCCTTCATCTCAAAGCTCTTCTTGAGTGAGCCTTAAGAGCATCTAGCTCCTCATGAGCTGTCCCTGCTAAAAGCATGTCATCCACATAGAGTACCAAAATCAGTAAAGAACCGTCACGGGCTTTCTTCGTGTACAAGCATGGATCCATAGCACTGTGGCTGTAGCCCTGTGACTGCATGAATGCATCAAACTTATGGTATCATTTCCTAGATTTCTACTTCAAGCCATATAGACTCTTCTTTAGCTTGCACACTAGGTGTTCCCTGCCAGGGTCTGCAAAGCTCTTAGGCTGCTCCATGTAAATCTCATTATGCAAGTCCCCATGTAAAAAAGCCGTCTTGACATCCATCTGGTACAAGTCCAGGTCAAGCTGTGCAACCAAGACCAAGACTAAGCGTAGGGTGGTCATCTTGACAACAGGAGAAAAGACTTCATCAAAGTCAACACCATGCTCCTGCTTAAAACCCTTAGCAACCAAATCGAGCCTTGTATGCCGGCTTGGGGTGTCCAAGCGTACTTTTCAGCTTGTACACCCACTTGCATGGCAAAGCCTTCTTACCCTGAAGCAAGGAAACCAAATCCCAATAGTGACAATCAACCCTGTGCATAGCCTCATCATAAGTGAGAGGCTCTCCTACCTCTGTAACCAATACATAATCCATAGAGGGTGCAAATCGGTCACGAGATTGTCTATCTCTAGTAGAATGCCTCAACCCAAGCTCTCCTGCCTGACCGACATCCTGTCCAACATCAGCATGTCTAACATCGTGGCCATGAGCATCAAGTGATGTTGCACGCTATCTAGCTGGCCGTGGAGCAGGTTGAATGGGAGCAGGTGGCTCCTCCTGAAAGATAACTCTACATAGCTCAACCACTTTATTAGGCTGCATATGCATTTATTCCTCATGAAAGATGACATCATGACTGCGGATCACTTTCCACGCCTGCGGATCCCATAGATTGTAACCCATCTCTCCTGCATCTCCATAGCCAATGAAAATCCATTTGACACTTTTAGGATCCAGCTTATTGAGTTTGTTTTTTAGGCACATGGCAGAATGCCTCACATCCAAAGACATGCAAATGATCATAAGAGGGGGGCTTGCCTGTCCATACCTCCTCTGCAACCTGAAAGTCAATGCCACTGCTAGGCGACCTGTTAATGAGATGCACTGCAGTAGTAATTGCATCAGTCCAAAAGTGCTGCAATAATCTAGCATGTCTAAGCATGCTACGGACCCTTTCCTGAATGGTCATATTCATGTGTTCAGCCATACCATTCTAGGGAGGAGTGTAAGGGGCGGTCAACTGACACTTCATACCCCGCTCATCACAAAATTGCTTAAAAGCACGTGATACATATTCACCCCCATTATCTGACCCTAGGTATTTTAGTCTTTTCCTAGACTGGTTCTCTGCCAATGCAAGCCAACGCTGAAATTTGTCTAAGACATCGGATTTTCTCTTTATGGGATAAGCCCAAACCTTACGTGAGTAATCATCTATGAAAGTAACAAAGTACTTTGCCCCACCGAGTGACTGACAGGGCATGGGCCCACATACATCTAAGTGCACAAGAGCCAAGGGCTCACCCATGCGTTTCTTACCAGAATTTTTATGCATATTTCTAGTCTGCCTGCCATACAAACAATGATCACAAGAAACAAAATGTGAAGAGTCAAAAGGGGAAAGATATTGCAAAGCACGGGGCATTTTCATTCCTTTAAGGGACATATGCCCCAAACGAGCATGCCAAAGAGATACATGGGGAATAGAACCCACAGACAAAATATGATCCAAGATAGCTCCAAATACAAGTAGGGGATAGAGGCTGCTAGAGTTGGCACCTCTTGCAAGCACAAGCCTGCCACGTGTAATCTTCCATGTAGAGTCTCCAAAAGACACAAAATACCCTGCATCATCAAGCTGTCCAACTGACATAAGGCTGTGAGTCAATGCAGGTACATGGCGTACATCATGCAAAACAAAAGAACTTCCAAAAGGAAACTGAAGTTTAACATCTCCAATGCCCACAATGTCAAGAGCCGGTCATCACCAAGACGCACATAACCAGAGATGGTACGATAGGTATGAAATCAATCTCTACAAGGTGTCACATGAAATGACGCACCCGAATCCAAGAGCCAGCACTGCGCATACATAGAATGTATCTTAGAAGCCTATAAGGCATCACATGAAGAAGCTGCAAATATGTAATCGTCATCTGAATCAATGGCTTGCGTGACATTAACTTCTTTTATCTTCACACTGAACTTTGCAGGTACAATACTGCGCTCAAAAGACTTTTCTTGCACTTTCTCTTTTCCCTTTTCCTTGCGCTTATCATTGCGCATCTTATGGCACTGTGGCCTAATATGTCCCGCTTTTCCACAATAATGATAGGTAAGATCAGACTTCCATCCATGGGACTTACTGCGACCATGTGACTTGACCTTGACTTCTGAGAGTCCCTGCCCTTACGATCATTATCATGCCTGACATGTCTGCCACCTCTAACGGTCGATGAATGTGAAGAGCAGAAAGCATCGTTTTTTCTCATGTTGATTTCCTCATCAATAAAGCACTCTCAACATCTTTGATTTTCAGTCCATCAAGCTTGTTCGTGCATATGCAGTACGGAAGACATCCCATGATTCAGGCAAGGAGCCAAGCAGAAACAACGGGTGCAAGTTGTATTTGAACTCAATACCCTGTGACAACAGACTCTTTATGATAGCATGAAACTGACTAAAATGAGATGATAGGGAGGTCCCCTCCTTCATACAAAGGTCCATTAACTACTTCAGCCAATACATCTGTGATGCAGGAGTATGTTGCGTATAGAGCTCTTAAATCTTCTCCCATAAATCCTGTGCACTCTGATTCTCATCTTCAACAACATTACGATGGACCTCTTCTGAGAGTGACAAAATAATGGTAGACTTGCATAGCTCATCAACTTCCATCCAAACATCATCATCCATATCCTCAGGTTTAACACCCTTGAAACGCAAGGGTTTAATTTGTAACTTCTGCACCAAAACCTGTCATATTTGGGACTTCCAATACCCATAGTTGGTACCATCCAACTTGGCAATGTTAGAGAGATCTATGTCTTTCAGATGACCAACCATACTATCCCAAATCAAAGCAAAAAAGTAAAATTGTAGGTTGTTGTAATTAGCAAAAAATGCACTAAAACCACTTCTAAAACTAGCTAAAAGAGTGGATATCACCAAGAGAAGCACCTGTCCACCAAATATGACCAAGATAACATCAATAGTAAGCATTACCCTCATAGAAGTGCTCAAAATCTGTAGATTTCAGCTTGCTGTAATAAATGACAGCAGTATGTAAAACTGTCCCAAAGTGAAGCAATCATTGATACATATGTCACTGCAATTGCCAAGTAGCAAGATACATCCAACAGTGAATGTCAAGGAGCAAGAAGGTGCCAAGAACTGTCAAACTAATAACCTGTCAGGCAAGAGACATCTCATAGGTCTAGAAGTCATGCATGTAATGGGTCTCGGGGTAGGAGAAGAGTCCAAGCACAAGCACAACTGATAGAGCAAGAAGCTCAATGCATAACCATCCAAGATCCATACAAAATTGACAAACCTGTGACAAAGATAGGTGACTGCCCCAATAGGCGTATCAAATCATCCCACTACAACTAATTGCAGACATAAAGCTCTCAAGAGAGCAAATGCATGTAACTGTTCCACAAGCTCAAGCTCAAGTGTAAGTAAAACTCTGTGTACATCCGAATATATCAAGAGACTCCTACTGGAAGTAAAGTCAAAACCAAATAGAGCAAGCAAAGCTATAATACATGGAGTACATAGCATCAAACATGCCAAATCCCATGAGGGTACATCCGGAGCATAAATCCCAAGCTATCTCAGACCTATAAAGCATAAGCTTGAAAACATTCAAACAGCATGTAATTGACAACCAAATGTAATGCCCAGTAGGTCCAAAATGCTCAAATACATCTGACGATGAAGCTCCAAGCATGGGAAAACCAAGTGGCATCCATATCTAACAAAAGCATAAATGCAAGAGGCCTAAATGTCAAGCAGTGACAATAGGCATAGATCGGTCCAAAGCATGTCAAATGAAGCCAAATGCTAGTTACTGACGACCCTAATCCAAGCTCAAAAGATTTTTGGAACCAAAAAGAAGCATTTGACAATCTCCAAATACATCGATATGATCATTCAAACATCTAGTAAAAAGCACCCCGTATCCAAGAACCAATGCATACACCAAATAAATGAGCTTTAGCCCACTGTATTACAACAACATATTTACTGTTAAATGAAGCTCAATGGGTGCCCAATTTTCTCCAAATCAATCCCAAAGCATAGACATAGCATCCCATAACATCCGGGCATCATCGGGCATCAATAGACATCAAACAGGCAATGCCAAGAAGCATCAAACAGGCCCTGTTTTGACAATCCTGGGATTGTGTATATAGCAATGGCTGAAGGGGGAAGCACTCAAATCAATCATTGAGAACCAAGAACTAATGCCGGGGAGTCCAACAATGATCGGAAAGGTTTCCAAGAGTGCCGGGAAGACGGGGAAGAAGCAGAAAATGCTAGGAGCAAGTCAGCCCAGCCCCCTAAAAATGCGCCACAGTTTGCACTGGTTATTCGTGGCGGCTGGGGGGTCTTCAACAGTGCTCGGGAGCACTTGGAAATGTCGAGGGGGCTCCAATGCAACCCTGGAAAGTGCAAATGGAAGTCCGGAAGCTCAGGGAGGAGGCGGGAGATCAAAACATACCTACAAATGAAGGTGCCATGGCTGCCATTGAAGCTCGACTTGAAGCTCTTCAAATCCGAGCTGAAGAGAATGTCGGGCAAGCTCCAATGCCTTTGCTCTAATACCAGTTGAAAGGGAAGTGGAACCCAGGAGAAAGAAGCTTGGCGGTGAGAGCTATGGCAGATAGAGAGCAAGAGTAAGAGAGAGAGTGAAACTCAAAGTGGAAACTCCAACAACCACAATGTGTGGCCCGGCCTTCCTTTATTCAAACTGTCACTAAAAGAATAAAGAATAAGTGACTATGATGGGCGCCCGCCACCTGTAGTGTGCAGTGGCGGGTATTATCAGTATAGTAATACACAGGCGGTTAGGCGGAGGCGCCTTTACCCCCACCAGCAGATTGATGACTCCGATGAGGAGTACATACTTGCAGCTAGTTCTTGTGATGCTATATCGTTGACCAATGTTCACTCTATGTATGTGTAGTGCTGTCTTTCCAATTCTGGTGCTTCATTTCATATTACACATGTCGTGAGTGGTTCCACTCCTACCGCATTGTCTCTGGTTCAGTTCACTTGGGTGATGACAGATCACTTACTATTGTTGGCATTGGGGATGTACGGTTGTAGTTCTCTACCGGGAGTACTTTTCTGTTACAGGATGTACGTCATGTACCTATGCTTACACACAGCCTTATGTCTGCAAGGCAGCTTGATGATGTTGGGTTTCATGTTTCTTTTTGGGATTCTGCCTGGAAGATCACCCGTGGTAGACTTGTGCTTGCTAGAGGTGCTAAAGCTGGCAGCCTCTATCCTCTTGTAGTTAATGGGTCCTCTGTTGACCATGTTTTGTCAGTGGGTTCCATCCCACATGTATCTCTTTGGCATGCCCATTTGGGCCATATGTCCTTGAAGGGAATGAAAATGCTTTCTAGTTTGCAGTTCTTACTGCCCCTTGACTACGCATGATTTGATTCATGTGAGCATTGTCTTTATGGCAAATAGACTAGGAATACACATAAGAAGTCTAGTAGGACACGCATGAGTGAGCCCCTAGCATTGGTACATTTGGATGTCTGTGGGCCCATGCCCTGTCAGTCTATGGGTGGTGCAAAGTAATTTGTGACGTTCATTGACGATTTTTCGCGTAAAGTCTGGGCTTACCCCATTAAGCTTAAGTCCAAAGTCTTGGCTGTGTTTCAAAGATGGCTTGCATTTGTTAAGAACCAGACTGGGCATAGGCTGAAATGCCTTAGGACTCACAATGGGGGAGAATATGTGTCACGTGCTTTTAAGCAACTACGTGACGAAAGGGGTATTAAGCATCAATTGACCGCCCCCTATACCCCACCCCAGAATGGTTTGGCTGAGCGGATGAATAGAACCATCCAGAAGCGTATACGCAGTATGCTTAGCCATGCATGCTTACCACAAAGCTTTCGGGCTGAGGCAGTCAGTACAATTGTGCATGTCATAAATAGATCGCCTTCTAGTGGTTTGGATTTCGAGGTTGTAGAGGAGGTATGGACTGGGGAACCTCCATCTTATCCGCATCTACGTGTCTTTGGATGTGAGGCATTATGCCATGTGCCCAAAGACAAACGTACTAAGTTGGATCCTAAGAGTGTCAAATGCATTTTCCTTGGCTATGGGGATGTAGGCGAGATGGGTTACCGCCTCTGGGATCCGCAAGCGCGGAAAATCATCCGCAGCCATGATGTAGTCTTCCATGAAGACAAGATGCATAGGCAGCCTGAGAAGGTGGTAGAGATACGCAGGGTTATATTCCAAGAGGAGCCACGTGCTCCTGCACAGCCAGTTGGACAGCCTGCAGTAGTAGTTGGTACACATGGCCAGGGTGTTGGACCAGCCGCAGAGCCTGCCGTGAGACGGTCTACTAGAGATAGACGTCCACTTGATAGATTTGAGCCCTTGATGCATTATGTCTTGGTTACAAATCCAAGAGAGCCTCTCACCTATGATGAGGCTATGCGCAGGGGTGATAGTTGCTCCTCGGAGAGGGCTATGCAATCTGAGATAGACTCCCTACACAAGAATATGACTTGGGATTTGGTTGCACTGCCTTAGGCCAAGAAGGCTTTGCCATGCAAATGGGTGTACAAGCTAAAAAGTACCCTTGGAAACCACAAGCTGGCTTATAAGGCAAGTCTTGTCGCTAAGGGTTTTAAACAGGAGCATGGAGTTGACTTTGATGAAGTCTTTTCTCATGTGGTCAAGATGACCACCCTACACTTGGTTTTAGCCTTAGTCGCGTAGCTTGACTTGGACTTGTACTACATGGATGTCAAGACTGCATTCTTGCATGGGAATTTGCATGATGAGATATACATGGAGCAGTCTAGGGGCTTTGCAGAACCTGGCAATGAAGGATTTGGGACAGGCCTCTCACATTCTTGGTATGCGCATTAAGTGCGACAAGCATCAGGGACTACTCTACCTCTCACAAAGGGAGTACATTCATAAAAGTCCTTGAGCGTTTCCGCATGCAGGATGTAAAGCCTATTGGATGTCCATTACCTTCTTATGTGAAGGTTTCACAGGCCGATTGTCCACAAACGGATGAGTAGAGGACCAAGATGGTCAAGATCCCTTATGCATCAGTTGTGGGCAGTTTGATGCCTTTGTCATTGGTGTTGTAGCACGCTATATGGCTACACCTAGCAAAAAGCATTGGGATGCCATAAAGGGTATCATGAGATACCTGAAGGGCATATCAAATATGTGTATTTGCTATGGCAGCCAGGATACAAGAGTTGTGGGCTACACAGACTCTGATTATGCAGGACATGCAAATAGTAGGAAGTCCACTTCCGGCTATGTCTTTACCTATGCTGGAGGTGTTGTTTCTTGGATGTCTAGGGTTCAGAAGTGTACGGCTCTCTCTACCACTGAGGTCGAGTATGTTGCGGCCATTGAGGCTTGTAAGGAGGCCATATGGTTGGGCCGTTTGGTTCATGACCTTGGGATTGATACTATACCTACACTGCATTCGGATTCTATGAGTGCTATTTAGCTAGCCAAGAATTTGGTCTTCCATGCGAAGACGAAACACATTGAGGTGAGGTATCACTTCATATGTGGGGTCGTGGGAGACAAGTTTGTTGACCTTGTCATGATCTCCACTGATGAAAATCATGCAGATCTGCTCCCGAAAAGCCTCACTACTAAGCGCTTTGCCTTCCTCAGGAGATTGATGGGCGTTGGATGAGATGACGTTTTTCCTCGTCCTATTGTACATGTGTACATTGTACTGTCTTTTCTTTTCTTTTCCCTCCTCACTGAGGAAGATTCACCTTTAAGTGGGGAGGTTGTTGGGGGTAAAGGTGCCTCTGCCTAGCCGCCCGTGTATTACTACACTTACAATACTTGCCACTGCACATTGCAGGTGGCAAGCGCCCGTCACTGTAACTTTATTCTTTATTCTTTTAGTAACAATTTGAATAAAGGAAGGCCCAGTCACACATTGTGATTGTTGGAGTTCCCATTTGTATCTCTCTCTCTTCTTGCTCTTGCTTTCCGCCATAGCTCACTTCCAAGCAAGCTTCGATTCTTCTCACCTTTCATGATCGGCACATCAAGGAGAAGAAAAGAGAAAGTTCCACTTCAAGCATTTCATCACCATCAATGCCACCATAGGGATGGCTCAAATCATTATCTAGAAGTAGGGAAAGAGGCGAAAGACTCAAACCTTAGATGTTGTCTTTAGGAAGGTTGGGCCTAGAATGCTACATTATTCTATGATCCCCTTTCAAGGACTTGTAAATATTTCCAATGAAAATATCGTTAACATATTTTGTAAAAGAATGAAGGGCTTGTAAATCTTTCAAATCATTATGTCTCTAACATATTATTAGAACAACAAAGGCTAGATGGAGGTGAATTAGACGTCTCTCTCTCTCTCTCTCTCTCTCTCTCTCTCTCTCTCTCTCTCTCTCTCTCTCTCTCTCTCTCTCTCTCTCTCTCTCTCTCTCTCTCTCTCTCTCTCTCTCTCTCTCTCTCTCTCTCTCTCTCTCTCTCTCTCTCTCTCTCTCTCTCTCTCTCTCTCTCTCTCTCTCTCTCTCTCTCTCTCAATGTGCATTCAACTTCTTGATTTCTAAGCAGCATCTTAATAATTTTTTTTACCACTACTATAAAATAAAGGTCACATCATATTTAAAGAATCAATAAAAGTGATATTTTGGTGTAAAATGTTTATTAAAATTGCAAGGACTATATGGGAATTTATAACATTCTCAAACTTGCTAAGGCTATGAATTATACAATTGAAACTAAAGCCATTTCTCACACTCTCAAACTTGCTATTATAAAGATGCAAATAAAGCCATGTAGCATGCAATGTCCATTCTGCGACTTTATCTAGGTGGCCAAGTGCTTCCAAAAAGCATTGGCCCTTACTTAGGCCACTACTTATTATGTTATAACAAACCATTTTGGGAACACAACCAGCATATGATATATTCTTTGTCAATTTTAAAGGAAACACTATGATAACCTCAATGGTAATCAAATTCAAACAAAAGTGCTTATACAGTCTACCATAATATTTATCTTTGCATTGGTACAAGGGACAAAGGTGTAACAAAAATATTAAAAGAAATATAGAAGATATCTCTCAAAATTCTTTGAAAGGGCATTCTTGAAGCTACTCAAAAGATAGTACATTCATAAAACATTTAAAAGAAATATAAAATATCTCTCTCAAAATTCTTTGAAAGGGCATTTCTTGAAGCTACTCACCAAAGATAGTACATACATAAAACATTTAAGAAATTTTGTATACCTTAGTCCTCCTTTCTTTGCGGTTGCACTTGCATTCAAAAAGTAGTCATCACTCTATTGAAGATCCATTTTTAGACAGCACAACGCATTACTCACACTATCCACATAAGTTCAAAAAAGAATACTTTGATAAATATAGTTGATTGCGTCTTCAAAGGTCATCTCCCCCCCTTCAGCATATTATCTCACATTCTTTCTCCTTGAGCAATAATATTCACTGTGCTAGAAGCAGTAACAAAACTCATTATGGGGTTCAAGATTTGTCAACAAACATGGAACAAACTCTTTGCCTCATTTCAATAGCTCACATAAAGGGGGTAGTAACTCTCAAAAGTGCATCCTTTAGTCATTAACAGAGTACTTCTACAACTTATATCAGGTCAATTGATATTGGGCCATTGGAGGGGTATGCCCATCTAATCTCCAACATGTCTAGCTCATTGCTGAAGGTGATGGCAACATAGACATGGCATGTGTGTTGCCAAGGGATCCATCCCCATTTAGGCAAAGAGAAGGCTCATGAACACATTTAAGATTCTTATGGACCAATAAAGAAAATTAAGTTTTTGACTTGTGATAAAGAGGCAAAACAAAGTTGCAAGGCAAACTAACCACTTGAGGCATTCAAGACCTTTATTGAAAAATGACAACAATGAAAGTGAAGGCAAAAATTGCAACATTCATGAATTTCAACCTACAAATGCAAACAAGAAAAAATAATGCAAAAGCCACTATCTAAATTTGATGAATTATAAGCATGATTAATTTGATAATCACATCCTTTATGGCCTTGATTGGCTTTGTTTCTTGACAATAGATGTCTCCCGTAAGACTTCAATAGGGAGGGGAACATCAAATTTGAGACAACACTTAATTCATCACTATAGCAACATTTAAGACAGTTGTCTCTCTCTTTTCCATATAGTTGCTAGAGGACGGATTGGCTTTGATGAGGTTAAAAGTGTCATTCCACAAGGAATTGAATTGGGACATTTGGACCATTCTTAGTATCAACAATCTCACAAGTACCATGTCGAAGTCTATCGCCCAACTTACCTCCCTAGTGCTCATTGATGTCAATAGCAGTAGCATATATAGCCCACTGCCTCGCTTCAACTCCCAAGTGTTTATAGTCATCACTACTAGGAATGCCAACATCAACAATGCCAATGGGCCTTCACCCCCTCTTGAGAGTTCGTCTCCCAACTCCCCCATTGGCTTGAACCCTATCTTGACACAAGGCTACAATATCAACAATGGTAGTGGCGAGAAAAAATCCATTTCTATGGGTGCCATTAATGGTGTGGTGGTCAGTGCTAGTGCCATTGTAGTGTTTGCCATCTTCAAGAAGAAGAACAACATATTCCAAAGGATGCAAAGCCCTAATGTGGTGGGCATGCACCATGTTGATAACCAAAGAAACACAAATATGGTGGTCATGATGCTAGAGCAACAATGCAGTGGTGTTTGCAAATGAAGGAATATTCCAAAGTCAACAATGACAATGTTCAAGTGCTAGAGGCAAGAAACCTAATCATCTCCATGGAGCTCTTGTAAAATATGACCAAGAGAGCTACAAAGGACTAGATGAGTTTCAAAGTAGAGATTGTTGTGGTCATTAAGGTGAGGTAAAGACACCTTGAAACCATGTTAGGCTATCACATTGAGGACAACAAGAGATTTCTTGTCTAGGAGTATATGCCCTTGGGCACTCCCAACCGACACTTGTTGTGGAAGAAGTTAGGTCTACCCTAGACTGCAGTGTCTAGTTTCAACAAGGCATGCCTTTCAATTATCTCCACCTTGCCCCCTTCACAAGGCATGGAGCTCCCTCGACACCCTCATTGTTGCCTCTAGGCATTAGGCATGTGTCATCACCATGTACATCAATGTAATTCAAGAGATGTAAGTTATCTAAGTGGGCCTACATGGACATGGAGGTATTGCAAATCCCTAATAGGCTATGTGCAAACTCCCATACTTGGAGTTTAGGTGCAACTTGCTTAGACTAGGCTATGTAATAGCTCCTATCTACTCTAGCATGCAAAATGGGAACATAAAAATCGTGATGCCTTGCAACCAAACATGATATTTGTTCCGTTCCATAGCAAAAGCATAAGGAGATATAGGTGCTATCTCCACCTCGGCTCTAACAATCTCACGTGGGGTTGAGCTCTTTGCTTGTATCATACATGATATAATCACCAAGGGTCACTCCCATCCATCATAAAACTCCCTCTTGCCCATCATCATATGTCAATGATTGTCTCCTCATATGAAAGATGCTCGGGTCCCAAATGGCTACCCCATAGAGAAATGTGGATGTAACCAATGTATCAAAGGCTATAGTTTCACACATGATTCATGGAATTGTATATACCTGTACCATCTCTTCAATGCACCCATGCTCATGCTAGTCAATCCTCCGATGTCACTCCATGAAAACTGTGGCCCTTTGGAAGTGACTCCCAAGTACACATATCGTCTAATAAACTTCACTGGCTCTCCATCAAAAGTAAACCAATACTCGGATCTCATTACCCACGCTACAAAGATATTGAAAACCATAACCTTGGTATTCTCAATGTTCCCCCCAGGTCTCTATCTGTGGAAAAATTAATATCTTTGTAGTCCCTTTGGGGAGAGAGAGAGAGAGAGAGAGACAAAGAAAGATATATTAACATCTTTTGAGACCAAAATCAACCTATAAGACAATCATGTACAATGTTGATCGTCACTAAGACATCAAAATGTGATGTGCTCTGTGTGTGTGTGTGTGTGTGTGTGTGTGTGTGTGTGTGTGTGTGTGTGTGTGTGTGTGTGTGTGTGTGTGTGTGTGTGAGAGATCCAATCTCTATAGTCCAAACACACACACACAAAGATCAGTCCAAGACTCTAGCTCTCTTTTATTTAGAAAATGTAGCCACGTTAATTAATTGAGTACACTTTAAAAAATTGGAAATTGAGAAAATAGATCTAAATCCTAACCTGAGAGAGATTACGAACGTAACCAAAAAGGTCTGTTAGCTTTAGAGTAAGAATATATATTTTAATACTATGATGAATAGACAATGTCCATCTTTTTTTGAAACAGCCATCCACTCATCTTAGTTCTCTTATTTCCTTATTTCTTTCTTCTAACACTTATTTAATTTTCCTTTTTAATTTGGTCTCCCTCCTGTTGTTGCACCACATAGACTTACAAGCAATACCCTTAGTCTGGAATACCATACCTAACCTTCTATAAAAACATAGAAAATATACTTTACTTCCACAAAAGTTCATACTTGTCACAAAATTTACAAATGGAAAGAAACTGGCGATTTTACATGTGATATGAATTTCAATGGACACTTTTGAGGCCGCTCATGTGTAAGTTGGCTGGCTGGAAAGTTGATAGTATTTGCTCCTCACTGCAGTCCTTCGTTTCATGGGCAGTAAAGCATTGCACACATAAATGGAAGGGTAATAATATTAACAGTGGGTGAGGATCCACTTGCTTCTAAAAGTTCTATGACCTGAAGAGGCATTTGTGATGTATTGTTGGAGGTCTTGAAGCACAGAACTCTGATAGATACTACATCACTGGAATGGGCAGTTGCTACCAGTTGCACATCACTTTCAAAACAAATACAGAAGACGTGACCTGGGAAGAGGTATCAACTACAGGAAATTGAGCATCAAAACATCAGCCTTTGCCATCTGCTATATCTGCCAAAGACTCGTGGTAACTGGTCATTGTGTAAAGCTTCATACCAATCTATAAGTGGTGGAAGCCTTAAAAAACACTCTTCTTGGTTTGAAAGCAGCTGCTGCTGTAGGATTTTGGCATTCATCAGACAACCCTTGCAACAGCAGTAGTAAAAGAATGAGACTTCGTCTCAGCCCCTTGTGGTTCCAAGTGACTTCCAACCAGTAAATGCACCTGAACTTTAGAGTGTGATATTACAGACTGCATTGCTAGGAAGGAACAGCTCATCATTAAGCGTTTGATCTCTCAATATAAAGGCTCCAAGCTTCTAATTGTGAGCATATATATTCTGTACCAAAGTTTGTCTGGCCCTCGCTATAGTGCATGTTCAAGGTGAGGCAGGCTCATAAGGATATGACAACCAGGGGTGTCTGAGAGCCTCTGAGGCAGTAGGGCGTTTTGCTGGATTGTTCTGTAAAAGGTATCCTACAAACTCAATAAAACCTTGGTCACCCGTAGATAACCGATGTCTAAGAGATGTCTTCTTGGGAAGCAAGTATTCCAGCTGGTCATTTTCCTGCACTCAATATTAGCAGTTTAGAGGTTTACACACTTGACTAATCCCAAAAGCCATTAAATTGTATCTAAGTATGCAAAATAAGAAACACTGGAACTGGCACTTCAGGAAAGCAGGGACGTTGCCATTAAGCATGACAATGCATATGTACATTTCTTCAAGCATGTTATAACAGACTTACGACTATTTTGATGACACCCGAAATGATTCACATAACCGAAAGAATATAATAACTGGCAGCTTAAGAGTTGCTCTTACACTGCTAAAAAATACAGTTTACATCAGTATGTGTTTTAAGATGGGATTGAGGGCACGATTGTATAAACTCTGGTTGGCTTTACATAAAGCTCAACAAAGGTTATTAATATGTTTTGAGCTAACAGAGGCTGTTGACCATAGGATGTACAGGTGTACATGGTGCAACAGGCAGAGCAAATATCAGGATCTTCATGTCATAGTAGGTTTTTGAGCCTTGTAACTGTAAGTGGGATAGATGATAGTAAGAAAGAGTAGGCAATACAGTAGAGGATAGCACCTTGCTATTCCTTTTCACTGCTATGCACACTTTTGCCACCAGTGTGGTACCATCAGTATGTGCACTTTGTCAACACAAATGATGATGCTACAAATAGCCAAACTCTTGTCAAGGTCATTGTCATTCACCTTATGGCCATCAAAACAAGCATCTATGGCTAAGGTCCAAAACCTTAACCAGTAACTATATGCCTACAATTCTGGCACGTGTCCAGTCTAATTCTGGCTTGAAACAGGATCTTGAGGGCCTTTCTAGCAAGAATCTAGCATATTTCTGGCTAAGAAGACTTTAAATCAGTCTGGATTCTGCTATGTCCAAGCTCATTAGCATGTCTTATTTTCTAGATGGAAAATGGAAGCCCAATCTGGGTTCAATATTGTAGCCGGCCTTCAGTAACCCAAAGGGCAGTGTACTCTATTTGTGCATGCAATTTAAAGCAAAGCAGTAAATTCAGAAACAATAAAATACTTGCAAAGGGAGCTAGAATGCTCCTACTGAAGAAATGACACCTATTGGCTCCAAGCTTGGTGCCTCTTTTGATAAAACTTTAGAATACAAAGAGATTCTCCAAATGGAAGTACACTGCTAAAATTTCAGTGGTTTCTTGTGACAAAACTAACCTATCAATGCTCGTCGCCCTAATTTGAACATAATTTCACGAAGCAATACATCCATGGGCATCCAGCTTTGTATCCGTGAACTGCCTCACTATTTCTCTCATAAACAAGGAAGCTTCTTGCAATAAAACTGTCCCAAATCAGTTAGTTATTTTACGCCTCCATGTGTGACCCCTATGAGTGAATACACTTTAGTGTGTATTGCAGTATGTGTTTAGATGTGAAGAGCTACACCATCCAACATTTGATAAGGTTCAAAGGTTTAGGTGAATACCTATGCCTATATTCTCTCTCTCTCTCTCTCTCTCTCTCTCTCTCTCTCTCTCTCTCTCTCTCTCTCTCTCTCTCTCTCTCTCTCTCTGTGGATCCTCCATAGCTGCCCGTTATCACTCTTGGGCTCAACATCCAATAGCCACCTCCATCCCCAGCTGAGCTGTCACCAGCAGATCCAGCCAGCCTGTTTCCGCCATCCAAACAGTTGCCATCTAGGAACACCAACTTGCTGCTCCACGTGCTGCCCTGGTAGCTCCACCTTGCTTGCCAATTGCTGGTGTTCCCGTCACCACCAACTACCCCACCAGCACCAGTACTTTGTCCTTAGCAGCACCGTTGTCAGGCCCTCCTGCACTGCTCAGTGCTGCCTAGCCCTCCTACACCACTGCCTGGCTTCTGACACCAGCTACGCCATGTCCCTACTCATACCATCAATGTCAAGCTCTACCACCTGCCTCAGCTGCATTTAGTCTGTCCAGTAACAATGCAGTGCTAACTCAGTTCCAGCATCACCTCAACCCCTAACCTAACTACAGCTGTTAGAATTGTGCATATCTCAGGTAAAAAGCTCATAGCCAAAGTGCGCCGCATTTCTGAGCTAGTGCATTTAATGCTAGATGACCTTAATTTCTGGCCACATTTAATGCTGGCTGACCTGCTATTTTTGATGTATTGTTTCGGCCTATTTATTGGCTGCCTCTCCTCCACCTCATTATCAATTCATACGAGCACACTACATCTTGTTGGAGAGAGGAAGACTGGAGCACTTTGCCAGTGGCCCATAGCCCCTATCTTTGTACACACTCTTAAGCCTTGGTGTATGGATTCCATTTCCCCAGTTCATTATCTTTGAGTTCCTGCGTTCTTGCTCTTCTATCAACTTCTTTGTGTTTACAGCAGTTCTATCAGCTCTATCTCTTTGCTTTCATTGCTCTACACTATTCTAACATGGCATCAAAGCCCAAGTGTCTTGGTTCTAGCGCTGGTTGCTATTTTTGACTGCTTTTTACAGGTCTGATCCCTCTTCATGATTACTCCAAAGTAGTCTGCATTTTGTTGTTGTCCTCCTCCAGCTGGCTTGGGCAATTGATTTGACAGCTAGGTAGCAGTTTTCAGCCACTAGGCAGCCTAATTCCTCTGTGTTTTCAGAGCTGTACCTGCATTTTTTTCTGCTCCAACCTGCATTTTCATCTGCTCAGCCATCATTTTTGCTTCAGCTGCTAACATTTTGATCTTCTGTCCAGCTAATTTTCATTTTATTTTGCAGGCATTGGCTTCTTCCTGCCCACATTTTAAGCTTGATTGACACACTTGGGGGAAGGATCATACATCGGTTGTTGGGCCTCTATTCACTACACTCATGTCACATTATATTCTATCTCTTGTCACTACATTGTTCTCTTTTGTGAATCGGTGACCTCTTGGTATGGGATTGGTAATCACAAGTGCCTATTCTCTCTCAAACCACTCAATATCTTCTCTCTATCTCATCTAAATGGATCCATGTTGCAATACTGATTACAAGCTTAAAGGCCTACCACAGCCTACATCTCCGGATCTATCAGAGTATGACACACTCTTCCACAAATACTCTCTACTCCGCTCCTTGAGAGATGGGAGTTCAGGGTTAGTTTTCACCTTGCATAGTGTGTTTGCTGCTCATTATTCAGATTCCATTATCGACTATGTTCCTTGTCTCTATGTTGACCCTAACCTTAATTGTGTTTCTTTATCAGTCTATGAATTTGTCGTACAATTGTGTTTGTATTTTGTAGACGAGTATTTCTTTACAACCTACAGCACAATCCGATCAAGATACCCTATACTATTCAAGGGAAACATTTCCCTTAGACTATTCAAAGGGGACACCACGCTACTAGCCATGGAGGCCCCAAGTCAGCAACACTTGCCTTGAGATTCAAAGGCTCCGCACATCATTACTCCAATCAAGCATCATGTACCGGAGAGTTGAAAAAATCAAAGTCGCATGCCAATCAAGGGTATAGTGATGTCAAACACACAAGTTACACTAGAGAGAGATTATAGAGACAGCACAAGCAGCACCTAGTAGCACTAGGGAACCACTCTAGATGCTATCCATACACCATTTCACGAAGGATCTATCATTTATTATACTCACTGATCTTGACTAGATGGAGTTAGACAAGATTGCTCCACATGGTTGCATCCTTAACACACATAGCAGCCCATCATTCACTTAGATAGCTAGTCATGTAGTGTTCCATCCACTTGCCCCTTTTATCCCATACATTGACATTGTATCCTATATCATTTTCCACTTTGTTGTGCACTATATATCACATATTACGCTCTACATGGTACTGCCCATTGTACATGGTTCTGTCTCATAGGACATTCTTGATCTCTATAGACATTGATCTCTCTCTTTCTTTTCATAATAGGTATTTATACTAATTATGAAAAACAATATAGGAGAACAAGATTACAAAGTGCAAGCCCGAGGGTGGCTCTAGACCATCATATATGAACCAAATATAATGGATTCAGCAAACACATAAGGACGAGAGTGCAAGAGGCGCCCCAGGACTAGACAAACACAAAGAATCAAGAGTTTTGACGAGATTTTGCCGCACGGACCTGGACCTAGGCCTAGGCCATTGAGGCCAATGTCTCCGATACACCATCTTCAAAGAAGTCTCCTAGCACCGCATAGGGATTGGGCCTCTGATGTTCGGCCCGTAAGGAGGAATGCTCATCTACAGGTTGGGAGGTAGAACTTGGAAACTTGCGATCCCATCAAGTGATGACAACCAGCAACATCAAAAGCCAGTTGGGCTAGAGGGTCATGAGCACGTTGTTGTGGCCATTGCTCTTTTGGGGGGTTGTGGATCTTTGGTAGTAGTAGGAACTCAACCAGTAGGCATATCAGAATATTTGTCTCAGCGACACGAATAAGTACAAAGGGGGTCCTATGATGAAGAAGGATCAGCAAATACTGTAGGCACGGAAGTACCCTTTTCTTTTCCTTTGTTCCGTCAGTTGGTCTCCGACCAAGCTTCATTCCATCCCTATGTCTCCAAGCTTGAAGGAGGAGCTGGCTGCCTGGTTGGCTGAATAATCTATTGCTCGTCAAAATGGGGGATGTGCTTTGATCCTTATCCATGGGGTGGTCCACCAAGGTACCCTTTCAGTTTGGGCATTCTGCAAAGAAGTGACCCAATTGACCACAAGAGAAACAGTGGTCAGCAAAAGTACCCTACTTGAGCTAAAACCAAAGAGGCCTCATATCACTACAATTGAGGCACAACTACTTAGGTCTCTTTCTAATTGTATCCCAATCAAGCCTTCAGGCCAACCATACAAAAAGTAAATAGTTGTCATGAAGCCAAAAGCCTAATAAAAGAACACAACACATGAACAAAAACTCTCTAACAAGATATCCAGCAGCAATCCCTAGGAACAAAGAAAGGGGATCAAGCAGATGGTACAACAAGGGTGGAGCGAATAGTGTCCATGCATGGAGCAACCACCTCTCCAATAATGAGGCAAGCTGAAATCATAGAAGAAATCTCCCACAACAGCAAGCCTTACACTCAACCCACATGGCCACGGATACTCGAGGCCAAATCAATTATAAAGGCATTTCTAGTCTACCAGATGAGCCAAAAAATAGTCCATAGAATAAAGGGAAAGAGACAAGGATGATGAGACCGCAACCTAGCTAAGGAAGGCAACTTGCAAAGGACCCAAGAAGACATCGGCGTTCTTTGACCTATGAGTGAGGTCCACACTTTGGAAATGAAGTCCCAGACCTGTCTAGTAAGCGAAGAAGAAATAAAACAATGAACGGTGTCTCATCACAAGTAGTGCAAAAGATGCATGTGCCCTAGGATATCTTTCAAGCTTGCAACACATTGCCTGGAAGAGACCTCTCTCTCTCTCTCTCTCTCTCTCTCTCTCTCTCTCTCTCTCTCTCTCTCTCTCTCTCTCTCCAGCTCAATTGTGCACCTCCTTACATCAGTTAGAGATTGAGACTCATAGATAAAGATCCATCCCACTAGAGGAGTGCATATGCCAAATATGCCAGTTAGAGCGAAAGACACATAAGCATTATATTTGCTATTGCCCAGCTTATTATGAGGTCTGTGGCCATTTCCACTATGTGTTTAGAGATGCATTTGGACCGCTATCCAAAGTCATGGATTTTGCCAACCACTAATGCCTTGGCCTCTTTCTCCTTGAGATACGACGACTTCATGACATGATCCTCAAGGGTATAGCTGCTCCAAGACTTCAAGGCCCTTCACAGAGACAGCTCACATGGTTTTTTGCAAGGGAGACTCAAAATACCTCAATATAGTCTCTCTCACTGCCCACGCATAAACAAGGAGTATTGATTGATTGAGCCATTGAACTGAGCTGATCCAAATATCCTAACCCTCAACACAGACGCCGACGACACCTTCATAGGCAACTATAGGAGATTATCACATGAGCTAGAGCTAGGTTCTCCATATCCATATGAGATTGTACCATCGTGAGCTCATTGTTACTAGATAGAGTTCTATGTGTTACACATAGCTTTAGTTAGTTTCTTTCTCATTTGCTTTGCACTACATGATGATGGAGGCCCTTTTTCAAACCATCAACTTCATACACAAAGTGCGTGACATGCATCCAGATAGACTATGTAAAAGGGCCTTCGAGGCCTCTAGGTAGCTAGCTCAAGCAAGACAGGAGACTTCATGATATGCACAAGTCAAGCAATGGCTTACAAGATATGCGGTTGACGTGAACCATCTCCCCCCCCCCCCCTTTCAATATGATCCTGACCCCCCCTTCATAGATCTCTCCCATATAGAGAGGAACTTGGTCTTATTACAGAGACCACTTCATTAAGACTACCCTGAATGGCTTCATTGGGAGACTTGGATACTTGATGTATACATGCCACATTAGAGGTGGGTAGCCATTGGCTAGCTTAGGGCATCCTCTCAACAACTCGAGATCGAGACCGGGAGAGCTATCCACATCCCTAGAGTTAAGCGAATCTGCAGATTATGTCACAAGGAGGTAGAGAGAGAGAAGCACTACATCTGCAAATGCAGAGTCTATAGCATAGTCCGAGCTAGATACCCCACACTATTTGGAGGAGACACCTCACTCAAACTAGTTATAAAGTCTCCACACCAGCACCACTTGGACTAGTTCCTAGTTGAGATTTGGAGGCTCCGCACATCACTTCTATAGGCTGGCACTATATAGACATGGGGGCATCAGTCATAGCTTACCGATTTCTTCCAAACAATGACCGCCCACACGGCACCTACACTGAGAGGGGTGACAGTCCAAAGAGCTGAGGAGATCATAGTAGGACGCTGCCCACAGATACAGGGGTAGCAAACACAAATACTTCATCAAACAGCAATGAGGGAGATCCGCCAGCAACATGAGCAGCAGTTGACAAAGTTCCCAACCCAAATGCTACCCTCATACTATTTCATCCGGGAGGTACGACATACTCTACCCACCGATCCTGACTAGGTGGAGCTATATATATGAGTATCATTTAGCCACACATCTAGACACGTACTATCTCATCCTCCCATTGTATCCCTATACAAGCACTGTTTGTGTACACCACCTTGGCTTCTTTTACAATATATCAGTTTTAGCATGTCACATTTTGATGTCCAGTGATGATCAACATTGTACATGATTTTGTCTAATAGGCCGATTTTGGCCTCAGAAGACATATATATACATATACACACACATACACACATATAAGGAGCTGCATCCTCCACACCTGCTGACAAAATCCACTTTCTTCCTGACAAAACTATCAAGAAAATGCTCCAATGCTGAATGGATGAGATCTCAGCTCTAGATCTGAGAAAATTCAGACCAGCAAAGAAAGAGAAGAAAAATAGCAGTAATCATACTACAAATGAAGCTCCAGGGCTGAGGAGAAGATCCCCATGCATACGTGACTGGTCTAGCTGTGGCCTTACCTCACTGCACCATTAATCCCCATAGCTGAAACTCTCAAGAACAGCAGCAAAACTGAGAAAAAACAGCCAAACCAGGTGCGACTTTTTGTTTTTGTGTGTGTGTGTGTGTGTGTGTGTGCGCGCACACGCGTGCACCGCGCTGTTGGGTTTTTTTTTTAAAGGCAGCAGCACCCCGGGGGCCAACATGCCCAAGCTTTCATAATTAACCTGCCCCAAACTTAATTTAATAAGCAGCTGCCCAAACTTTGGCTAAACTTCCATTTAATGAAATTTCATCATTTTAACCTTAGAAACTCACTATTTCAAAGGTTTTGAACCAATTTATTTGATCCTTCCTGCTCACTATTTCAAAGGTTTTGAACCAATTTATTTGATCCTTCCTGCCGTAAGGCCAGACTATGCTCATTGCATGTCCAATGCCCATGTCCTTCATCACAATGCAATGGTCACCATGCATAGAGCCAGGGGTACCGGAATTGAAGTATTGTAACTAAAAACATTATGTGAAGTTCATTTCACATTCTAGTGACAAATATGGTACCTTGATGAGAGTCTATTTTGTTCGTTTCCTTTAAGTTCAGCTACAACATTTATAGATAAGTTATGTTAGTCTAACAAATGAGATAGTACTAAGTGTGAAAGTGCACCTCCCCAATAAGTTCCACTCTACCTCATAGCATGTTGATAGCACGTATACAAAACCAGATCCTCTTAGATAAAGGGGAACCAATTCGTACAAAATGGCAGGCTACTGGAGCCAAGCCACAGGGAACTAGATGGAGCAGAGGAACAGGCTGTAAGTGAAATGGCAGGCCAGGTGATACAGCTGGTCAGACCAGACCCACTCAGCAGCCTCTTACACTATAAACAGGGAGCTCCTTCAGAACATTCTTGCTTTTCCTCTCTTCCTGCACTCATCCTCTGCCTATCACAACCATTCCTTCTCGCAACAGTGTGATTCCGCTATTTTGTGCTTCCCCGTGTATACAGTAATCTGAAGAACTAACTTGTAGTCACTTGCGCACTAGTGTTCTTGTGATGAAGTCATCAACTGGATCTTGCATTCGGTATCCAATCCAAAGTTTGACCTTGGGGCAGTGTACACAGAGCAGGCCAATGTTCAGCTATATTATTTTGTAGCATGCCCTATCCCCAACTATAGTGGTTATATCCCAAACTTTAGGTTGCCCTGTGTTCCATAACCACATCCACCCAATCTTTATAGTGATCAGATCAATAGGCCTCCATCTTCCAAGCAGTTGAAAACCAGAGAACAGCTCCTGATTATTGGGTGGCTACCATGGAATTGAATTCCATCTCTGATTTCTTTTGCAGGCAGTCTCAAGATTACCTAATTTGTAGCATAGGGGCTCATAGGATGAGGGATCTCTTCTCCTCACTCATTCATGTAGCACCGCTCAGTAAGTTCAAGGATAACGGAAGTTACCAATCCAATCTCCACACAAAAGTTGAAAAGGGGATCAAAATTGTAATCCATCGCCCACATGTCAAGGGTCATGATCCTATAGACTCTGACTAACACTCCCCACAATGCAGAACTACAACAGGAAGTACAATAAAGATCATATATATGCATTTTGAGCAGTTAAGGACAATTCCCATGTGGAAAAATAAATGCACTTAAAACACAACAAACGTTGGTCATCAGAAAGTTAAAGCCAACCATACATTAATCTGCGAAAAAGTATGAATTGAAAGCTTAAATACCAATAAGAAACTCTTGCAACAATTAGGCCTTCCATAGTTACCATTCTATGCTGTAGCCTGGAAAACTTAGTTCAATACCAATCCCTACCTGGTTTCTTTCGTACAAAATATGATTTTTTGTGAAAAACTTATGAGTATCTCGTCCTTTGGCAAGTACTTCAGGATCAATAGGGCCAAGGATTCCGATAACTCTTGCAAGGAGTGTTGCAAGAGAGTCGTTCTGAAATAACACCTGCAACATTTACACACAAGACTTATCAAAAACTATCAAGAACTGCTTCAAAGTATCAAGACTTGCTTAAATTAGCAGTCAGAAGTACTGCAGCCCATTTTCATGGATATGTAAATTATTGTCATAGACAGCAATGGGACATGAGGTCTCGTATGTTGAAATGTTGATTAAAACCATTAAGACTACTTCTGTGGATATCTGAAATTAATTAATACAGGCATATTCGGAATGTGAAAACTAAAGTAGAGCAGGTGTCTGCAAAAAGAAACAGAATCAGAAATTTCGTTAAGAAAGCAATGCAGTAATTGCTAACTGCTACATTTTTAGAAATTAGTGGGTGCTTCTAGCTTTTCAAATGTGTAGCTTCACAAATATGTATTTCTTGCTTTTCAATCCCTTACCTCTTCACATGATATGTTGCATCAATTAAATACCCCTTTGTATGCTTCAACATGCTTAGTATTAGAGCTGTAAACGTTGATTCTCATTTTTCTGACATGATGAAGTAAGATGAACTTGATCCATGACCTGTTCTACTTTAATCTTTCAAGTTTCGCAGAATATTACGTGTGAATGTGACTGCATCTCAATTTATTTGCAACTGTTCTTTCAACCCCCTCACCTTCCTCCCTCCCTCCCCACCTCTCCACCATACAATACCTCCATCTCCCCTGCTATTGGCCTACCTTCTATTGAGCCATCAAAATTAACGCTTGCATTAGCATTAAATTGTCATGCATTAAAGCCTAATTTTACTCCTTAAAAACAGACCCAAAAGGCTTTATTCATGTTAAAAGGATTTATTTGTGCACAATAGGGAAAACATCCAAACATCCCCCACTCTCAAATCATTCCCAAAGATCACTCCTCTTCTCCATCAGCTTTCCTTCCCCCCAGAACACAGTGGATGCTGACCTTTTTCTTGCAAATAAACAAGGGTGACTACTTATATTACTCGAAAGAAAATACAATGATGTACAAACGCTCGACATTTTAATTAAAGCTATCTAGAAATCAAATAAAATCAAATCATATATACAAGGCCTCTCAAGGTGGTCTAGGGGAATGGGGGAAGAAGCCATGGTGGAGCTGCCAGAGGGAGTGAGTAACTGATGAACAGAGATCAGCCAATGTGGCATACTTGGAGCTGCCAGAGGGAGTGAGTAACTGATGAACAGAGATCAGCCAATGTGGCATACTTGGAGGCTCTTGTTGGTGAAAAACATCTCATTGTGGGCCTTGTGAATGTGCCATTCTATGAAGGTGCCGATTATTAAAGATTAGTTGTCCCCCAAAGTAGCATTTCTCAATGTACAGTTGGTGCAGTCAGTTCTCTCAGAGGGACTTAGCAGTTCCTATCAGTTATTTGGGCATTTCTTTTCAGCAGTCGCCAATGTCAGCCCTTGTACATCTGCCCTCTTCATTTCAGCATTCATTTACTGCAGATTTCTGCATTCTTCTATCTCTTTTCCGTCTCCCTTTCTCTTATGTTTATTGTCTTTCAGTCTTGTCCATATGCTTCCGCATTCGTTGCAATCTGACATGGTATCAGAGCAACATAGAAGGGCCAGTTGATCATGAGTAGACCTGATCACAAGGATTCTTCGTGACAAAAGTTTAAGTTTTCAGCCTTTGGAGGCTGCGGTTAAGAGATTGTACACAGAGAAGAGCAAAGATGCTGGTTTTTGCAAGTCCTTGCTGTTCTTGAAGGAGAAAAGGCTGTGTTTTCAGTCTTTTGCTGCAGATTTTAAGTTTTCATTACCTCCGGTGGGTGAAACTCTTTGAGGATGAGCGGAAGAAGCCCTAGCAAGCACCAACACTATGCGCGGAGTCAAAGCGAGCTGCCCTTGTTTTTGTGCAGGTCATTCCATTTACAATATCGACCGAAATTGACGTGGAGTTTCAAGTTATTATGGACTGTAAGGTCCCCGTGTTGCTAGACCTTACTTTAGATCAAAAGCTAGATGAGGAGAATTACCCCATTTGGTGCGTAAAGATGCGTGTCCTCTTGGAGTCTTATGATTTGGTGGAGCTCATGACCAAGGCTATAGACCGTCCTACAGCCCATTATGCCTCCAAGCTTTCTACATGTGAGAAACCCGAGTTGATAAAGGTACAAGCACATTGGGACAAATTAAATGTCTATATCCGTTCTTTCCTCTTTCTCTCTTGCACTCCAGCCGTCATTGTTCACATCAAGCACTTGACCATGGCTTGAGAGATATAGCTGGAGCTTGATCAAATGTATACTCGAATAACCAAGATGAAGCAGATGTCTCTGGAGGTTCAAATGAGGACTTTGAGTCCTAACAAGTCTTCTTCTATATGGAAGTATATCAATAAGCTCGGCAATTGCAAATGCGAGTCCAGAACATAGGCAAGGCGACTACCTCGAAGGACATGGTGATAACTCTTCTTTCTCAATTACCACCCCGATTCGGTGCATTCCATTCCGCCTTGATTGCTTCAAGGCAAACAAAGACCCTTAAGTGGGAGGAGTTGGTTTCTATGCTCTTGGACCGAGAGGAACAACTCAAAGGTCAAAGCACTCCCAAGTTAGAGGCTTTGATCAATCAATCTTCCCAATAGGAGGGCAAGAACAACACTAAGAAAAAAAAGGATAAGAAGTCCAAACAAGACAAAGCCAAGAAGTTTACTTGACAAATATGTGGCAAGACAAGTCATTGGCAAAAAGATTGCCCTAACAAGGAGAAGGACACCAAGAAGAAGACTACAAAGGATTCAAGAGCGGTGGTTGCTTCTTCATCGGTTGCCTTCCTCCATTTGAAGGTGGTAGAGAATGTTCCTCTGACGGCCACTAACGCAGTGATGATGGGCAAACAATCTCATGAGTGGATTGTGGGCAATGGTGCTTCCCACCACATGACTCCTTCTTTAGAAGGGATTGCCCGTATACGTCTGATGCATGGACAAATCCTTATAGGTGACAATTCTTCAGTTCCCATCAAAGGCAAGGGTGATATGCAACTGATTCCGGATGGGCAAGGTGATGCCCGCACATCAAAGGTACTCTTATGTGTTGAGTCTAGGGTATCATCTCCTTAATGAGATAGTTTCACTCAACTATAAAAGAAATGCATGCTCTAGAAAGAGCTGCCTCCTCCGTCAAAGCACATGACAGACTAAATGTCAGAGCTCCTAATGTCCCCACCTGACTCAAATTGCAACTGACAGGCAAGAGATGACAATACATATGATTGCTAACACCCCCTCTCAAATCATGGATGTGGCAAAAGGCCAAAGAAGATGTAGTGGAGCCTAGGGTAGCAAAAGAAGTGCCAATGCTAAAGAAGTTCGTCAATGAAGTTCGCCGATGAAGAAAATGTTAGCAGTCATGTTTGTCATGCCTTGTCATCTCCTGCCTGTGAGCCTCAGTCTGAGTCAGACGAGGACATTATGAGCTCTGACATGTTTATCATGTGTTTTGATGGAGGAGGCTAGTCACTCTCGACTGGCTGTCAGTTTCCATTTCTATGCATTCCCTTTATTTGTCGGGGTCCAGTGTGCATTTTTAGGGCAGTTTCTGCATTTCCCAAGCTGTCCACACCTGCCAGGTATTGTCCCCCTGTTTCGGGATTTTCTGGACCCAGATGTGCCACGTCAGCATTTTGCGACTGCATTTAATGCAGTCGGACTGCATTAAATGCAGTCGGCCCAGTATTTAGGGCCCCTGGGGCAGGTCGGCCAGTTTTGGGCTCTTTTGGCTATATATAGCCAGCCCCCCACACTTGGCAGATAATCTCTCAGTCTTCTTCCTCTTCAACAGGTGCACACTCCGACATCCTTTTCCTCCGTGGTGGTGCTGCCATCGTCATCAGCCTGATCTGGTGCCCTCACTGACGCTGTGGGCTGCGTGCAGGGACTGATCAGTCCATTTCAGTGTATTCAGCATTCATTTCAGTCAGTGCAGATTTTCTTCCTTCATTCTCTGCTTTCTCTCTCCTCTCCTCTGTGTTCGTGTTCTTCTTCCGTTGTGCACTCTCACATGGTATCATCGCCAAACTGAGAGCACGGAGGTCTTCATCGACTGGAGAGACACCACACCTATCATCTGTTGCTGCCCCCCTTCTCTCCAACAGCCAGGCGGCCCCTCCAGGTGGTCTATTCATTTGCGTTTGCTGCCTCAGCTCCTTCCAGAGGCTGCCACGTCATCAACCAGCCCCTGTTTACTTGCGTTTTCAGCTGGGCGGCCCTCTCTTCAGCTCGGCGACTCCACTACAGGCTGCGTTTTGCATCCAAGGTGGTCGTTTTCCCTCCTGGCGGCTCCTCTCCAACTGGCGCTTCTCTTCTTGGCTGCGTTTTGGTGCCTGGCCACTTTCCCTCCGGATTTTGTGCCCTACACAGCTGCGTTTTCACCTCCTGGTGATAGGCAACCTGATTTCCTGGAGTTTGGTGGTTCTTCTGGTGGTTGGTGACCCTTCTGGTGGTCATTATTCGACATCGGCACAGTTTTCTTTGGTGTTTGGTGTTTTGCAGATTTAGAAGATGTCTTATCATCAGTTTATAGGTTTTGATGACTCAGATGATGAGCTTTTGTCTCGCCATTCATCTGAACGGAGGAGTGATTTCTATCGCGAGGATCGTCATACGGAGTCTATTCCTCGTTCTCGTCCCCCTTCTATTCATGTATCTCGGCGATCCCCTTCCAGTGGGCCGAAGATGCAGCCTTTGGTACCCCCTGTACAGGTACCCGTACTTCCTCAGCTGCCCAAAGAGGACCGGTTGGATGGCTCCAACTTTTCTCTGTGGTCCTGCAACGTGGAGTGTATCTTGGACTCCTTCGATCTTTGGGAGCTTGTTTCTGTTCCTATTCCCCGGCCTCAGGTGGATCCCGCAGATGAGACATCTATGGATCGTGCAGCCTTATGGGATCGGCTCAATTCTCGAGCCCGATCTTTCCTCTTTCTGAGTTTGCAAGATTCTGTCCTTGTTCATGTTCACAGGTTGAAGACTACAGCAGATGTGTGGAGAAAGCTCGCGTCTCTCTATCAACAGAAGACGTTTGCCCACCGGATATCTCTCGAAAAGAAGTTGCGGATGCTCGCTATTGATGATAGTCCTTCCATGAAGGACCACATCAACAGATTACAGGATATGAGGGATGAGCTTGCATCCCTCGGTCGGACGATATCTTCTGAAGACATGGCTATGATTCTTTTGACTCAGCTGCCATCGCCTTGGTTTGATGTCTTCTACACCAGCCTTCTTACATCGAGGACCCGTGAGAAGCTTCTATGGGAGGAGCTATCCCCGCTTGTCTTGGAGCATGACGAGCGACTCAGAGAGGTCAGTGCTAGTGGATCTGACTCCACTAGAGCCTTTGTTGCAGGTTCGGGAGGACAGAAGAAGAAGAAGACGAAGTCAAAGGCTAAGAAGAAGGACAGTTCTTCCGGCTCTGACTCAGATTCAGAGCGACCGAAGTGTCCACACTGTGGAAAAGGGACACATCCCGAGGAGAAATGCTGGAAGAAGTACCCTCATCTTCGTCCGGGAGCGAAGGGTGGATCCACATCGAAGCCTTCTTCTACCTCTACACCAGCTGTTACCCATGAGTCAGTGTTCCTTCATATCCATGCTTTGGAGGAGGATCCTTCTTCCGTGGTTGCAGTGTCTTCTGCGCAGCCTTGGTTAGTGGACAGTGGTGCTTCGAGTCATATGACTCCCCGAGGTGATTTGTTACAGGATCTCCGTCTATCAGAGGGTTCAGTCACTGTTGGTGACATTTTATCGGTGCCTATTAGTGGTGTTGGCACATTGCCTTTGTTTACCGACCGACTTTTGAGCTCCTTTTCACAAACCCTACATGTTCCAGATTTGGGCCTTCCCCTCCTCTCAGTTTATGGCCTTACGAGGCTTGGCACACGAGTGATCTTCACCGAGCATGCCGTTGTTATTGAGGATTCTTTTACAGGAGTTGTCTTATCTACAGGTTGGCAGGAGAGCGGGCTTTATAGGCTCCATTCCCCTTCTTTGATGCAGGGTCCTCCGAGGCAGTCTATTGCTACACCCGTTCCCACTTGTGCACCTTCTATTCCACAGGTTCCTTCCCATCCCCCACCTTCTCCTCCGGTGGTTCCCTCGTACCTCCCACCCTTTCAAAGGAGGATGATCTCGGTGATGCGGCTGTGGTTTCCCTGGCCCCTAGTGTTTTAGAGGGGGATTCCCAGGATCATGAGGAGCTCCTTCAGCGGCAGTCTACATCGACGGACTTCATCGACCTTGGCATTCCTCTTGCCACCCCAGGATCCATTTCTCCCTTGGCCTTCAGCCACATCCAGGATCTGAGAGGGGGTGTTAGCAATCATGTTTGTCATGCCTTGTCATCTCCTGCCTGTGAGCCTCAGGCTGAGTCAGACGAGGACATTAGGAGCTCTGACATGTCTGTCATGTGTTTTGATGGAGGAGGCTAGTCACTCTCGACTGGCTGTCAGTTTGCATTTCTATGCATTCCCTTTATTTGTCGGGGTCCAGTGTGCATTTTTAGGGCAGTTTCTGCATTTCCCAGGCTGTCCACACCTGCCAGGTATTGTCCCCCTGTTTCGGGGTTTTTTGGCCCCAGATGTGCCACGTCAGCATTTTGCGACTGCATTTAATGCAGTCGGACTGCATTAAATGCAGTAGGCCCAGTATTTAGGGCCCCTGGGGCAGGTCGGCCAGTTTTGGGCTCTTTTGGCTATATATAGCCAGCCCCCCACACTTGGCAGATAATCTCTCAGTCTTCTTCCTCTTCAGCAGGTGCACACTCCGACATCCTTTTCCTCCGTGGTGGTACTGCCATCGTCATCAGCCTGATCTGGTGCCCTCACTGACGCTGTGGGCTGCGTGCAGGGACTGATCAGTCCATTTCAGTGTATTCAGCATTCATTTCAGTCAGTGCAGATTTTCTTCCTTCATTCTCTGCTTTCTCTCTCCTCTCCTCTGTGTTCGTGTTTTTCTTCCGTTGCGCACTCTCACAGAAAACCCTCATAACCATAGGAATTCTCCTCTGAAATAGAAGAGGACTAGAAATCATCAGTTGCATTGTCAATATCGTCCCTCTCCGAAGGGATAGGAGGTACAAGGAAACCACCAAAGAAGATGGTGGAGGATGGAACGAAATGTGTGGTATAAGTGGTGCACAATCAAGAGTGGTTGCAGCTATGGAAGATTACCTCAAAGAACCCTATACAATGAAAGGGGACTCGAGCTTGTAAAACCCTCTCTCCTACCAACCTATCACTAAAATGGCTCATGAAGAAGAATCCTCAATAAAGACGGCATGCTCATTAAAGACAACCCGCATACCGAGTCTAGTAAGGCCATGAATGGAGAGGAGTGAGAAGCCCAAGCCTAGAACATGTAGGGCTTCCAAAATGGGGCTCAATGGACTGTCAAACGATACCAACGAAGTGCCAACACCACTAATAGGAACAAAACAAATATCACCATATCACCAAAAATGACTATTAGATCCTGCGACAAATCTCCTCAAGGAGTCATATGACTCAAAGCACCACTATCTAGAAGCCAAGGCCTCTCAGACCAAGCACATTGACATCTATTATGCTTTGTAGTAATGGCATCATATCACCTACACTGCCTTTGACAAAGAACAATATTTCTTTCCACAACCATACACACTGATATCTTCTAAAATCTGTCTAGGTTTAGCTTGATCAGGACAACACACCCTTAGGGTATGTCTTAAAAGTTTACAGTGAGAATGTCCTAGTACTTCACCCAATCAGCATGCATGACCTACTAACTAAAGCTGTCATTGGTCATCATCATTACCATTGACACAGCATTCTTGTTTTTGCACATGTTGATTTACTTTGCACTTTTTGTGGATTTTTTTGGCTTCATATCCAATGAGACTTTATTCTTCATTTTGTCCATTTCATACTTGTCCTGTCCCCGTGTAGGGGCTGCTTACATCAACAAGGGCACCTGGCCCAATCTACTCTAATAACATATTCCACAGGTTCATCCTAGATTGGCTCTGGTATTCCTTCATTTGTCTATGAATTTCATTTGTACATTCCGGATTGTCGCGTGGTTATACTTGACTTGAGACATTGTTCCTTCAAAATATTGAGAGAGTACTGTCTACTCCACTTAAATTTTCAATTTCACGGATGTTAACCAACTAGCAGTCTGTAAACCAGAAAGATGAAGACTCATGCTTCACTTTCACACCATGTTTTAGTCGCACTTCAGTTAAAACTTTAACCCATTTTTGACATGTTGGCAAGTGATGAAGGGAGCAGAAGGGCTCAAGAAGTTACATTTCCTGAGCAGAGCTCTGCTAAAATACACCCAAGCGACCATATGTCAATCTTCTGGTCATAAGGAAGCCCAAGGATAACTTCAGGTGCTCGATAGGAGCGTGACTGCACATATGAGCATAAATGATCTGTTTGAAAGCAGCTACTACCGAGGTCAATAATCTTGATTTCACAACGGCTGTAGCTCTTCACCAGAATATTCTCAGGCTTCAAATCGCAATGAATGATCCCAAGCTTGTGTAAAAATTCCAAGGCTTCGAGGCACTGACGAGTAATTGACTGCAAATGCCCACATTTATAGCATCTTAATAACACTGATATCCCAGCAGAGAGGCTTAGAGATTACATGATTCAAGCTTACACTTTCTCATACCTGCAAACGTGGCATGGTAAAATAAACCTCTCCCCCAGATTCTCTGTTAAACTTTTGAAACTCATACAAGTTGGCACGTAACAGCTCGCACACAATAAATAGATGTTCCTACAGAAAAAAAAATGTCTCTTTCTTGTTAGGACTGTTTCATGACATGCAAATTTGTGCTTCTGGCCTTTGCAAACCAGAACACTAGTGAATGTCAGACAAAGAATATGCAGCACAGCTTAGATAAAAGAAAATGTAAGCATCATTCAAATACATGATTATCATGTAAAATCTGATGGCTAGCAAAGCAAAGCATCCATCCAACTTAAAGTACAATACCCGATGGTAGAAATAATCATAAAGCCTCAGGATGTGATATTTGTCTGCAGGATCATGTTTATTGACAAACTTCAGCAACTTGATCTCATCAAGGCTTTGATCAAAGAAATCTTTGTTGTTTTTTATGATCTTCATGCACACATCCATTCCAGTACGTAGATCATGTGCTTGTACCGCTTTGCTAAAGGCAGCAGATCCCAAATACTCAGTCACATGATAACGCCCAGCTATAACAGAGTTAATCACCACAGCTAAGTCTTTCTCCTCCTCAAACCCAGTTCTGCATTCCAACATGAATCGAGATAAGCCTTAGTTTTAACATAAGTCTTCGCCAGAACCAAAATGAAAGATCAGCAAAGTATTATGTCAAAAGACCAGAGGTGGAGAAAATAACAGAGCTTTAGGTTTCACTCCGTTTGAGCTATGTTACAAACAAGTACCTAAACATTAACCTGTTCTGTGACAAAGAAGCAATCGCCAAGATAATATAGACAAAAACAATTATGGAACTTGAAAGGCAAAACAAAAATGCTTGATATAGACCTCCAACAGCAATCTCTATGTTCCATCATCAAAATCAAAGTGAAAAACAAGATACGGATGCTTTGTTGTTCTTGACAAAACCCGGTTCAACATGCTGAAGCAAAGTCTGACCGTCTAAAAGTGAGTACACTCCTGAGTTCTCTCCTTAAAATTAGAAACTTGTGAATTTGAATGAAAAAGTGTGTACAAACTTGCAAGGACCCAACTCATCCAGAAGCTAGAGGAAGACAGAAAAAAGGAGAAGAAAGAACTGCAAGAAGTGGTATGTACTATGTCTTAATTTGGAATGCATAATGCTCATGAATTATAAGCACAATCAGACAGGATTTGCTGCTCCCCACCGTCCTTTGCAGCAGAAAAGCTTTCTCATTAAGCATGCAGAAAAACTGCTCAATAAAAGTTGCCTTTGTACAACCTTAACTGTTCTTCTGATATAATACAGCAAGAATAAATGTATGCACACAAGCAAACAAATTTAACAAGAACAAAAATCATAATTAACCTCGTTATATAACAAAAGCCCAAAATGAAGGTGGCCAATGTCTTATTTTGATGAGGCTAAATCAAAAAGAGAGACCTAATTCTCAATAAAAGTCCATATTTGACAATGGCATCAAGCACAATCAAAGAGAAGAAACCATTGTAGATTCAAGAAAAGTGGGCATTGATAGAAAAACAAGAGTAAAATATTGCTGGCATGCTCAAGCAATCATAATCTCCAAAGACCACTAGAAATGTTCAAGGTCTTGGGTGTTCAAGCTTGTAACGGTTGCCCTAATCCTAAAGAATAGTTGGTTAGATATCCTAACAGTGCACAAACGAGAAACAATGATTAGCCTGCCTCCCGCATGCAACTGCTAACAGCCTGCCCCCTACATACAACTACCAAGTATAAGCAGTTGCATCCAGGGGGCAGGCTAATCATCATCGCTTGTTCGCACTCTGTTAGCAGATCTAACCAACTACTATCCTGGATTGGAGAAACCAGTTGCAATGCACCACATGACTACTAAAACATGTTTGTTCCAATCATGTACACTATGAAATGTGTTCCACAAGGGCTTAACATGATAAGTTTGATGCTGATATGTTTCAATCTGCAAGAAACATCTGGCTATTTCATTGGCCTGTGTAAGCCTCGCTTGACTATAAATTGAGACTTAATTGTTCAACCATTTCACTTAGGACCTACTTGTTAGCAGTTTAGTCAGCTCATGAGTGAGTTTGGCATGTGCAGTTGTGGGCTCAGCATTGTAGACTGTTTTAGGTATTTTCTATTGTCATCATTGATTTGGGCCACTTATTGCTCGCCAACTGCATGCTAATGCTGGCCGTGGCATTATTTTATGCCTATATATTACGCTCTTTCCTCCTCAGTCTATATCATCATCTTGCAGATTCTCAATGCACGTCCTATTGGAGAGACGGAGCCAATGGCAATGCCCACACAACCACTCACTATTGTATGCAAGCATCTCATGTTTGGTATATGGATTCCATTTCCTGAGCATATCTATTATCTCAGTTCTACCTTTGCAGCGTTATTTTGTCTCTTTCTCTTTTCTCTCATGTTGTGCAGTCTATTACAGCCATCTTCTACGCTTCCATCGCTGCACCCACCTCCAACATGGTTTCAGACATCCATGTTCAGGCTCTAGGTGTTGTTTCCTGTTTGGGACAGTCTGCCCTCACACCTATATGTTGTTGATCAGCCTCCGACTGTCTGCTGCAGCCTAGGCAACCTGTCCCTACTGCAAATTGGCCTGATTTACAGCCCCTGATGATTGCGTTTTATCTCAGCTAAGAAGGGACATTTTCGCAAGGATTGTAAAGAGTAAGTACCTTCCCAAAAGAAGAAGAAGAAGCACAATACAAACTCCTCCACCGAATCATCCTCAGCTTAAAGGCACTTGTGTCCATGCCACCCTATATTTACTACACACGCTGTAACCGCACACCGGTACACTACACATGGTGGACGCCCATCACTGTTACTTTATTATTTATTCTTTTAGTGACTATTGAATAAGGAAAGGCCGGTCACACATTGTGAAGATTCGATCTACCACGTATGGTGTCTCTTTCTCTTGTTCTGTTGCTCCGTCGCCATAGCTCTTGCTTTGCTCTTCCTTCCACTCATATACTTACACTCAAGCTCTTACTTTTCAACTAGTATCAAAGTAGGTATTCAAGGAGCTTCTTCATCCTTTGCTTCACCTCGGATTCAAAGCTTCAACTCAAGGTTTCATGGCAACCATTGTTTCTTCCTCCCAAGGTATACATTAAGTCTTCCCTTCATCCAACTTTTTCCAACTTGTTCCCGACTTGTCAAGGACTTCCCAAGGTTTAGTTGAGCCTTGTTGAGTGCTTATCAAGTTGAGAAGCAGCCATTCTATCCATTTTGAATGGATACAGTGTCAGAGTGCAACGATGCGAAAGCCTAGGACAAAGACTGAGAGAGAGTGAACACGGATAGAGGAGAGAGAGAAAAGGAGATAGTACAATGCAGAAAATCTGCAGTGTAGTATGATGTATAGGAGTGCAGAAATATACATGTGTGCAGAGATAATATCTGCATGTGTCTCCGCCTTGATAACCTCGACCTCCGTTAGCCCGCGCACTGTCAGTCTCAACAGACCAACTCTGTCATATGTCAGATTAGAATATATGAGAGTGTGCCACCAACTGACTATAAATAGCCGGAAAAGAATAATGCCCAGCACCAGGTCAGTTGCAGTAAATGCAGCCGACTGCATAAAATAATAATAAAACTGTCTGATTGCACAAACTGCTGACCGACTGCACAGTCTGCTGCCACGTGGCAGCTGAAGTGGCTCTTGTTGTGACCTACTCTGCTGACGTGGCACCTCTGCTATCCATACTGCTGACGTAGCCAAGGAATGACTCACTGACACCCCCTCTCAAATCTTGGACAAGTCAAAAGACTGAGGGATCTGGCATGTCCCCAAAGAAGAGCCTGGGGAAGTGCCTTCGTAAACAAATCCGCAATATTATCCTCCGACTTGCAGTACTCCACATGAATGGTCCCATCTAGAAGCTTCTCCCAAATGAAGTGATATTGGATCTCAATGAGCTTCATCCACGCATGGAATATAGGATTCCATGCCAAGGCAATGCAACTCTCATTGTCACACTGCAGAAGAGTAAGACGAGGCTGAGGGCAGCCAAGCTCCTCCAACAATCTCCAAAGCCACACAACCTCACATGTGGTGGAAGACACAGCCCGATACTCCGCCCCAGTAGAAGAAAGGGCTATCGTGGACTGCTTCTTGCTACTCCAAGAGATATCACCTGTACCCAAGGTAAAACAATAACCTATAGTAAACCACCGGTGGTCCACATCGCCAACCCAATCTGAGTCGCTCCAACCTACAAAAACAAGATCGGAAGCATTTGTACTTGTTAGATAAGAAATCCCTAAGTCAGAGATTCCTCTCAAATACCGAAGTATCCTCAAGGCAACCTGGCAATGCACCTGTTTGGGTTCACTCATGAACCCTGCCAAAAAACCCACAACGAAACAAAGATCAACACGAGTGTTGAGGAGCCAAATCAAGGATCCAACCAATTGACGGTAGCATGAAGCATCCGTCAAGGATGAATCAGAGTGTGAAGTGGCCATCCAATTCGGATCCATAGGAGTAGAAATGGGCCGACAAGTCTCCATCTCAAAAGTCACCAAGAGCTCCTAAGTGTATCTCTGCTAAAAGATAAAAACCCCCCTTTGAGACTGATAAATCTCATGACCCAAGAAGAAATGAAGAAGCCCCAAATCCGTCATCTTGAACATCTAATGTAAAGTTGTCTTGGTCTCTTGGACCTTCTCTGCATGATCCCCTGTCAAAATCAAATCATCAACATACAACACAAACAACACACAACCAACCTCGGAAGTGTGCACATAAAGCTACGGATCAGCCGTGGAGAGCCGATATCCTAACTTTGACTAAAGAAACGAGTTAATCTTCTCGTTCCATGTACACAAGACCTACTTGAGGCCATACAGGCCTTGCCTTCAACCTGCAAACCTTCCCAACCGAGGATCCAAAGCCAAGAAGTTGCTCAACATAGATCTCCTTCTACAAGTCACCATTGAGAAAGGCCGACTTCACATCCAACAGGCCATCTCCTATGGCCAACCAAGGCAAGAACAGCTCGAATAGTCGCCATATGAGCAATGGGAGCAAAAGTATCATGGAAATCAATGCCTAGGCACTAAGCAAAATCTTTAGCAACAAGGCGAGCCTTGTGCTTGTCCAAAGAACCATCACTAAGGTACTCGGTCTTGAAGACCCACTTAATACCAATCACCTTCTTGTGAGAGGGATGAGGCACAAGGGACCAAGTGCCATTCCTCTCAATAGCCTCCAACTCGGCGTCCATAGCCTTCCGTCAATGGTCAGACTGCAAAGCCTCCTTCACTGAAGTGGGCTCTCGATCCTGCATAACACAGGTCATTAAACAATAGTTAGAGCAAACAAGCTCCATAGAATGTGCTTGGTTTCTCCGTGACCTCCATGGTCCATCCTGCGGTTCCCACTCCTCTAGGACCCCCTCGATCCCTGAATCTCGGAGTGTGTCATGGGCCCAACGAGGAGGAGGCTGGACCTCTCCCCGGACCTCTCCCTGTCACTCTCCATCTGCTGAAGACTCTCGAATATCCACCGGTGGAAGCTCCACTGGGGTGGCCGGTGGAAGGGAAGACTCTGAATCAGAAAAAGAATCTCCATCAAGAGGCTCTTGCTCCAAAGGAACTGTCTCAGGAGCCCAACTCTCCCCAAGATTTCCAAGGACGGGGTGCTCCTCACCCCCCTCTGTGGCCGGAACTTCCACAAACCATACATCTCGGCTCGTGTAGATATCCCGCTTGACAAGATCAAGCAAACAATAACCTTGGGATTGGGAGCTGTAGCCAACAAAAACCTGTCATCAAGAAGGCGCCACGAACTTGTCACGTTGCGTCTTCGGGATGTACACATAGGCGTTACACCTACAGATCCTGAAATAAGAGACATCAGGCTTAGTCCCAAAGTAAGCCTCAAAAGGTGTGGTCTTGTCAACAACCAAAGTGGGAGATCAATTGAGGATGTATGCTGCAGTAGCCACGGCCTTGGCCCACAAAAATTGAGGTGTCTATTGGTGCTCCATCATGGTGCGCGCCATCTCGATCACACTTCAATTCTTCTGCTCCAAAATGGCATTCACTTGAGAAGTGTTAGTGTTAGCAAACTCCTAGTGAATGCCCCTATTTGCACAAAAACAAGCAAACTCATTAGACACAAATTCACCTCCCTTGTCTGAGCGCAAGGTCTTCACTCCCCGGCCAGATCGGTTCTCCTCAAAGAAAAGCCAATCCTTGAAGTGGGAAAAAGCCTCCGACTTCAATGTCAAGAAATAGGCCCATGTCATCCTGCTATAGTCATCTACGATCAACATGAAGTACAAGCTCCCCTTCAGGGACTCGGTCCTCATCGCACCACACAGATCCGTAGATACAAGCTCCAAAGGTGAAGTAGACCGCCTTGAAGCTTTGGTGGGAATCGCATCCCAATGTAGTTTCCCATGAATGTAGGAGACCCATGGCTGATGACTCACCACTATGTCCAGCAAACCTTGGACAAACAATCCTCGCGACACCTTCTAAAGGTACTCATAGTTCACGTGGCCAAACCAAGCATGCCATAGCTTGGACTGTGTCTGAGAAGTAAGAAGAAGTGAGATAAGAGCTGTAGAAGAATTCAATTTGTAGATGCCATTCTCCTCATAACCTGCAGAGAGAACCTTTCTCGATCCACGATCAAGGACTCGAACAGCATCACTATCAAACTGCACCAAGAGACCAAGAGAACAAATCTTATGGACCGAAAGCAAATGATACCCTAAGCCTGGCACATGCAACACTTCGGAAGTGTGGGTACCACCATGTCCATTTGGAATCAACTGCATCTCACCCCACACAGCAATAGACACCAACGAGAGGAGTCATGTGCCGTGAGACACCACTGTCCATGATCCACTCTCGAGCCTGGGGAGCTGTCATTGCGGCATCAGAAGTCTTCGTTGTAGAGTCCTCAATGACTACTAAGTGTAGAAAAGCAGCTAACGAGGATGCAGTAACCGCTCCAGAATCCTTCCTGTCCTTCTTAGTGTCCTTCTTGTCTTTGTCGGGGCAATCCTTCTTCCAATGACCAGTCTTACCACAAATATGGCAAGTCGATTTCTTCTCCTTGTCCTTGGATTTGTTGTCCTCCTTCTTTTTCTTTTGGTCCTTCCCCTTCTTCTGAGAGGCTTGACCAACCAAAGCCTCCGATTTGGAAGCATTATGTACCTTCAACTATTCCTCTTGGTCTAAGACCGTAGGAACCAACTCTTCCCACCGAATAGTCAGCTCTTGCCCTGATGCATTAAGAGCGGAATAAAAGGTACTGAATCGTGGCGGTAACTGGGACGACAAAGTGTTTGCATGTCTTCAAAGGAAATAGGCTTCCACGCATTTTGAACCTGCATCAAAAGCTGCCGAAGCTTGTTGATGTGTTCCCAAAGCGAAGAAGACTTATTCACGGATAAGGTCCGCATCTTCACCTCCAAAGAAACCCTCTTTATCAAGGTCATCCAATTATACATCTGGTCGAGCAGCCATATCTCTCAAGCCATCAACAAGTGGTCGATGTGAGCTATCACGCCTATAGTACAAGACAGAAAAAGAAAAGAATGAATCCTAGCATTCAGTTTGTCCCAATGAGATTGGGCCTTGGTCAACTCCGCACCAGCAATGGAAGAGAGTTTGGACTCATCTCGTACCGAGGGCCTGTTAATCTCCTCCATCACAAGCTCCACCAAATCATAAGACTCCAGAATGACCAACATCATCACCCGCCAAATACAATAATTGTCACCATCAAGCTTCTGATCCAATGGAAGAGCCAGTAGGACAGGTACCTTCCTGTCCATGATCACCTAGAACTCCAAATCATTCTCTATAGACATGGTTACATGCAATGCCTGAACAAACGCAGAAGCAGCCCCCTCTGACTGTGTAAATGCAACCTATTAGGGCTGTTTCCTCCACTTCCTAAACCTTCTTCAACCGCCGGAGGCGATGAAAAGATGAAATCTGCAATGGAAGGCCTAAAACATAGCCTTCCTCCCCTTCGAACAGCAATAACCTGCAACAAATTCACAAGCTGGACTCCTTTCCCACACGCTCACACTCGCTTCAGCCTTGTTCCAATGCGCAGTCCTCTCGCTCGCCCTCGAATGCTGAAAACGCATCCTTGTGTCGCGCTAAAATCTCCTCTTCAAGTAGGTTCTTCAATCAGTCCGTCCAATTTCACCGCTCTAATACCATGTCAGAGTGCAACAATGCAGAAGCATAGGATAAAGGCTGCGAGAGAAAGAACACAGAGAGAAGAGAGCGACAGAAAAGGAGACTATGTAACACAAAAAATCTGCAATGTAGTATGATGTATAAGAGTGCAAAAATATACACAGGTGCAAAGAAAATATATGCGTGTGTCTCCGCCTTGAGAACCTCGACCTCCATCAGCCCGCGCATTGTCAATCTCAACAGACCAACTCTGCCAGATGTCAGATCAGAATATATGAGAGTATGCCACCAACTGACTAAAAATAGCCGGAAAAGAATAATAAAAATTGTCCGACTGCACAAGCTACTGACCGATTGCATAGTCTGTTGCCACGTGGCAGCTGACGTGGCTCCTGCTGTGACCTGTTGTGTTGATGTGGCACCTATGCTGTCCGTACTGCTGACATGGCCATGGAATGACTCGCTAACATACAAAGCATGATGTAGAAGTCATCAACAGCTATAGCAGCTTGATAGCACTTTCCTATTTGGGCCATAACTTGTGCATACGATATCGGATTCATGTGTTCTATAGCTAGAAACGAAGAGTGCAACGAGAGTTGCAGATCTGAGCACTCATAGAGTTGATTCTGTGTAGGTATTAGTTCTTTGTTTTATATAGAACAGAACAATTTTGGTTTGGATAACAAATAATTGATTGGTTTACGCTCTACCAACGCTTATGGGGAATGTTTGCAATGCTTGGATGATGCATTGATGCTCCTGTCCACAATTGGAGTGACTTATATTGCTATCTTTATTTCAACATTGCTATAATTACAATTTTCAGCATTGTCTTGGAGAGTAAGCATTGTACTTTAGCAATGTATTGCTTGCAGTTAATGGACAGCTCTATATTTTGGTACTCCCTCTTGTTTTACCCTTGTTTTGGCTGAATTTCAAGGGCTGATTTGTGTTCATTTGCAGCAATCTATTCTCTTGGATTTTGCATTGACATACTATCATTATGGATGATTCTTTGAATGATAATGCTCTTTTCGATATTGAAAAGCTTGATTACACAAATTTCACCAAATTTGGCAAGTGCTAGCTCAAAAGAAGCATGTTAGACCATTGAAAACCAAGAGTGTAAAGCCCAAAGGCATGGATCAAGATGATTAGGATGAGTTGGATAAGCTATGCAAATCTACACATATACTATCATTGTCTAAATAGGTTTATTTCAATGTTGTGGCACTTGAGAATAATGCATGGTAGTTATGAAAAAGGATATGCAATCTTTATGACAAGCAAAGTCCTGCATTACAAATATATTGGTTGAAACAACTTATGGACCTTCATGAAGGAAGGGACGAGTATGTCTTCACATTTGAATGAATTCCACTCGATTTTTAGTTAGTTGACTTTGCAAGACATTGAGTTCAAGGATAACCTACCTCCCTTGTTCTTGCTTGTGAAACTTCTCGAGTCATGGGACACATTCCGTACAGTCATGTGTGCTAATATGCCTAAGGATGGCTTGAAACTCCAAGATAATGAGGGTACTTTACTCACAAAGGAGGTAAATATAAAAAACAAGGATGCAGCCTGTACTTCTCATCCATTGACTATTAGGCACAACCATAATGGTAAGAGCGGTAATGATCGCCATGGTGGAAACTCACAGAGGTATCAATCTCACAGGCAGTCTCACAGTAAGTCCTGTGGTCGTAAGTCCTCTCTAATAGGTAACTATTGTGAGAAGCAAGGTCATATTCGACCGCAATGTCATGAGATACATGATAATAAATGCAAAGAGAAAGGCAAGGATAAAGTGCAAGAAAAGTCTGATGATTGCAACATTGTCCATAGTAAATCCTCTGTAAAGATTGTAGAGATAAGTGCAGTGCAACTAGTATTAGCTGATGAGTACATCTTAGTAGCTTCCTCTCTTGATGATTCTCAATATCTACCTATTCTCATTGTTGGTTGCTTGATTTGGGGGCTCCTTTCATATTTTCCCGCATAGGATTAGTTTCAGTTCTATCGCAACATGACAAGTTCCATAAGATTGAAAAATGACTTTACATTGGATATTATTGACATTGGGAATGTATAGCTATAGTTCCCTTCAAGCAACTCTTTTAATCCACATAATATACATCATATACCAACTTTGACCCAAAGCCTTTATCTACTAGACAATTAGATGATGTTGGCTATTATATATATTTTGGTGATTCCACATGGAAGATTGCCCGTGGAAATCTTGGTTTTGCTTAAGGTGCCAAGGCTGGCAACCTCTATCATTTATTTATATTTTGATCCCTTGACCATGTTTTGGTTGTAATTGACATCCCACATGTATCTTTATGGCATCATCACCCTAGGCACATATCCTTAAAGGGGATAAAAATGCTTGCTCGTTTGTAGTATCTTCGGCCTCTTGATTGCAAATATTTTGATTCTTGTTACCATTGTCTTTATAGCGGGCAAACACATAGTTCTCATAAGAAGTTTGACATTACGCTCATGGATGAGCCTCTGGCTCTTATGCACACTCATACAATCTGAATGTAATGTAGGAGTAACAATAATACCAAGGTCTTCCACCAGACAACCTAAACATTGGGCCTCCTTGCAAGCCTCAATGGCTGCAATATATTCTATCTCAATAGAAGATAAAGCCGTGCATTTTTGCACCTTGGACATCCAAGAAACACCACATCCAACAAAGGTGAAGACATACCCAAAGGTAGACTTCCTACGATCTACATGTCCTACATAGTCGGAGTCAATTTAACCTACGACTATAGTATCCTCTATTCAATTGACCAAGAATCCAATCATCCATGTAAAGACCAAGCACATTGAGGTGCACTATCATTGCATCAGGGAGGTGGTAGAGAACAAGTCCGTTGAGCTTGTAGACTAACAAGAATCCCATAGATCTGCTCACTCAAAGTCTCTCAACGGAACGTTCTGCCTTCCTTAGGAAGATGATGGGCAAAGGATGAGATGACATCTCTTACTCATCCTATTATACTTAACGTACATTTGTACTTTGACACTTTTTCTTGTTCTCTCCTCACTAGAGACACATTCACCGTGGAAGGTTGTTTGGAATCAAGGTGCATGTGCCTATACTACGTTGTATGTACTACACATATCATGACCACACACCTTTACACTACAAGTGATGAATGCCCATCACTGCCACTTTATTCTTTATTCTTTTAATGACTATTGAATAAGGAGAGGCCAATCACACATTATGACCATTAGTGTTCCCACATACGGTGTCTCTCTCTCTTGCTCCATCCGCCATAGGTCTTGCTTTGCTCTTGCTTCCGCTCGTGTGCTTCCACTTGAGCTCTACCTTTCACAAAGCACCTTGGTGGTGGCCTGATCACCCACAACTTGGGTATCCATGGTCCTATTTTGGTGGTCTTTGTTGTATGGACTAAGATGAGTCATTACCATTGTATCATTGTATTATACCAGATCACCCATAATCTGAGAGAGGGTGTTAGCTGATCGACTACACAATGATATTGGCCGACCTATTTATTATTTAGTGTTATTTTATGCCAATATATTTTACTCGTTCCTCCTCAATCTATATCATCATCCACTTGCAAATTCTTAGTTCAAGTCATGTTGAAGAGAGGGACAATGCCCACACAATAGTGACTCACTGTTGTAAGCAACTATCTCATGTTTGGTATATGGATTCCATTTCCCAAGCATATCTCTGAGTTCTCCCTTTACAATGCTCCTTTATTTTCTTATGTTTCTTACTTTGTCTTGTGTCGTGCAGTCTTCTACACTTCCATTGCTAGACCCATTTCTGACACTATCCACAAGTGAAACATTTCAAACTAAATCAAAGTGCTTTAGAGGTGAAATGTTGTATGGTTTAAAGTTTTCTGGTAACCCTCGTTTTCATAGAAGCGCATTGCTTATACGGGAGAAGTAGCATACAATGTGTACAATCACACCCTTGCTTATCCAGTAGGTAGGCTTGGAATTTACCAAGCAATCCTCTGACAAATTCTAGAACTGAAACATCTCCACAATTGAGGTTAGGTTTTAGCAAAAAATCTCACAATACTTATGGTTGGACCAAAATGTAGCATGTACACATGTGGGATAACGAAAGGCAATGCACACACCACTTAATGGTCACCAAGAAATATAAAGAGCGGGAGTAAGGAAGTAGGTAATTGTAATAGACTAAGCACCCAAGAACAATGCTCTCCTAAAAATTACTTTGTGAGACTACGAGGGCTTCTATGACTAGACACACATGGGACACATGATTAGGGGACCCAAAAGATGAGTGGCCCTAATCAAAAATCCCCAAGGTATGGGAAATTTTATGTGCCCTATGTGAGAATGATAGAGCTAAAACAATGCACAAAGTGTTAACTCTTAAGATATGTTAGTGTTTGCATGAATATAACACTCCGTGTGTACAAACACAACTAAAACAAGGTGAACAACCAACAAGGTTTATTGGTTGAAAATTTTGATGGACCTTCATATGAAGGAAGGTATAACCATGTTTGTACATTTGAATGGTTTAACTCTATTTTCAGTCAGTTGATTTGCTTTGGAGTTTCACATTGATGAGGAGTTGAAGGCAATCTTTTTGCTATGCACTTTGCCTAAAAGTTGGGATACTTTTAGGACAGGAATGAGTAATTCTAATGCTATGCTGTTATATTCAGATGTGAAGGGCTCTTTACTCATGGAGAAGCTCAATAGGCAAAATATTTCCGCAAACAAGTCTTCCAATGCATTGCATACTAGAGGCATATCCCAACAGAAGGGCAACTCTGACAACAAAGCATGTAGCAAGTCTCATGGTAAAAATGTGGAGTACCATCATTGTGGCAAGAAAATGCACTTTAAGCAGGATTGCTTTAAGTCGAAGAAAGAAAAGGGCAAAGGCAAAAACATCGATGATAACAAAGACAAGAGAAAGGACAGTCAACGTGCAAAGAAGTGTAGAGTAAAGATAAAGAAAGTCAATGTAGTAAGCCACGAGAGTGACAGTGGCAATGATGTACTCTTTGCTTCTTCTTTTAGTACACAATCATTGATTGCAGATTCGGATGATTACATACACACCTAGATTCTGGATTCAAGTGCCTCATTCCATATAACACCACATCGCGAATGGCTCTCTGACTACAATGGTGGTAGACATGGTGTTGTCCGCTTGGGGGACAATTATGCATGTGACATAATACATTGCAAGGATTGGCAATGTGCAATTGGCATTTCAAGAGCTTCGTAAGCACATGGCAGCTAGACGATGAAGGCTATCATACTACTTGCGGGGATAGAAAATGGAAGATATGTATGAGCTCTAAGTATCACTTTATCAGGAATGTACTTGACAACAAAAGCATTGAGCTTGTCAAGGTATATACAAATGATAATCCTGCAGATCTTCTCACAAAGAGACTTCCAACAGAGTTGTTTGCTCATTGCCAACAAATAATGGGAGTTGAATAGTATATATATTTCAACTTTGTACATACTTAGACTTAGTTGATTCTTTCCTCAACCTTTAAGCACGTTGCCTTAAGGTGAGAGGTTGTTGCAAATAAAGGACCACCGTGCCTTTTATACGTGCTCAGTGTGAACAACCCTTAGCACTTGTACTTTAGTACTTTACATATAACTATCACAAAAAACCTAAAAAGAGATACACTCTTTGTACCCACACATCGTGCATCTCACTCTCTCTTTGTCATTGCCATTGCCATTGTTAAACATCAAAGTTTCATTGTACATAGAACACCACCCTCAGGTCTGCTACACATCTCAACAATTCAATGATATTCTTCTCTAGGCATTGGTCCAGTTGTGACCCTACCTACACAAGTCTACAGCCACAAGTTTGCAGTTTTGCAAGCGCTTAGGAGCAAGGGGAAGCAGCCTAAAACTAGCCTTTCTTCTGTGGAGGGGTGGTAATTCCCTAATCAATCAGTAAATAGACATTAACTAAAATACACACTTCACTTTAATAAGCTTGGATAGTGAACACGTTGTTGGCCCCAAAACTGGCACCCCTTTCGGTATTTCTTTAACTTCAATTGCTAATGGATTGATTACAAGCCAAGATTCCACAATCTCCTTGGTTGATCCAAAAGCCCTTTGCTGCTCCAACAATCAGCAAACAAATTAGGCAAATTGCCCCTTAAATTTCACCCAAGATTTGCTCTAGTTAGACCCCAAATGGCCAAATGCTACCCCATATTCACAATGGATGGGCTAGTACCTTAAATCCCTGACAATACCACAAATTGCAAGTGCTGATTTCAATCTATGATACCTTCTACTAATGGTACAGGTCCCAAGATAGCTGCTAAATCTTAATTTCTGCATAAATTTAGGATTTATAGTAGAATTCCCTCTACTAACCACCAAATCGAAATGAGATTTGCTCCAAATGGTTGAGATAAGCTAAGATCTTCTAAGAATGGCCTGGAAAAGGCGAGAGAATGCCACAAGAGAGAGAAATTTTAATTTCCACACGGTAAATGGCTCGATTCTGACTGTTGCTTGTTAAAACTGCCCCAAGAGCTATCGTCTATTGCCAAGGAAGTCAAAAATTGCTGCCGCCCATCCCAAATGGTGATCCTCCTACAGGCGCGTGCCTACTATGGCCCTTCAATGGCTCTTGCTTATAGCAATTTGCTATTTCCTACTTAGAAAATGTACCAACAACTCCTCTCTCTCTCTCCCTCAAATTGAAAACTAACTGAATGGCTGAAACCAAGCCCAAAAGACGTTTTCTCAATTCGCATGGGTATTTTTGCTAGATGACAGCCCTCTAAACCCAATTTTCAAGATTATACAGTCATTAAATTCATTTTTAAAATTAAATGATATTATTAATTTCAACCCTTCTAACCCTACCCAAAATTAAATGTGTCCATCCATAATTAACCTGGCTAGGCCATTTGCAACCTGGAGTGGTCCCCAACCTCTGATGACCCTTAGACTAGCATTAATTGATTAAATGCCTAGCCCCCAGTGCCATCACTAACACTTAATGGCCCAAAAATTGCCATGGAGTTCAAACTGGTACCAACTAACCACTAAAGCCCAGTTGGTATAACTTATCACAACTTTTGCCTTTAACACCCACTACATCCTCAAGATCCTTGGTCTGTTATCATAAAATAATTGCCATGTGTATCACATGTGCTAAACAACCTTGCACATTTGATTAGTAACTTAATCAAATGTTATCAACAAGATTAAAGCATCTCCAAATTTTACATCCCCATGACAAATCTCCCCCTTGAAATCCTTACAATTGTCTTCAATTGCACTACGCTATGCCAAAGGAAAATCATGTTGCACAAGAACTTCCAAAAGGCATCATAGTCACAACATTGGCCACTATTTTTCCAACCATGCCATATACCCAAAACTTGGTGAAATTTTCCAACTAGCATAAACATTAGATAAAACTGAAAACATTCTAGAACTATTGCTCGAAACCCATTGGATGCATCCATAACTCATGTTTCCCAATTATTCTAACTATTTGTTGAGTGTGTGTTGCAGCAAGAGAAGTATGCGCGTGAGTGAGAGTGACAGAGAGAGAGTAAGATCTAATCTGGGTGTACCCACAATGTGTTGGTACACAGAATAAAATGCATTTATACTTTGGGCACATAAGGGTGCATTCACATGTACAATATGCGTACTCATGTACACAGAGGTGAATAAAAGGACCTTTATATCCCAACAACCTCCCACTGTTCTGAAGTGAACCTTTAACCAACTCCCACTAGTTGTATGCAACGCTTATGCTGAGCCTTGCTTAGACTTTTAGTGAGAACATCTACGGGGTTGTCCTGTGTTTTGATCTTGATCAATGTGATTAGACCATCTTCCAGAATATATTTAATAAAAAGATATTGCACATCTATATGCTTCGTGCGTGAATTATGTATGGCATTCTTAGCCAGATACACGGCACTTTTGCCATCACATCCCAACACTAGAGTACTCATAGACATGCCAAGATCCTCTGTAAGTCTGCTCAACCATATAACTTCCTTAGAAGCTTCAGTGGCTAATATGTATTCAGCTTCAGTAGTACTTAATGCTATGATGTTCTATAACCTGGAGAACCAGAAACAGCCCCACCAGCAATTGTAAAGATATACCCGCTAGTGGACCTCCGAGTGTCCAAGTCACCCGCCATGTCTGCATCACAATAACCCTCTAGATTAAGTGCACCCTACCCATAGCAAATACACTTTCTTTGTGTACCCTTTAGATATCGAAGAATACACTTGACAGCCTCCCAATGTGGTTTGCCAAGATTTGACATAAACCTGTTGACAACTCCCATTGCATGAGCAATGTTCGGACGAGTAGCGAACATAGCATACATAAGAGAGCCACAAGCTGATGCATAAGGAACTCCCTTCATAGTATTGGCTTCCATGTCATATTTTGGGCTATTGGCTTTACTAAGCTTAAGATACGGAGACAAGGGCACCCCGAGAGGCATAGCTTCAGCAATGTAGAATCTATCCAGTACCTTTTCAATGTACTTCTCTTGAGATAAGAACAGCAATTTCTGCATTCTATCCCTACGAATCCTCATGCCCAATATATGCTCTGCATTCCCCAAATCTTTCATGGAGAAAGCTGATTTCGGCTGATTTTTTAGAGCATCCAAGCTAGTCTTTCTTTTTCCAGCTAGCAACATATCATCCACATATAAAACAAATATAATGGGGTTGTCATTTGTATCATTTTTCATGTACAAACAATGATCTACATAGCTGCGTGTAAACCCATGAGAGTGCATAAAAGTCTCAAACTTTTTATACCATTGCCGTGGTGCTTGCTTCAGCCCATACAAGAAGTTGTGTTTTAGTTTACATACCAACTGCTCTTTTCCAAGAACTACAAAGCCCTCGGGTTGTTCCATGTAGATTTCCTCAACAATGTCACCATGCAAAAAAGTTGTTTTCACATCCATTTGATACATCTCTAAATCCAATACAGCAGTAAGTGCAAAAAGCACACGTAGAGTGATCATCTTCACAACAGGTGAGAAGACCTCTTGAAAGTCAATCCCTTCCTTCTATGCATATCCTTTGGCAACCTGAAACCAACCTTCCTTCCGTGGATGGGTGATAAATCCCTGATTACAACTTAATTACAGCAGTAAACAGTTAATGCAAATCTAAAAATACAAATTTACCTATTGATCTATGCACACCCAATTGGCCCCAAAATTGTCTCCCCTTTCGGTATTTCTTTAGCTTTATTGAAGCAGAAGTTGATTTACAATGGGAATCCCAATCCCTTTCAGTATTCAACTCCCCTTGCTGTTCAAAATCACCAACAAGTCTTTAATCTAATTTACCCCTTGATTCGGGACATCAATTGGCCTTCACCCGCTTCATAGACGATGGAAATGCCCCAAATTCAATGGTTGGCTAATCCTCCACCTGAATTTAGCTTAAATTCACCTTCGGACTTATTGAATCCAAGTCTTGGAGTTTCTAATTTTTTGGCACGGTTCCCAATGCTGCAGCTAAACCCTAATTTCTGCTGTAAATTAGGGTTTATAGCAAAGAAATATGAAATTTCTCAACCTCCAAGGGTCCAAATGCTGAGATCTTTGGAGCAAGGCTGTGAAATGTTTGGGAGATGAGAGAGAAAGCTGTAGAGAGAAAATTCAAAGTTTTATCGCATAGAATGACCAAAAATTAGTCAAATGCAATTGTTGCCCTGCCACGACAACTTGTAAATGCAAAGAACTGAAGAAAATCAGTCATTTACTGCTGTTGCCCTACCTCAACAGCTTGTAGATGACGTCTCCTACTGTTGATTGGTCTTCTCCTGCCCTTGGCAACCTCAAAAGGTCCCCCAATGGCTACAAAATCAGATCAGCAGTCTCTCCTCCCTCTCTCTTGCAGGCTGAATTTATAAAATTGCCTCTCTCCAACCTCTTAAGACGTTTTTCAGTCTTGCATGGGCATTTTTGACAAGTGGTAACCTTCCCAAATGGTTTTTTTAACATTTTTCATCATTAAATATTAATTTTCAATCTCTAAATACTGAAAATTAATCTAATAATTATTTTGGTGCCTTGAAAAATGATCTAACTAGCCAATAATTAAATTGGCTAGGCAACTTCCATTCCCAAGTGTCTCTACGCCATCTTTGGCCATCAGATTGGTGTTAGGTATCATTAAACGTCACTTCTCTAGTGTCACCAACTAACACTTATGGGCAAATGGATGACCTAAACCAACACCTGGAACCAGATACCACCAAGTACCTGTGCGGCATAACTTATAGCAACTTTTGCCTTTGAAATCCTGTGATTTCTTTGGGTCTTGAGCTCATAAATTTACTTTAACCCCAGTTACACCTCACATGTGCAATATTTACTTAATCATGTGATTAAAAATTAATCCACATGTTAAGTGAAGTTTCAAAAATACATGTCATCGTGATAGCCCTCTCTCTTGAAATCCTTACAATCGTCCTCAATTGCACTGCCAAATGCATCAAAAGCAAAGTACTACACTGGAATTTCCATAGGCATCATAGTCAACACAACATTGCGCACTGCTATTCAACCGTTCCTATGCCCAATATATGCTGAAAATTACCAGCCAACATAACATAGCATAAGACTCACAAAGAATCTCAAAAACATTGCCAAATTATCATGTGGCATCTCCATTTCCCATGAGCTCAACTCATCTAGCAAAACCAAACCATGGTATAGCGAAAACCAAGCATAAACCATGGCTCAAACATCAATGGCATCATAACATATGCTGTTGTTCATGGAACTAGATGTAAACCATTGAAAACCGAGCATAATTTGATCATAAACTGATCACCTGCTGATCTGAGAACTGATCACAAAGTGTTGCAAATGTGACCCCAAACTCATCACAAACTCATTGCAAAAACTGACCAGCAATCAGTGCAAAAACTGATGCATAACCGACCCAAAAAATAACCATAAACGGTTCTCAAGCTCATCAAAAACTGAGTTGAAACTGATCAAAATTTTTGTCTCAAAATTGAGGTAAAATTCATGCTAAATTGATCATGAGCTGATGCAAAAGTATAGTTCCAATGCCCAGGTAAAACTCACACTCATCTGCATACATCTCACAGTGACTAGTACACTAAGTAGTGATCTCATGGCAAGCATACTGTCAGTGCAGTACCTTGGATGCATACTGAATACATCCAAGATCCACTACATACAAGAGTTGCCCATAACTGGAGGAGGGGAAGTGCTACCTCCCCCTTGAGCATCAAGCAATACTCCGAACCCTTGTTCACTGAATCTGATGGAGCCCGAACTAAAGTCGGCTCTAACTGAAAGGCATCTAGATAAAGCTGCAACAAATGAGAATGAGGATGGTCTCCCAAGTCACCATTTGGCATCCATTGGTGAATAATTCTGAAATTTCACCAAGTATCTCCTAGAAACTTTACCTTTGATATTTCTTTCCTTATGTGCCAAAATCTACTCAAGTACCAAAATCTCATCTAGCTCCTCAACCTCAGGTTGAATTTCAACAGACATATCCTCTAGCACATTATCATGAAAAGGCCTCAATAAACTGATATGAAAGGCATTGTATATCCACCAATGTGGAGGTAATTTCAACCAATATGCCACATCCTGATCTTCTCCAACACCTGGAAGGACCCATAGTATCTCATACTCAACTTCGGATATAATCTTTCTCTTCCTTTCATCTTTTTCAGCCTTGCCTTTTCAAAACGTAACAATACATAATCACCCTCTGCACATTGCAAAGCACGTCTATGGTGATCAACTGTCCTCTTTTGCTTTTCTTGCGATCTTTGAAGTGTATATTTTATCTTTGCATAGGCTATATCCAAGTTTTCCACATAACGATCAATCTCAAAGATCTTATCCTTAGTTTGCAGAATAGATGGTACCTTCTTGCCACCCTCAACCACCTCAAATGGACCTTTGCCGGTAGAACTATGCATTGTGTTGTTGTAAGCAAACTCAACCAAGGGCAGATACTGCTCCCACTGTGTCTTATGGTCTGAAACATAGCACCTCAAAAGATCTAACACTGTGGAATTTGCTTCCTCAGACCGGCCATTTGTCTACGGATGGAAGGATTATGAGAATTTCAGCGTGGTACCCATATTCTCAAACAAGCCCTTCCAAAATAAACTAGTCATCTCGGGGTCTCGATCACTAATGATCGACTCTGGCATACCATGATACTTAAATATGTGCTGCAAAAACAATTGTGCCATATGATCAGCCTTTATTTTCTTCCTCACCAGAATGAAATGGGCTTGTTTGCTGAACCTACAAATGATAGTTCATATCCCATCATTCCCTGTAGGTGTCTTAGGAAGCTCAAAAATAAAGTCCATTACAATGCTCTGCCAAGGCCTATTTGGAATAAAAAAGGGCTGCAACAAACCCGGCATCTTTTGTCTATCATGCATAACCTTCTGGCATACGATGCATGTTTTAACAAACTCTTCTACAACATGTCTCAAAGCTGGCCAATAAAAAAAATGCTCCACTGCCTTGACCTTGGCATCAATACCTCTATGTCCTGCATTTCAGTGATAACTCTAGGCCTTAACTGCTTTGTGACACACAGTCGTCCATGCATCATTAGAAATCCATCTCTTCGCACAAAGTGTCCATGCCTTTGGCCATTGCAAAGCTGATCATAAACATTAGCAAAGTCCAGATCAACAACATATTGATCTTTCATGGCACCCAACTCAATGTGATAAACCATGCTAACAGTTGAAATTTGTGGCTTACGTGACAATACATTACTTTTCCCACTCTTTCTCTGCGATTTGTTCCTCTTTCCAACCCTATTTTTCATGTCTGCCTTGATTTTTCATCGCGCATTTTATGGCATTATGGCCTAATATGTCCTACTTTCCCACAATAATGACAGGTAAGATCAGACTTCCATCCACGTGACTTGGACCTGGACTTCTGAGAGTCCTTGCCCTTATGATCATTATCATGCCTGCCATGTCTGCCACCTCTAACGGTCAATGCATGTGAAGAGCGGGAAGCATCATTGTTTCTCCTGTTGATTTCCTCATTCAATAAAGCACTCTCAACATCTTTGATTTTCAACCCATCAAGCATGTTCGTGCATATGGCAGTATGGAAGACATCCCATGATTCAAGCAAGGTGCCAAGCAGAAACAACGGGTGCAAGTTGTCTTTGAACTCAATACCCTATGACAATAGACTCTTTATAATAGCATGAAACTGACTGAAATGAGATCTTTATTTTCAGATTTACCATTTTTCTCAGCCTTTAACTCTTTGACATGTGACTTGACATCATCATCAAGGAATCGTGCATCCTTTCCACGCAACAATGTGTCGGTTATAGTAGCAATTTCTATAAGTTGAGACATGCTGGACACAGTGGACTTAATGCAAAAATCCCGAATACCCTTTGGCAAACCAAAAATATACTTCTCCACCTGCTCATGGAGAGGTATTGTGAGATAAGAAGTAACCGGCAGCAATGCATACCAAAACTTCTTATTATATTGATCCAAGTTCTTGCAATCTTTGGAATTCAACTAATTCCAAGCTGTCATAATGTCTACTTTAAAGGTACTTCTCAACCAATTTGAAGCAAACATTTGCTTGAACTAGACCCAAGTGGTAGGTGACTTCCCTTGAATAAGAAGTGTAGACCACCACTGCAATGCATTTCCCTTCAAAAATGTGGCTGCCTTACGTATCTTAGATACCTCTATGAAGTTGCCACCAAAATAGACTACATCAAACTGCTGAATAAAAACAAGTGCTTTCAGCCTACCTTGTGCACCACTGAAAGGCTCAAACTTCACGCTTTTGCCACCTTCATCATAGTCCTTCTGCAGACCTATGGGAGTCAAGTTATCATAAATGGGCTGCTGCAAAAAGGATGCAGCTTTGTGCCCCAGGCTTTATGCCTATGCTGCCATACATGGGATTAGGCATTCCACTTGCATTACCCGGATACATTGGGTGTTGTGAGCCATGCATTGGTTGCTGCACACCATAGGGATTTATGTCATACATTCCCATATGCAGTGCCTATCCAACCATAGCATCAAATATGGTACCACCACCAAAGTATCTTTGATGTCCCATGCTTGCATGTGCATAATTGCCTTGCTGCCCATGTTTCCATGGATTGGCACTACCAAGTTAGCCATGCATTTGCACTTGCTGCCCCATGGATACCAATTGTTTGTGCTCATCAAGCATTTTGGACTCTCCTAAAGAAGGCTTAGGCATTTCCTTCGGTTCTTGTGGCTGTCCCAAAGCTATAGAAGGTGTCTTCTTCTCTTTGCCTTTGCCGTCCTTCTTTGGGGCATTCAAGAATCGAGTAAACTAGGTATCCTTTGCCAATTCAGCTAAAAGATTTGTTAATGTACACATTCGACCCTTGAAGCTATCATCAAATTCTTCAGCCCTTGCTGGTCATCAGCGTCTTTATGCATTGAAGTGCCAACATTTGGGTCATTTCCCACAATTTCAGTATGCTGTCCATGCTGAGAACCATGCCCAACATCAGTCATTGCATTACCCCCTTCACCATGTGATTGACCAAGGAGTGATGCATCCTCTCCACTCGATCCCATATCACCATGTGAAGACATGCTTGCTATAATTCACTGCTGAGAACAATTTCAACAATAATGCAATAGTCCCAATTTGCAATCAAGTACCACAAGCCCACCAATTCAAAGGATTTGATGGTATCCCGACAATGAAACCATTGAATCAGGCTTCCTTCCGTGGATGGGTGGTAAATCCCTGATTAGAACTTAATTAAAGCAACAAACAGTTAATGCAAATCTAAAAATACAAATTTACCTACTAATCTTGGACAATGCACACCCGATTGTCCCCAAAATTGGCACCCCTTTTGGTATTTCTTTAGCTTTATTGAAAAAGAGGTTGATTTACAATGGGATTCTCCCAATCCCTTCAATATTCCAACTCCCCTTGCTATTCAAAATCACCAACAAGTCTTTAATTTGATTTGCCCCTTGATTTGGGCAATCATTTTGCCTTCACCCACTTCATAGACAATGGAAATGCCCCAAATTCAATGGCTGGCTAGTCCTCCACCTGAATTTAGCTTAAATTCACCTTTTGTAGTGACGGGTTGGGCACGGAGATCAAGACAAACAGTCGTTACGCAGCACAGTGAGAAACAAAGAGAGTAAGATAGAGCAGAGTTGAGAGTGAGTCCATTTCTAGGTACAATGATGAGAGTGTACTTTTAGGTTTTTAGATAGATATATATTGTTTTAGTACAAGTGCTAAGGGTGTATTCACACCCGAGCACATTTAAAAAGCACGAGGCCTTTATTCCCAACAACCTCCCACCTAAAGGCAATGTGCCTTAAGAGGAGAAAAGAATCAGCTAAGTCTAGGTATGTACAAAGCTGAAATACATATATCTATCCAACTCCCATCATCTGTCAACAATGAGCAAACCGCTCTGTTAAAAGACCCTTCGTGAGAAGGTCTGCAAGGTTATCATCTGTATGCACTTTGACAAGCTCAATGCTCTTGCTATATATCTCTAATGAAGTGGTACTTTACATGTATGTGCTTTGTCTTTGCATGAAAGACAGGATTCCGTGCTAGCATGATAGCACTCTGACTATCACAATGGAGAACAAGTAACTCTCAGATGCCAAGCTCTCCCACCAAACGAGAAAGCCATAAAGCCTCCTTACATGCCTCAAAGGCAGCCATATACTGCTCCTCCTGTGAAAGTAAACACATATCCAAAAGTGGACTTTTTGCACTCCGCATGACCAACATAGTCTACATCCGTAAAGCCAACAACAGATGCCCTTTGCTTTCCAAAGCAGATACACAACTCCTTTGTGCCTTAAAGATATCTCATAATACCTTTCACTGCATCCCAATGCTTCTTGCCACGGGTTGCCATGTATCTGCTAACCACTCCCATTGCAAAGGCAATGTAAGAACATGTAGCAACCATAGCATACATCAAACTACCAACAGCTGAAGCATATGGTATCTTGGTCATTTCAGCCTTCTCATCATCAGATGTAGGGTTGTCCTTTGCACTGAGTTTCACATATGGAGGCAATGGAACCCCAATTGCAGCTGAAGCATATGGTATCTTGGTCAATTCAGCCTTCTCATCATCAGATATAGAGTTGTCCTCTGCACTGAGTTTCACATATGGAGGCAATGGAACCCCAATTGTTTTCCTCCCCTCCATATTGAAACGCTGCAAAACCTTGGAGATATACTCCTGCTGCGATAGCTAGAGTAAGCCTTTCGACCTATCACTGAGTATTCGCATGCCAAGAATGTGATTTGTATCACCAAGATCCTTCATGTCAAAGCTGCCATGAAGGCTTCTCTTCAGTGAGTTCAAGGCATGAGTATCCCTTGGGACTACATCAATATATCAAACTTCTCATACCATTCTCTTGGTGCTTGTTTCAGCCCATACAAACTCCTTTTGAGTTTACGTACCATCTTTTCTTTCCCTTGTTCAACAAACCCTTTAGGCTGCTGCATATATATGTCCTCATGCAGATCACCATGTAAAAATGCAGTCTTTGCATCCATCTGTATAAGCTCCATATCCTCAACTGCGACCAAGCCCAAAATAGTTCTCAATGTAGTCATCTTGACTACAGGAGAGAAAATCTCATCAAAGTCAACTCCATACTCTTGCTTATACCCCTTTGCAACCAATCTTGCTTTGTACTTTGGTGAGGAACCAGAAGTAACCATCTTGTAAACCCATTTGCATGAAAGTGTTTTCTATCCCTTAGGAAACTGCACCAAGTCCCAAGTGTCATTTTTCTCAAGAGATTCCATCTCTGACAACATGGCTTTATACAATTTCTTGTTGTCTTGTCTGTCCATTGCTTCCTTAAAGCAAGACGGTTCACCACAGTCTGTCAACATGACATAATCAACCACATTGTTTGTACCAAGAACAAATCTGTCAGGTTGTCTAGTAGCTCTAGACGATCTCCTAACCCAATGGTCATTGTTTGCTGGCTGTTCCTGCAAATTTCCATTTTCAGCATGCTGTCCTGGCATTTCAACCTGCAAATCAACATTAACAGCTTGTTGTCTTGGCTGTTCTTGCACATGTAGTGGCTCATTTTCATGGGCAATAGCTGGCTGATCATTTTCAACATTATTTTCTACATTTACAGGATCATTTATAGCATGTTTTTGCTGCTATACAGCCGGCACATTTTACTGTCCAAAGGCATTTCTTCCCGGAATACAACCCTATGGACCTCGTCAATCTTTTCAGGCTGTTGGTGCATGCGATCTTCCCGAAAGATAACGCCATTGCTACGTACTACTTTCCTTTTCTCAGGATCCCATAATCTATACTCCATTTCACCCTCATCACCATATCCTAGGAAAATGCATTTACAGGACTTTGGCTCAAGTTTGCTACTTTTTTCTTTATGAATGTGCACAAAAGTCTCGCAACCAAACACTTTCAAATGAGCATATAAAGGTGGCTTGCCCAACCACACTTCTTAGGGAACTCTTGCCCCCCAAAGACCTGTTTGGTGACCGATTAATTAAGTGAATGGCTGTCATAACAACCTTTGCCCAAAAACCATAGGGTAATGTAGCATGAGACAGCATCGTACGGACCTTATCCTATATGGTCCGATTCATACGCTCTACAACTCCATTTTGGGGCGGATTATGAGAGGCAATGAGCTCCCTCTTTATCCCTTCGCTGTCACAAAATGCCTGAAAGGCCTTGGACACATATTCCCCACCATTAGCAAAGCAAAGACACTTGAGTGTCTTATCTGTCTGATTTTCAGTCAATGCCAAGAATTTTTTAAATTGGTTAAGCACTTCATCCTTGCTACCAATAAGGTAACCCCATACTTTCCGTGTAGCATCATCGACAAAGGTGACAAAATATTTATTTTCCCCTAAAGATAATCTTGGCATTTGACATACATCCGAATGTACTAACTCTAGAGGAGAAAATTTTAAAGAAAGAGACTTTTTATGAGACGTCTGTGCATGTTTGCCATAAATACAATGATCACAATGCTCAAAATCAACATAACGAAGACAAGGCAAGTAACCCAAACGAAAAAGCACTTTCATTCTTGTTTGACTCATGTGTTCCAACCGGCCATGCCACAAAGAAACGCTTGGCTGCTCGATCACGGCAACAACATGGTCACGCATACTAGATACATAAAGTGGATACAAAGTATCACTCTTGCAACCTCTCGCAATAACCCTAGATCCCTTACAGATCTTCCATTTTCCATCATCAAAGGTGGTATGAAAACTATCATCATCTAGCTGCCCTGTGCTAATCAAGCTCTTCTTAGGCTGAGGTACATGACGTACACATGGTTGTCACGTCCGATGACGTCCGATTAGAACCGTCTAATGCTAGTATGTGTCAAAGTGCAGCGATGCGAAAGCGTGGGACCAAGACTGAGAGAGAGAGTAAACACAAAGAGTAGAGAGAGAGAAAGAGACTGTGGAAGATGAAGATCTGCTATATAAGGTGTGCTGTATACAAAGATATGCAGATATATACACGGGTGCAGTGCGTGGAACTGCGTGTCTCCACCTCGATGATGCAACCTGCTGTCCACCTCGAAGTATGCTGCAGTCTGTACGAATCTCCAGCCTGAAATCTACAAACAGAAGTGTGGAACAATGTGCAGAATGTCGGCTATAAATAACCAAAAATAATGAGATCAAATATGGCAGGTCGGCTGCATTAAATGCAGCCGATTGGTACAGTCCGACCAAACTGCCACGTGGCTGCCTGCTCTGCCAGGGACTGATAATCGCTACCACCCCCTCTCAGAGTCTGGACAGGGCAACAGCCTGAGGGATAGGGTATGTCTCCGAAGTCGAGCTTAAGGAAGCGCCTTCGTAAACAAATTTGCAAGATTGTCCTCTGTCTTGCAGTACTCCACAACTATGGTCTCATCCAGAAGCTTCTCCCTAATGAAGTGGTACTGGATTTCTATGTGCTTCGTCCGGGCATGGAAAACAGGATTCCGTGCCAAGGCAATGCAACTCTCATTGTCGCATCACAGAAAAGTAGGACGAGTCTAGGGGCATCAAAGCTCCTCCAACAATCTCCGAAGCCACACAGCCTCACATGTGGTGGAAGATGCGGGCCAATACTCCGCCTCAGTAGACGAAAGGGCTACCATGGGCTGCTTCTTGCTACTCCATGAGATAAGACCTGCACCCAAGGTAAAACAGTAGCTTGTAGTAGACCGCCTATGGTCCACATCGCCAGCCCAATCCGAGTCGCTCCAACCTGCAAGTACAAGATCTGAACCACCTGTGCCTGCTGGATAATGAATCCCTAAGTCAGAGGTCCCCCTCAAATACCGAAGTATCCTCTAAGCAACCTGTCAATGCACCGTCTGAAGTTCACTCATAAACCTCGCCAAGAGACCAACAGTAAAACAAAGATCAACACGAGTGTTGAGGAGCCAAATCAATGATCCAATCAACTGACAGTAGCGGGAAGCATCCGCCAAGGGAGAGTCTGAATATGAAGTGGACTTCCAGTTCGGATCCATAGGAGTAGAAATGGTCCGACAATCCTCCATCGCAAAAGAAACCAAGAGCTCCTGTACATATCTCTGCTAAGAGATGAAAATCCCCCTCTGAGACTGATAAATCTCATGGCCCAAGAAGAAGTGGAGTAGACCCAAGTCCGTCATCTTAAACGCCTGATGTAAAGCTGCCTTCGTCTCTTTGACCTTCTGTGCATGATCACCTGTGACAATCAAATCGTCAACATACAACACAAAAAGCACACAACCAGCCTCGGAAGTATGTATATAAAGCTGCGGATCGGCCTTGGAGCGCCAATATCCCAACTGTGACTGAAGGAACGAGTCGATCTTCTCGTTCCATGCACGCGGAGCCTGCTTGAGGCCATACAAGGCCTTCTTTAACCTGTAGAGTTGCCCATCTAAAGATCCAAAGCCAGGAGGCTGCTCTACATAGATCTCCTCCTTCAAATCACCATTGAGGAAGGCCGACTTCACATCCAACTGGTAGACAGGCCATCTCCTATGGCCAGCCAGGGCAAGAACAGCTCGAATAGTCGCCATACGAGCAGTGGGGACAAAAGTATCATGACAGTCAATCCCTGGGCGCTGTGCAAAACCTTTAGCAACAAGGCGAGCCTTGTGCTTATCCAAAGAACCATCACTAAGGTACTTGGTCTTGAAGACCCATTTGACGCCAATCACCTTCTTATGCAAGGGGCGAGGCACGAGATACCAAGTGCCATTCCTCTCAATAGCCTCCAACTCGGCTTCCATAGCTTTCTTCCATGGTGCAGACTGTAAAGCCTCCTTCACGGAGATGGGCTCTCGATCCTGCATAACACGGATCATCAAACAATAGTTAGAGCAAACAAGCTCCGTAGAATGTGCCTGGTGCCTCCGTGATCGCAGCGGACCATCCTGCGGTCCCCACTCCTCAGGGACCCCCTCGATCCCTGAATCTCGAAGTGTGTCACAAACCCAATGAGAAGGAGGCCGCGGACCTCTCCTTGTCGCTCTCCATCAGCTGAAGACTCTGGGATATCCACCGGTGGTAACTCCTCGGGGGTGATCGGTGGAACAGTAGACTCTGTATCGGAAACAAAATCGGAATCAAAAGACACTAGCTCCAAAGGACTGTCTCGGGAGCCCAACTCTGCCCTGGATCTCCAAGAACCGGATGCTCCTGCCTTGAATGATTGCATAATCAGCAAATGGAGCCTCTGTAGCTCTCAATCCAATGTTGCTCTCCATTCTTCGAGGGGATGAGGCTAGGTATGGAAACCCTAGGTGCAGTGATTGTGGCGCTCAAGGTGCTTTTGGGGGGTTCAATGGTTTCACTTTTTCTTTCTTTGTTTTTTTTTTCTTGTTCTTATTCTTTTTCTCCCCATTTTTTTGAGTAGATGATTATATCCGGCATTTTGATGCAAGGGATGCTCTTAGGCTCTACCCTGATCTTCCTCAGATGATTCACGAGGTGGTCTTAGGGAGTTAGTTAAAAAGGCCCAGCTCTGCAGGTATTCCTTGATACTAGCCTTTGCATTAAGAGGCGTGGTTGACAAGAAAGGACGATTGCACCTCGTAAAGTGGCTATCGCTCATGTTCTCAAGGATCTACAAAAAGAGGGAAGTAGGGTTGCCCTCATCATGAGCCTAGCCATAGCACATCTATCCATTCCTAGGTTAATGCTCATGTCGGTGCTCCATCATGGTGCACGCCATCTCGATCACACTTCGGTTCTTCCGTTCAAGAATGTCATTTTCTTAAGGAGTGTTGGTGTTAGCAAACTCCTAGTGAATACCTTTATCTGCACAAAAATGAGCAAACTCATTAGACACAAATTCACCACCCTTGTCGGAGCGCAAGGTCTTCAATCGCCGGCCCGATCCGTTCTCTTCAAAGAGAAGCCAATCCTTGAAGTGGGAGAAAGCCTCCGACTTCAACGCCAAGAAGTAGGCCCAAGTCATCCTGCTGTAGTCATCTACGATCAACATGAAGTACAAGCTCCCTTTCAAGGACTCGTTCCGCATAGGGCTACAAAGATCCGTAGATACAAGCTCCATCGGTGAAGTAGACCGCCGCGAAGCTTTGGTGGAAATTGCATCCCTATGCTGCTTTCCATGAACGCAGGAGACGCATGGCTATTGGCTCACCACTATGTCCGGCAACCATCCAACAAGTTGTCCACGTGACGCCCTCCGAAGATAATCATAGTTGAGGTAACTAAACCGAGCATGCCATAGCTCGGACTGTGTCTGAGAGGTAAGAAGAAGAGTAGGGAGAGCGGTAGAAGACGTCAATTTGTAGATGTCGTTCTCCTCATACCCTGATGAGAGAACTTTCCGTGATCCACGATCAAGGACTCGTACCAAATCACTGTCAAACTCCACCAAAAGTCCAAGGAAACAAATCTTATGAACCGAAAGTAGATGATACCCTAAACCTGACACATGCAACACCTCTGAGGTATGGGTACCACCACGTCCATCTGGAATAAGCTACATCTCACCCCGGCCTGCAATAGACACCGAAGAGCTATCTCCGATGAGAATTTGCCCATGCGAGGGTCGCAACTGGGCAACACCAAAACTGATGAAGGAGTCGTGTGCCGGGAGGCACCATTGTCTATGATCCACTCTCGAGCCTGGGGAGCTGTCATCGCAGCATCAGAAGCCTTCGGTGTAGAGTCCTCAATGACTACTAGATGAAGAAACGCAGCTGATGAGGGTGCAGCCACCGCTCCAAAATCCTTCGAGTCCTTGTTGGTGTCCTTCTTATCTTTGTCGGGGCAATCCTTCTTCCAATGGCCGGTCTTACCACAAATATGGCATGTGGATTCTTTGTCCTTGTCCTTCTTTGACTTGTTGTCCTTCTTCTTCTTCTTTTGGTCATTCCCCTTCTTCTGAGAGGCTTGACCTGTCAAAGCTTCCGACTTGGAAGCATGCTGTCCCTTCAGTTGTTCCTCTTGGTCCAAGACCATAGGAACCAGCTCTTCCCACCGAAGAGTTGACTCACGCCTCGAAGCAATAAAGGTGGAGTAGAAAGCACCGAATCGTGGCGACAACTGGGACAAGAGTGTGATCGCCATGTCTTCGGAGGAAATCGGATTCCCCGCATTCTGAACCTGCATCTGAAGTTGTCTAAGCTTGTTGATGTGCTCCCACAACGAAGAAGACTTGTTCACGGACAAGGTCCGCATCTGCACCTCCAAAGAAACCCTCTTCATAAGGGTCATCCGATTATACATTTGGTCAAGCTCCAGCCATATCTCTCGAGCCACCGTCAAGTGCTCGATGTGGACTATCCCGGCTGTAGTACAAGACCAAAAAAAAAAAAGAACGAATCCGGACATTCAGTTTGTCCCAGTAAGACTGGGCCTTAGCCAACTCCACACGAGCATCAGAAGAGAGTTTGGACTCATCTCTCACCGAGGGCCGGTCAATCTCCTCCTGTACAAGCTCCACCAAATCGTAAGACTCAAGGATGGCCAACATCATCACGCGCCAGATGCGATAATTGTCGCCATTGAGCTTTTGATCTGAGGGAAGAGCCGGTAATCCATGATCATCTGGAACTCCAAGTCAATCTCTGTAGACATCTTCACATGTAATGCCTGCACAAACGCAAAAGCAACCCCCTGTGACTATGAAAACGCAGCCTGCTAGGGCTTTCTTCCGCGTCGAGAACCTTTTTCACCTGCCAGAGGCGATGTAAACATAAAACCTGCACTTGAAAGCTGAAAACACAGCCTTCCTCCTCTTCAAATAGTAGTAAACAGCAGCAAATCCACCAACTGGACTCCTTTCCTACACGCCCACGCTCGCTTCAGCCTTGTTCCGATGCGCAGCCCTCCCGCTCGCCCTCGAACACTAGAAACGCAGCCTTGTGCCGCGATGAAATCTCCTCTTCAGGCAGGTTCTTCACTCAATCAACGCTTCTTCACTGCTTTGATACCATGTCAGAGTGCAGCGATGTGGAAGATGGGACCAAGACTGAGAGAGAGTGAACACAGAGAGAAGAGAGAGAGAGAGACAGTGGAAGATGAAGATCTGCTGTATAAGGTGTGTTGTATACAAAGATATGCAGATATATACATGGGCGCAGTGCGCGGGACTGTGTGTCTCCACCTCGACGATGCAACCTGTTGTCCACCTCGAAGTATGCTGCAGTCTGCACGAATCTCCGGCGTGAAATCTGCAAACAGAAGTGTGAAACAATGTGCAGAATGTCGGCTATAAATAGCCAAAAATAATGCGATCAAATATGGCAGGTCGGCTGCATTAAATGCAGCGGACTGGTACAGTCCGACCAGACTACCACGTGGCTGCCTGCTCTGCCAAGGACTGATAATCGCTAACAGTATGGTACTAATCAAACTAATAAATCTTGGATCTACATCCGATGTTACGTCCAATGAAAAAAAAAAATACATGTAATATTAAGTCTATGCTTAATGTTTGGACTTACAAATTAAAACATAAACTTAATGTTTGGAGAGAGAGGGAGAGGAAAGGAGGGAGAGTTTTTTAACTTATTAGTTTAAAACTTTAATCTTTAATATTTTCTCTTGAGTCTTTGCGAGAAAGAAAGAAAAGATAGAGAGAAAGAAAAGAAAGAAAGAAAAGAATAGAGAGAGAAAAAAAAATAGAGAAGATTCAAGAAAGAAAATAAAAAAAGAAACGTAAGAAAGAAAGCTAAGAAAAAAAGAAGAAAAAAAAGGTAAGAAAGATTAAAAAAATGGTCAAAAAAGTTACCGTTAACAACTTTATTGGCCGCAAGGACCAAGCATACGAGTAACAGTCACGGCGGGGCGCAGTCAGTGGACGGCAAGTCACGGCGGGGCGCACTCGTCCGGTCCGGACAAGACCAGACGCAACGGACGGGACAAGATGGGTTGGACGGGTTGACCCGTCTGTCGGACGTGGACAACCTTAGCCGTACATGCTGAAGTGTAAAGATAGAGCCATGCTGAAACTGTAACTGCACACTGTCAATACCTAAAATGTCACATGCATAGTTGTCCCCAAGATGGACAACACCATGTCAACCCCCTGTATAGGTGGAGAACCACTCACGATGAGGGGTGACATCAAAGAAAGCACCTAAATCGAGAATCCAAATATGCATGTCATCATCCGTATCTGCAAGTAAAGCATGTGCACCAAAATGTGAAGAGACAAAGAGTACATCACTCCCACTATCATTGTCATGAGTGACTACATTCACCTCTTCAATTTTTACACTGCTCTTCTTAGGCTGACTGTCCTTCTTCTCTTCCTTGCTATCATCTGTCTTCTTAACTTTTCCTTCTCTTTCTTCCATTTGTAGCAATCACATTTAAAGTGATCCTTCTTGCCACAATGATGGACATTCAACATCTTTGCCACGTGATCTACTACGTCCCTTGCTATCATATTTGCCCTTTTGCTGTGATCTTTCCCTAGTATGCAAAGCACTGGAAGACTTACTAGATGCATTGTTCTACCGATTCATCTCTTCCATAAGTAAAGCACTCTCTACATCAGCATACAAAAGGATCACATTAGAATTGCTCATAGCAGTCTTGAATATATCCCAACTCTTTGGTAGAGTGCAAAGCAAGAAAGTAGCCTTGAATTCCTCATCAATCATGAGCTTCAAGGCAACAAGCTAGCTGACAATGGAGTTAAACTCACTCAAGTGTGTAAACATTGTTGTACCCTCTTTCATACACAAATCCATAAGCTTTTTCAGCCAATACACTTTGCTTACAGCACTCTTCTGTGCATACAATTCTCCCAATCTAGTCCATATAGCATATGGAAAATCCAAACCTTCAATGTTGAACAGCAAGGCATTAGAAATCAATAGCTCTATGGTTGAGCGTGCAAGCTCATTTAATTCATCCCAATCGTCCTACTCCATGTCCGCGGGCTTTGCCCCTTTGGTTTTGATCGGCTTTGCCTACTTCTTTTGCAACAGGATATTGTAGCTCTGCTTTTGCCAAACTACAAAGTTATGTGCACCTTCAAGCTTCTTTATGTACATCAGATTACTGCTGTCATTGCTACCAGCCATGATTTTCAGCCCAAATGTGACCAAAAACAGCAAATGCAGGCCCAAAACTGTCACCCAAGTGACCAAGGTACAAACAAGTACCAACCAGCAATAAATGACCACGTAGAAGCACAGATTTCAGATCTGTAAATAAATTTTAAGAAGCACCAAACCATGTGCTACGACATTCCACAACTGATTAAAACTGTTCCAAGGGCATATGCATCACATTACATGAGAAATCCCAGATTTTAGCTGCAATTTCTGTTGTACATGTACCTGCCACGAGCATGAAATTTGACACGAACGGCCAAAAGCCCCAAAAAATTTTGTGCTCAAAGCATCAAACACGCATCTGCATTTTCTCTGTCATGCATAGGACATGCCAATTTTGCAAAAATAGAGCAATTTCAGCAAAACCCCCAAATTTTACCAAGTGTTGATGTCCAAATTGCATGGAATTCAACCTGCATGTACATAAAATGATCAAATGTTGCACAGACTTTGCCCAAACTGCACGGGATCCAATGCGCATCAATGTCGAGAAATTGGGTAAATTTTAGCCCAATTTGTGCATGTACATGAAAAGCCCCAAATGTCGGGGACAAAATGTCACAAATTCCTGCAATTTCTAAGACAGATTTGCTTGTTTTGCATCAAATTCCCCAAATCTGGGAAAAGCCCCAAATTCCTAGGCCTAAAATTGCACAGATTTGCACCCTGTGCTTGCACACACGAACACCCGGAGGAGAGGAGGTAAATCAGACTGAAAATTTCTGATTTTAAAAAAAATAATGAACTGTTGACCTGCACGTCGTCCGTGCAGTCACGTCGTGTCACGGCTTGTCACTCGTGCAGCTCGACCGTCACACCCCCTGTTACACGCCGCCTGACCTAGTCACGACTGCTGGTCGTCACTAGGTCTGCAACGTCGCCTGCAGAAGTCGCTTGTGCTGCCCGTTGGTCGCACGTCAGCTGCTGTCTGTCACACCCACTAGTTCACGCTGGACCGCTGGACTAGTCTCCAACTGCTGCCCCATTATGCACTGTCCGCTGCCCGCTGGTCCTTGTCAACTGCAGTCACCTGCTCCAATCGATTGCCTACTACCCTTCGTATTCTGAACCAATCGACTGTCTCTTTTACTCACAAGCCTGCCTACCGCAGCCGACTGCTCGACTGTGACAACTCCTGCTTGTCGAGTCCACCTAAGAATCCTGCAACTGTTAAGCTATCTCTTGCTCGCTCTGATACCAGTTTGTAGTGACGGGTTGGGCATGGAGATCGAGACAGATAATCGTTACGCACAGTGAGAAACAGAGAGTGAGATAGAGTAGAGTTGAGAGTAAGCCCGTTTTTAGGTACAATGACGAGAGTGTATCTTTAGGTTTTAGATAGATATATATGTATAAGTACAAGTGCTAAGGGTGAGTTCACACCCGACAACATCTAAAAGGCACAAGGCCTTTATTCCCAACACCTTCAGCCTTGTTGAATCCGAGTCTTGGAGCTTCCAATTTTTGGCACACTTCCCAAGGCTGCTGCTAAATTTCTGCTGTAAATTAAGGTTTACAACGGAGAAATCTGAAATTTCTCAACCTCCAAGGGTCCAAATGCTGAGATCTTCGGAGCAAGGTTGTGAAATGTCTGGGAGATAAGAGGGAAAGCTGTAGAGAGAAAATTCAGAAATCTATCGCGAAGAATGACTAAAAATTAGTCAAATGCAACTGCCGCCCTGCCACAACAGCTTGTAGATGCAAAGAATTGAAGAAAATCAATCATTTATTGCTGTTGCCCTGCCTCAACAACTTGTAGATGATGTCTCTTGCTGTTGATTGGTCTTCTCCTGCCCTTGGCAACCTCAAAAGGTCCCCCAATGGCTGCAAAATCAGACCGGCAGCCTCTCCTCCCTCTCTCTTGCAGGCTGAATTTATAAAAATGCCTCTCTCCAACCCCTAAAGACGTTTTCTAGTCTTGCATGGGCATTTTTGACAAGTGATAACCTTCCCAAATGGTTTTTTCAACATTTTCTATCATTAAATATTAATTTTCAATCTCTAAATACTGAAAATTAATCTAATAATTATTTTGGTGCCTTGAAAAATAATCTAACTAGCCAATAATTAAATTGGCTAGACAACTTCCATTCACGAGTGTCTCTACACCATCTTTGACCATCAGATTGGCGTTAGATACCATTAAACGCCACTTCTCTAGTGTCACCAACTGACACTTATGGGCAAATGGATGACCTAAGCCAACAACTGGCACTGGATACCACCAAGTACCTGTGTGGCATAACTTATAGCAACTTTTGCCTTTGACATCCCGTGATTTCTTCGAGTCTTGGGCTCGTAAACAAGCGGGATACACACCGACTAGGGTTTAGACACCCGTCACACTAACCGGGGTATTTAAGGTGTAAGAGCCCCAGATTAGGGCAACCAGTTATTATCAAGATCACACTCTTCACCTTCATCTCCAGCTTCCATGGCTTCCTTCTTCTTTCTCTCCCCTTTTCTCTCTTTCTCTCTCCTCTTTTAGTCTCCTTCCTTCTTGTTCTCTTTTTCTCTCCTCAGCTCTCTTTCTCTCTCCCCTCAACTTCTTTCATTACAAGTGGTATCAAAGCTTCAAGCTTTGATCATTTTCCTCTTTCCCCTTTCTTCCTTTTCAAATCCCGAAAACCCTAGTTACTCAACTTACAAGTACAGGTACAGCAAGAAGAACTGCAGTTAACCTCAGCTTTTTGGAGCAAGCAGGAGCTGTGGCTGGAGACTCAGACATATCTGGAGGTAAAACAGTTAAAGTAGCAGATCGTCACTTCTTTTCATGCAAATTTTAGGAGTCCCAGGGCAAGTTGGGGGTTCAACAGTTTAGAGAAGGGAAAAACCACAATTACTTTTTATTCCAAACTTCTCTCTCTTCCCCATCAAGCTGTTCCCTCAAGCTCCCATGGTGGACTGCCCCTAAATCCCTTCTTCCTGCTGCACCCAGGCCTCAACCTCAGCATTCAGCCCTCCCACAAGCTCCCCAGGACCATTCCCTACCTGGCAAGCACCCTAGTGCCCACCTTCAGCCCATCACGGATAGCGGGCAGCAGCCCGCAAAATGCGGCGCATTTTGCACTAAGCTGCCTGCCTCCCCTAGCACCCCTGCCCACCTTCTCCTCCTGCTTCTCCACCTCCCCAACACTCCTAGGCACTGATCCATCATACCCCTTCCTCTTCCCCTTGGCATTTTGACCCGGGAACCATCTTCCATGGTGGACAGCAGCTGGGGACTGTTTTAAATAGTTTGGAGCAGCCATGGATTCTCCTAACTGAAGCTTCCTCTGACCTGGAGAGCTCAACCCCACAACCCCTTCAGCCCGTGAAGGATTCCTCTTGCCCGGATGAAACCATTGAGCTCAGCATGCATGGGAGCTTTGCAGACAGCCATGAAAGCTTCACTTGAAGCTTCCCGTCCTTAAAGCTCAAGCTCGGGGATAACCTTGGGAGCCTTCTTCATCAGCAAGAGCACTCGAAGGCTAAAGCACTCTTCCACGGATGCCCAACCAACAACCGGACTTGATCAATGGAGCAAGCGGCATCATGACGATTCGGGCTTCAACGGTCATCACAAGCATTAAAGAGGTATGCCACTCTGATCTTAATCTCTCAATTTAGCCACTTGCTGAGCTTAATCCATTGTTGGAGAGATTCAAGATTGCATACAAGCATCATACCTCTTCCCGGATTTCATTGTAATGGCTGACATTAACCCCTACTTTGTCTTATGATCTTGGAAGAATATTAGCCATTGTAAATTGGGTAAGTAGCAGCCAGTGAGTCAATGGACTGCCAAGGTAACCCTTACCCCAACCCTCATCATTCCTTGCATCTCATGAAAGGCCCAATGTCTTCTTTCAAATGCATCTCATACTAATTGCTAATTAAAAATGTCTGCCATGTATACTCCGGCTGAGGAAAAAGGCCGATGCCAAGCGAGGTGATAAGACAACAGAGAGGTGACCCTCCCTTACCATTTAAGACCCTAAAGGGGTGCACAACCCGGACCGGGGCGGACTTTGCCCACCTCCCGGTTATCCAGAGCCCAATACTTGTTTACAGGTGCAGGTACTTCCATAAGCCCCACTTCCCTACCCCAATGATCCCTCTTGAATACCCCGCAATGATAATGGCACCCATGTATGCCACTTAAGGTACACGCAATCAATGGAGATGTATAGCAATGAATATATTTATGCATGAATGGCAAAGTTGATGGGTATGCAATGATGCTCAGGATTATGCTCAGTATGCTTAAGATGCTATTGAGGTGTCAGATCAGGCCCCTTGATCTATGCTCTATCCATGTCAGACATTGGCACTAAGGAATAGACAGTGTTTTTGGTCACAGTCCTACAGGACTGTCACAAAGATCCAATTGCAGAAAATTCTGTCCAAAATCTGGGGGTAAACCCTATAGCTTATCTTGAAGAGGGCTTTGTCCCCTCCGGTTTGAATCAAAAATCTCCCCAATCGGAGTTACAGTGTGAAATTTATGCCCATTTTTGTGCACTAGGGTCACTGTGGACAGGTTGCAGACCGCTCCAGGACAGCCACAGTAAAACCCCTACAGAAAATTCTGATCATTTTCTGTCATAAAGGTTAATAGCTCATCTCGAAGAGGCTGTCGTCCCCTCCGACTTGAGCCCAAAACCTCAGCACTCGGAGTTTCCTGTTAAGGGTTACGCCCTTTTTACTAATAACAGGTCCTGCGGACTGCATCCAAATGGCTGGCTAGAAAGGCAAAAGCAAGGGCCAAGAGGAACTCCAGAGGGAGATTAGAGACTCCCGGACCTCCATGAATGAGCAACCAAGCTCAGCGCAAGATTACCACGGTGATATACAAGAGGACATGCCTAAAACGAACCTGTATACCCTTCTTAATCACACCCTCTGTCAACATGAGCTCCGTCATATGGAACGCCACAATGATATGGTCACCAACCACTGCCAGATGATGTCTAAGTTTGATGAAGCAATTGAGCACATGGCCATCTCAAACTCAAAGACCCAACGGACCTTGGAACAGCTCACTGCTCTTGTTGCTCAGTTAGTGACCGCTTCATCCCAAGAGAAAACCAATGACTCTAGACATGAGTCTAGACGCCCTCCACATCAGGAACCGTCACATGGACCACAGGGTATACTTGGCGCTAAGGGAATTTCCCCTTCTACTTATGAGATTGGGTAACCCTCTCACATGCATGATGAGCCCCTATTGAATTCCCGTGTCCAACATGCCGGCAACATTCACTTAAGGCCTTCCCCTACCTTGGGTTGAATTTCACCCGCTCTACCTAAGAGCCCCCATGCACCACATATGAATCAGCCCCATCAAGGACAATATGGTACAAATGGCCGGCCTGGCAAGCATGGACAGCATGGCTATAATGGACAACATGGGCTAAATGCACAAGCAATGTATGGACAGCAGGGCATGTATGGCCACCACGGGATGCATGGACAACAAGGATTTCATGGGCAACATGGCCCCTATGATTTGCGTGACAAGGTCATTCTCACAAAGTACAATGGGCAATCCCCCTCACCATCTAACCTGGAAGAATGGACATCCAAGTTGGAGTCCTACTTCAACATCTACCCCCGCACTGATGAGCAGAAAATACTCTTTGCTTCTCTCCACTTGGAAGGTTTTGCCCACACTTGGTGGCGTTATATCAATCAGGAGAACCAACAGTTCATTGATTGGGAAGATTTCAAAATGCATATGGTCCAAGTTTTTGTGTCCCCTGTGGAAAAAGAACGGTTGGCAAGAAGATGGTACACTCTTGACCAACGTAACCTCACTGTACATGACTACACCAATCAATTCATGAACTTGACCATGTATGTGGAAAGCATCAGTGACGATGCTAAATTGCACAAGTACATCTATGGGTTGGAACCGAGTCTATCAGCTGATGTCATGGCCCAAAAACCCACTACACTCTTTGATGCAATCGAATTGGTTGAGAGATATGCAAGAAAGTACCATAAGAATAAGCATTTTCAGCAAGGTGTTGGACCTCCTCGCATTCTTTCACGATCAGCCCCATATGGAGGTGGTTTTCGAGGCTCTTCTATGCCTAATAACAACCCCAAAGTACCCACTTACCCCACCTTCCATGCTAAAAGAAAAATGGGCAGTTTTGGGACAGCATCGGGTTCTATGGCTGAAAATCGGTTTGCTGAAAATAAACAGTCCACTGCATCACCTTCCCATGGATCCAGTAATCAACGGTTCATCTCCCCAGATGTTGTCAAGGAACGGAAAGAAAAGGGCCTATGCTTTAAATGTGGAGATAAGTACACTGCTAATCATGCCTCCAAATGCACGTACAAGTCAGCTAAGGTCAAAGTTCATAGCATGTATGTCATGGAAGATTGGCACAATGAGGAGGATGACCTGGCCATTGACCAGATTGAGCCCACGGAGGATGTTAATCATGAGCAGTTCTATGACCTGGAGGATGGGTTTCCCTTTGACCCGGGCGGTGCGCCCTCACAGATACTTGATTTAACATCCCACCCACCTCCCACTTCCCTTTGCTCGATCTCCTTGGATGCTTAGACAGGTTCGCGTAGCCCCAGTACCCTTCGCATTCAAGCTAGTATCAATGGAAAGCATGTTTTTATCCTTGTGGATAGCGGAAGCGCGCACAGTTTTGTCAATAAATCAGCCATTGATCGGTTGAAATGTATTCCTATGGCATTACACCACCCCTTGAAGGTCCAAGTAGCAAACGGAGAAGAAGAAATCAGCACACATGTAAGTCCCGCACTTCCCTTATGCTTGGCTGAAGATTATGTGGTACAGGTTGATCTGATCGCCCTAGATATGGGCCCCATTGATGTTGTCTTGGGCTATGATTGGCTGAAACAATTGGGGAAAATTGCTATGGACTTCTCTCAGCTTTACATGGAGTTTATGATGCATGGATAACCTATCCACCTAGAGGGAGTTCGAGACCATGCTGATTTTCAGCTCATTACAGCAAAGCAACTCAAACTGGAGTTTAAGAAATGCTCACTGATCTTTGTTTTGCAATTAAATAAGGACAATTCTGATCAGCCCTCCACAATATCATATGACTCTGCCTTGCAGGCCTTACTTGAGGAATACAATGACTTATTTCAGATGCCTACATCCCTCCCTCCCAAGCGACAAGTGGACCACCCACTTGACCTAGAGCCCCATTCCAAGCCAGTGAACAAACCCCCCTATAGACTCTCCAAGTGTGAGCGTGAAGAGGTTATAAAGCAAATCAAGGAGTTGCTGGAGATGGATTTCATCGAAACATGGCTCCTTCTGCATGTGTATTGACTACAGAGATTTAAACAAGATTACAGTGAAGAACCGCTACCCCATTCCACGGATTGATGATTTGTTGGACGAGTTAAAAGGGGCATGCTTTTTCACTAAGATTGACTTGCGCTCTGGCTACCATCAGATTCGTATGCGAGCAAGAGATGAGGTCAAAACGGCCTTCCGCACTGATCGTGGACTTTACTATTTTCTTGTGATGCCTTTTGGGTTGACTAACGCCCCTGCCACCTTTCAAAGCCTCATGAACAAAATCCTACAGCCCTTTTTGTTCAAGTTCGTGCTTGTTTTCTTTGATGACATCCTCATTTACAGCAAGTCATCTATGGAGCACTTGACACACGTTCGGAAGGTGTTTGACATATTAAGAGAGCATCGACTCTTTGCTAAGGAGAGCAAATGTATATTCATGCAGACATCTGTAGAGTACTTGGGACACATTGTAAGCAAAAATGGTATACAGACTGACCCCAAAAGGGTGCGATATGTTAAGGATTGGCCCACTCCCTCCAGCACCACCTCCTTGCATGGCTTTCTTGGTCTCTCTTCATTCTACAGGCGCTTCATTAAGCGCTATGCCACCATTGCAGCACCTTTGACTGATCGCTTAAAAAAAGAGTCATTCTTTTGGGATGCCACTGCAGATCATAGCTTCAAACAGTTAAAGGGCGCGCTTACTTCAACCGCCATCCTTGTTTGCCCTGACTTCTCTAAGCTCTTTACCATTCATTGCGATGCTAGTAGCCGGGGCCAGTGGCCGGGCTATTGATGCAGTATTGTTCCAAGAGCATGGTGTGATTGCATTTGAAAGCCGCAAGCTTGATGAGAAGGAGATACAAATGAATGTATACAACCAAGAGACATTGGCCATTCTCCATGCCATCAAGAAATGGCACCACTATTTGTATGGCAGCCACTTCCAAGTGAAAAGCGATCACCGAGTCCTCCAATACTTCTTGACTCAGTCTACTTTGCTCCTAAGCAAAGGTGATGGGTGGCAACCTTACAGAACTATGACTTTGACATTTCACACACGCAGGGCAAGGATAATATTGTGGCTGATTCTCTCTCTCGAATGTGGACATGCAAAGTCTCATCTATCTCAGAATTGCACAGTGATTGGGTTGAAGAGCTCCAGGAGGCTTACTTGTTAGATGACCATTTCAGCCACATATTTCAAAAATTACAGCATGGGATTATGGCTAAAAACTCCCAATATCAGCTCAAGCATGGCCTTATTTGATCCCATGGCAAGATTGTCATCCCACATACTTCCCCCTTCATGAAGATGATCATGGAAGAAATGCATTATTGCCCCACTGCTGGTCACTTGGGTGTTTTCAAAACATATGACAGGATTGCCAAGAGCTTTCATTGGAAAGGCTTATGGAGGGACGTCAAGGACTTTGTGACCAAATGTATTCCATGCCAATAGAACAAGAATAGTACGCTCAGGCCCGCTGGCCTCTTGCAGCCTCTCCCCATCCCTGACGGGAAATGAACTCACATCACAATGGTCTTTATCACCGGCCTTCCCGTGACTAAGAAAGGGTGGAACAGTATCTATGTGGTAGTTGATCGCCTCACCAAAGCTGCCCACTTTATCCCCACTAAGGTCCAATATACTGCCTCTCAGGTGGCCACTCAGTTCATGGAAAATGTCTTCAAGTTACATGGCTTACCACAAGTCATAGTACATGATCGGGATACAAAGTTTATAAGCAACTTCTAGCAAACAGTTTTCACCTCCATGGGGACCAAGCTTGCTCCATCTACTGCATACCACCATCAGACTGATGGCCAAATTGAGAGAGTGAACAAATGGCTTGAGACATACTTCAGGCACTTTTGCCATGATGTACAACACAATTGGGATACGTGGCTTCACTTGGCTGAGTTTGCATATAATAACTCCACACAGTCTAGCATTGGAGTTCCCCCTTTTGAGGCCTTATATGGGTATAAGGTTCCCCTTCCTACAGTCTTGTTTACTGATAAGATCAATCCTCGGAGTCAAGCTAAATTGGATCGCATGCAAGCTTTACTTCAGCAATGCAAAATGAATCTTCAGAAGACCCAAACACACATGAAACTCTATGCTGATGAAAGACGCAAGCATTTGGAATTCCAAGAAGGAGAATTGGTCCTTTTGAAAGTGCCTAAGTCCCGCTACTCCACTCTCAAAGAGGACAGCAGTAACAAGCTAGCCCACCGCTTCTTTGGCCCATACCGCATCCTGAAGAGAGTTGGCAACTTGGCCTACCGCTTAGAATTTCCCTCTACCACCAAAATCCACAATGTGTTTCATGTCAACCAGTTGAAACCCTTTGTAGGCTCCTCAGTGGACTATGTGGAAGAACTTCCCCCCATCGATGAAAAGGGCATCACTCAATATGTTCCTGAAGCAATCATTGGGCAGTGAGATAAGCACTTACGATCCCCATCCATCAAAGAATACCTCATCAAATGGCAAGGCCTACCCTTGGAAGAAGCCTCTTGGCGCCCAGCAACCATCCTCCATGAATTTCCCTACCTCCGTGAACCCCAACGATTGGAAGACTAGCCGGTCATGACCCAAATTGCCCACTTCCCGCCCGCAGACTGCACACTGTTTTAGAACAGTTTTGTACTTACTCAAATCCAATGCATGTGCATTCTACATAGGCTGAAAGTACACGTCATAAGCTTCGTTTCGACATATAGTACGCCCCATTTGGAGCTACCTATCAAAAGTTATGATCAGTTTACTTCAACCAACCAGTCCAGGACTGCATACTGTCCCTAGTCTCTCCACACCTATTATTCATTGTCAAAGGGCTCTAAGTAGTACTCGGCAACCCTTCCTTAGCCCACCCATCACTCCCCTCTGTTTCTCCTTTTTTTTAGGGCAAAAACCTTTCGAGTAGGGATGGATTGTAACAAGCGGGATACACACTGACTAGGGTTTAGACACCCCGTCACACTGACCGGGGTATTTAAGGTGTAAGAGCCCCAGATTAGGGCAATCAGTTATTATCAAGATCACACTCTTCACCTTCATCTCCAACTTCCATATCTTCCTTCTTTCTCTCCTCTTTTCTCTCTTTCTCTCTCCTCTTCTAGTCTCCTTCCTTCTTCTTCTTGTTCTCTTTCTCTCTCCCCTCAGCTTCTTTCATTACACTTAATCATGTGATTAAAAATTAATCCACATGTTAAGTGAGGTTTCAAAAATACATGTCCTCATGACACAACCAGTTTTGCCTTGTACTTGGGTTTCCCATCAACTGTCTTTACTTTGTAAAGCCATTTGTTTGGAAGGGGCTTTCTTTCTTTGGACAACGACACAAGATCCCAAGTATTATTAGCATACAAAGATTTAATCTCTTCCTGCATAGCTAGCTTCCACTTACTGCTAAATTTGCATGACTTGGCCTCTTTATATGTAAGAGGATCACCCTCATCTATAAGCATCACATAGTGCAAAGAGGGATCATACCTATGTGGCTGACTTCTTAAGCGTGTAGACCTACGTACCCGATGATCTACATTCTCAAGAATCGAGTCTACATTAGGAGGTATGTTATTTTCAGCATTTATTGGCTATTGTAAGCCATTTTCTGCATGCTATTCATACTGTACAACACCTTTATTTTCATTTCTAGCACCTGCATTTTCATAATCAGCAAGTCTATCTTACTATCCATGACCTCCTCGTGCTTCTATTTGCTGTCCATCATCATCTAGCTCAAAAATAACCAACCGATTATCAGTTTCAGCCTGTCGTACAACATCACGAGGCTCATCATTTGAAGTAATAGGTGGTTGCAAATTCTAAAATTTGACCTTTTTCATGTCTTCATCAGAGGCTCAAGTACTTTTCAGTAACTTTGCCTCATTAAACACAACATTACGGCTGCGAACAATTTTCTTGGACTATGGTAATCACACTCTATAGCCAAATTCACTCTCATCACCATAGCCCATAAAAATGCCTTTGGTGGGTTTCGGAGCAAGTTTACTCCTCAGCTCATTTCTAACATGTACAAAAGCATCACAACCGAATATCCGTAAATGGTCATAAGAGACTGATTTGCCAGACCAAACCTCCTCAAGGATGCCATTATTTAAGGACTTGTTTGGAGAGCGTTTGCAAATGTGAATCGCAGTTTTAAGTGCCTCTCCCTAAAATTCATGAGGGAGATAAGCAGTGGACAACATGCACCGCACTCTTTCACATAAAGTCCTATTGTATCTTTCAGCCACCCCATGTGAAGAAGGGCTGTAAAGAGCTGTAAGCTCCCTCTTGATTCCATGCAAGTCACAAAAAAACTTAAACTCGGTAGATGTGAACTCACCCCCATTATCAGTTCTTAAGCATTTCAACTTTCTACCTGTCTAAGTAGTCACAAATGCATGAAAAGTTTTAAAAACAGCAAACACTTCACTTTTCTTTTTCAACAGATAAACCCAAATCTTCCTGGAAGAATCATCAATAAAAGAGAAAATATGCAACACCACCCAACGACTTTATGGGCATACTACATACATCAGAATGCGCTAAGTCCAAGACATTGGACTTACGGGAGACACCAAAGTAAAAGGAATGTTTCATTTGCTTTCCAAACTAACAGTCATTACAAAAATCAAGTTTAGAGCATTTTCCATCAACCCTCTTCAAAGAGGTAAGGACATCAAGTGCTTTCTCGCTCATATGGCCTAATCTCTTATGCCACAACTCCAAATGACAGCCAATTTCAACAATTGCAAGAAATTTGCCATTCAAAGCTTTACAATGCAGACAATACAAAGTGTCCTTCTTGGTTCCTTTTGCAATCAGCATAGAACCCTTTTTCAATTTCCACAAACCACCGCCAAACAATGTAGTGTAACCATGCAAGTTAAGCTGACCTACAAATAGCAAACTCTTCTTGATACCTAGCACATATCTAAGATCTTTCAACACAAGCTCTTGCCCATTATCCAAAGACAAGTGTATATTGCCTATCCCAGCAATGTTGCAAGCATGGTTATTTCCAAGATATACTTTTCCATAACTGCCTGCATTAAACATAGCAAAACACTCCAAGCAAGGAGTTACATGAAAGAGGCACCAGAGTCTACAATCCAAGCCTAAGTGACACCATCATCATTTGACAAAAGTGCATCAATCACATCAGCCTTGGTAATTTGCATATCCTGCATGTGACATACAAGGGCATCATAATCTACTGCACACAATACATCAGCCTTTGCATCCGAGAGCTCCTCTATGACTACATAGGAGACCACATTGGCCTTTTCCTTGCTTTTGGCTACCTCAGATACATCTGTCTTATCCTCTTTCTTCTTTTTTGTCTCTTGCATTCTTCTTTCTCTCTTGTTCCTTCTTGTAGTACATGCAATCAGGCTTCTTGTGGCCCTTTTAACCACACTAATAGCAAATACCATCACTCTTTTACTTTCCTTTGCTCTTGCTTCTACTTCTCTATCCAACATTTGCATTTTTCTTTTCAGCCCTCCCTCTAACATTGTAAGCTAAGTTGTTGCCTTCTCCACTAGACTTACGTCTAATTTCTTCATTCAGGATTGAACCCCTCACACCATCATTTGAGAGATTGGAGTTATTACTGAGAGAAACTACCAAGGTCTCCCAAGAATTAGGCAGTGTCATGATCAGAAAGATCGCCCTCAACTTATCATCAAAATCCAAACTAGCATCCTTGAGCTGATTTAAAATACCAGTAAATGCACTCAGGTGCTTAGCTGCAAGCTAGGACTCATCCAATTGCATATTCACCAACTTGCGCATTAAATGCACCTGATTAACAGGTGTGGTGATCTCATAGGTAGTTTTCAACTTCTCTCATATTGCATGACTAGTATCTAAGCCCTTAATGTCTATCAAAATGTTATCAGTGACACCCATCTTTACATAAGCCACAGCCTTTTTATTGACTCTGGCCCAATCTGCATCAAACATTTGTGCAAGTTTATCTTCCTGCAAAGCATCCTCACAATCCTTTAAGAACAATATGCCTTGCATACTGTCTTTCCAAAGGTCAAAACCCTAACCATCAAGCCATTTGATTTCCATCAAACTCTTAGTGTCAGAACTAGAAGAAGTTGCAATCATTTATATCACAAACACAAGTATAAATGCACTGAACTACAAGAGCACAAGCTAAACCAACAAATACATTGTTGTTCTTGCCCAACCAACAATAAACATTTTGTTGTTTTTACATAAACCAGTCACCACACAAGCAAATACTGCAGAAATTTACCAAAATCTGCGCAAAATCCCAAATTTCCAGGTCCAACAGTGTGTAAATGTCAGCCACTCTGACCCAACTGAGAAAATTTTCATCAATAAATGAAAGGCCCCAATTTTTCGGATTCAATGTCAAGAAATCTTACTCGGATGAGTAAAATTCCAACAAATTTGGAAAAATCCCCGATTTAACTAAGGTCAACATGCACAATGCCTGCAATTTCTGACACAAATATCACTATCAAGCATAAACAACTTCAAATCTTGGAAATCCATAAACCTGTCAAGCATAATTGCGGCATCCTCAATCCATATCAAGGGAAAAGCCCAAACACGGTGGGTAGCATGATCCACGAAGGTCATAAAATGCAAAGCTCCACCAAGTGACTGGGTAGGCATAGGTCCATAAACTGCACAATGGACAAGATCTAGAGGATCATGCCTCTTACGATCGCCATGAGCCAAAGGGGCTCTGCAAGGACCATAAGTACAATCAAGGCAAGCATCAAATCTGCATGTGACAAAGGAGGTAGCATGGAGTTTATCCGAGACAAGATCTCCGTCTCTCTGTGGTGCATATGGCCTAGGCGATAATGCCATAACAATGTATGTGGTATCTGGATAATTGCAACCATAGAATCTTCCACATGAGAGACATGCACTAGGTAATGAGAACCAACTCTAGAACCTCTAGCCAAAACCAAGCAACCACGACAAATCTTCCATGACCTATCTTGAAGAGAAACAGAGCAACCTACGTCATGCAATTGACGGATAGACATTAATCTCTTACTAAGCATAGGAACATGTAATACATCATGGCGCACAAGAGAAGTCTCATCATACAAAGCTAAGTGTATGTCCTCTATACCAACAATAGCATAAGTCTGCTCAAAGCCCAAATCAATACATCCGTCAACCTCCCTGTAAGAAGAGAGCCATGCTCTATGAGAGGTAACATGACAAGATGCCATAGAGTCCAAAAGCCAATCAAAGGCATAGGCTTGATCATTGAGCAAGTATGTTGTAGGGAAACAAGATGGCAAGAGTACATGCTCTACTGCATCATCATGGGTAACCACATGTACCTCACCACTAGAAAGAGCGGTAACACATGCTGCATCGCTGACTCTCTGCTCATGTTGAGTCCGCCTCTGTCTCTGCTACTCTCTAATCCGTCTAAAACATTTTCTTTTAACATGCCCAAGCTTTCCACAATGGAAGTATACAACATCTGTAACTCAAGAACCTGTAGAAGACGACAAGGAATCCAAGTCATCATGAATAGGGCTATTCATAGCATCCACAGAGCTCAAGGAATCCAAGGCTTTCCCAATGGAGGGAACATGCTCATAAAGACAATCATCTGCAAGTACATCAATGCTAGAAGCATGTTGCAAAGGCTCATGAAATCTCAATGGACGGGAGGACATAAAGGCATCAACCAACGATGCAAAAGCTCGCACATGAACAAGAGTCGTAGCCAACTGCATGACATAACCAACCACAATACAGTAAAGCATAAGACATATGCCAAAAGAGCATACGGTATTCAGTCATGAAATCAGCCCATAACCATACGCATAATCATAGCTCTGCAGTACATAGTGCCATCTGGAAAAAGCCAAGTCAAGCCGGCAAGAGGCAAAAAATCTTGCAAGAGTCAAGCTCCAAGAAAAGCCCAAATACCTGTACAACATCATCCATACAAGTGGCTCTGTAAGGTATACAACAGTAGACCATGTGCATAGACGGATAAGCATACATAGCATCTACTCTCTAACATGGACGGACAACAGTAGCCCAACTAGCATAGAAGCTAGACAACAAAGGAGAAATAAAGCCATAGCTACATCTAATCCCAAGCATTATAAAGTCCACTAATCAACCAAAATAACCCGCAATAAATCCAAGCACCAATGAGCATACAAAGCTCAATAAAACTCTGCCAAGACAATGAAGCAACTTTGCTCAATACATGTCTGCATCAACCAAATATCCAAGGATCCATAACATCGGAGCGTAAGGCCAAGTAGCATTCAAGGTCGTAATGGAAAAAGCCAAATCAATGTCCAACTGCTCCACAAAAGTCCTCAAATGCAAAGTCTTGTCAAGCCCAAACATCTACCGTACTACAGCCGAACCCAAAAACATCCACCAAGACATAAACCCACATGGGTAGCCTAGGTATAAGCAATCATAAGTGGAATGCCAGCTGCAAATAAAAATTGACAATGAACCATATAATTGAGCTCTACTTCTTGCTCAATAGCATTCCAGAGTAAAAAGAACCATGTGGCATCATCCAAATACATCAGTACATAACCTCAAATAGTCGAGAGCACCCCGTGACCAATAGGCATAACCCAACTATAGCATAAATAGCTTCAACCCTGAATATTCCAGCAACAAATAACCTCTGTAAGCTGAGCAAATCAGTGCTCAAACCAAGCTCAAATTGATAAGCAAACCATAGACATACATTCCCATATGTATAGGCACCAAGCGGGCATAATCGGGCATCAAATGACCATGTAGCATAAGCATAAAATGTAATGACAAGGGACTGCCCTGTTTTGGGCTGCCTGTGGACTGTGTAAAACAGTCAATGGCTGAGTAAATTCAACCCCAAAAGCATCTCAAAACATTGGGCAAACATCCCCAAAGCATCTGGGCATCAATTATCAAGCCTCGGGAGCATCATATAAGCTAAGAGCATGACATTTTCTTGCTGTAAATCAGCTCAGATCTGTTGCAGAATATTCTGTGATCAAAATTTGGCAGATCTGACATCGCCATTGCATCCGGAGCATGCCAAAACTCCAAGTTAGACTCTTATCTTGCCTAAATCGGGTTCCAAATACCCGAGATATGAGAAAAAATGAGATTTTTGAGCTAAATTTTGAAACATGCACAAAAAAAAAAACGTAAGCTGCTACTGTGGGGCTTGCTGGTTATCTTGAGAATAAGGGGCAAATGGGGGCATACAAGGTACCCAATGAAGCCAAGGGACACCTACAAAGAGCCTATGAGGGCCGGGGAGAGGTGAGAGATGAAATCTTATCTCGGAGGGAAGAAACCATGGCTAGCATTGAAGCTCCAAGCTCTAGGTCTTCAATCCAAGCTGAAGTAATGCCGAGCCAAGCTCCACCATCAAGCTCTAACCAAAACTCTGATACTAGTTGAAAGGGATGCAATGGCAGTGGAGGAGAAGAGGAAGATGCGGGAGAGAAGAGCACACACAATATAGGTGATATCAAGAATGATATGACAACCTTATTACACTATCTCATATATATGAATTAAGAATACGGGCGATCAGTGTACACGGGCAGGCCCAAGGGCCTTTTACCCCAACAAGCTCTACCTCTAACATTGTATGCTGAACTACTATCTTCCCCATTGGATTTTCATCTAATGTCTTCATTGAGAATAGACCCTCTCACACCATCATATGTGAGCCTAAGATTGTTGCTCAAAGAAACCACAAGTATTTCCCATGAGTCAGGCAGTGTCATGATCAAGAAAATAGCTCTCAGCTTATCATCAAAGTCAAGGTTTACATCCTTCAACTGATTCAAAATACTTGTAAATGCACTCAAGTGCTTAGAAGCCGGCTTGGAATCATCCAGCCGCATATTCACCAACTTTCCACATTAAATGCACTTGATTGACAAGTGTGGTAATCTCATAACTAGTCTTCAACTTCTGCCATATAGCATAACTTGTATCCAAGCCTTTGATATCAATAATGATATCCTCAATGACACCCATTTTGATATAGGCCATAACTTTCTTGTTCATCTTGGCCCAATCTTCGTCAAACATCTGTGCAAGCTTGTTTAGTTGCAAAGCATCTTCACAATCTTTCAAGAAAAGAATACCCTGCATACGATCTTTCCAAAGATCAAAACCCTAACCATCAAACTTCTTGTGTCAAAATTGGAAGAAGTTGTAGTTATTTTGCCAAAATCACAAATATCAACCAAAGAATGTACAAATACCCAAGCTTAACCACCAAATGCACTTGTTGTTCTTGCTTTATCAGCAATAAATCACTGCTGTTTATGCATAACCAGCCAATACAGAGGCTGAACCAGCAATTACTCAGATATATGCAATCAGTATGCTTTGTAAGAGTATCCAAAACTGAATAAAGTGCTATATTTCAGATAGTATACAACTCAAGAAGCACAATTTCTGCACAAATGAGAATTGTTGTAGGTGCCCGACCTGCCTTGACTTCCGCGCAGTCACCTACTGCTGCCACCTGCTGCCATGCAGCCACCTGCAGGCTGTCGTCTGCATGCGCAGACATGTTTCTACAATCGCTTGACCTTGCGCAGTCAAAAAGATTGTTGTCACTGCAAAAAATGCAGTTGCCAACTATTGTGCACACATGCAGACTAGAAAAATGGATGGCTTGACCTGAAGAATGTCGCCTTGATGTGCGTGCAGCTGCTCACGAACAGTTTGCTGCTACTGTAGTCCACAAACAGCTACTTCGGAATGCGTGCTCGTGACTAGCTGCCTCGAGAGTTGAACGTGCACTCTGATACCAACTAAAGGAGAACTGAAGGTGGAAGCAAAGAAATGGCAATAGCAAACGTGAAGGATGTGCATGCGTGAAGTGCAAGAGAGTTGACAATAGAGAGAGAGAGAGAGAGAGAGAGAGAGAGAGAGAGAGTAAACACAATTTGTGTACTAACAATATGTTGGTACACAAAGATAAAGAATGTATTTATACTTTAGGGTTTATAGGGTTTCACCTGCAAGGGTGCATTCACATGTACAAATAAATAATATACGAGAAGTGAACAAAGGGCTTTTATATCCAACAAAGTAGTGAACTCACAGCAAACATACTATCAACACAGTACCTTGGAAGCATGCGGAATACATCCGAGAACCACTACATATGAGAGCTGTCCATAACTCGTGGAGTAAAGCGTTACCTCCCCCTCAAGCATCAGGCATTGCTCTAAACCCCTGCTATGCTGAACCTAACTAAGCCCAAATTAAAGTCAGCTCTAACTAATAGGCATCTATTTAAAGCCGCAACAACTGAGGATATTTTGTCAAGTCATCCTCTTCCATTCACTTTGCATCCATTGGTGAATATTTATAAAACTTCACCAAATATATCCTTACCCTTGACCTTTCTTTCCTTATGTGCCAAAATCTGCTCGAGTACCAATATCTCATCAAGCTCCTCAATCTCAGGCTGAATTTCAACAAATACATCATTTGGCACATCACCACGAAAAGGCCTCAATAAACTGACATGAAAGGCATTATGTATCCTTCAATGTGGAGGTAATTTCAGCTTATATGCCACATCGTTGATCTTCTTCAACACTTGAAAGGGCCCATAGTACCTCATACTTAGCTTTGAATACAATCTCTCTCTTCCTTCAGCCTTGGCCCTTGCCTTTTCAAAATGCAACAATACATATTCGCCCTTTGCAAACTGCAAAGCACGTCTATGGCAATCAGCTGCCTTCTTTTGCTTTTCTTATGACCTCTGAAGTGCATATTTTATCTTTACATAGGCTGCATCCAAGTTTTCCACATAATGATCAACCTCAAAGATCTTATCATTAGTCTGCAAGACAGGTGCTACCTTCTTGCCATCATCAACCACCTCAAAAGGAGCTTCACCAGTGAAACCACACATCGTATTGTTGCATGCAAACTCAACCAATAGTAAATATTGCTCCCACTATGTCTTGTGGTCTAAAACATAGTACCTCAAGAGATCCAACGTTATGGAGTTTGCTTTCTCAAATTGACCATCTGTCTACGGATGGAAGGATGATGAGAATTTCAACATGGAACCCATATTCCCAAACAACAACTTCCAAAATAAATTGGATCCAAGGATCAAGATTACTAACAATCAGCTCTAACATACCATGATACTTGAAGGTGTGCTGCAAAAATAATCGTGCCATATGATCAACCTTTATTTTCTTCCTCACCGAAATGAAATGGGCCTATTTGCCAAACTTATAAATAATAGTCAATATCCCATCATTTCTTGTAGGTGTCCTAGGAAGCTTAAAAATAAAATCTATTGCAATGCTCTGCCAAGGCCTATCTAGAATAGGCAAGGGCTACAATAAGCCCGGCATCTTTTGCCTATCATGCTTAATCTTCTAACATACGATACATGTCCTGACAAATTGCTCTACATCATACCTCAAACCTGGCCAATAAAAGAAACCATTGCCTTGACTATGACATCAATACATGTCACAAGGACATGAAATTTTATTGCTTTGCTTAGCATTTAATTAAAAGTTAATCAAATGTGCTAATGTGACTTGCACATGTGAGATGCAAGCTAATTATTTCACATTGTGCCAAGATATTAGTTGGTATCAAAAACAAAAGTTGTATCAATTTATGCTTGATAGATATTAGGTAGTACCTAGTGTTAAATTTGAGCCTAGACCGATTTATTGGCCACTAATATCAATGGGGTGATAACATTAGAGACTAGGCATTAATTAATTAATTAATGTCAATCTAAAGATCAATACTGCTCAAGGATACTTGGAAGACATATTGGCCCATTCAATTTAATTATTAGCTAGTGAAAATAATTTTTTGACACTAGAATATTTATTATATTACTTTTTTAAATTAATATGTTAAAAATTAATTTAGTAAGCTAAATAATGCTGAAAAATGAAATAGAAGGCTACCACTTAGCAAAACTTGCCTATGCGAGTTTAAAAAACGTTTTTGGGAGCTAGTGGAAGTCTATTCCAACCATTGTGAGAGGGAAAGAGACTATTCAAGAGCAAGGGGATGTTGATTTGATTTGTAGCCACTCAGAACCATTCCTACAGCACAATAGACAGCTGTTTGGAGCCCTCCAAAAGTAGGTGATAACAGCCCAAGGTCCTTCTAGTGCAAGTGACAGCATACAAGAGGGAGCAGCACTCTTTCTGGTAGTCCTAGGCTATAGGTAACAACTTCCATGGCTGTTTGAACAAGGTAGAAGCAATTTTTCAGCATTTATCACAATGAAACTCTGAAATTTCTCTCTTTAACATTTCTCTCATGTATCAATCATCTCTCAAATTATCTCAGCAGAATCCAACCATTTGAGTCATGAAATGTGAAGATATTTGAGTTGCCAACTAGCCCATATCAGATTTGGGGCTGAATTTGTCTTTCAAGGAAAAAGGTAAAGGCCAATCCCCAAGCAAACCAAGGGGCAAATTGGTTTGAAGACTTGCCAATCAATTTTAATGGTAAGTGGCACTTGGATTAGCAAAGGAGATCAAAGGATCTTAATTATACTCCATCCATTTGCCACATAGAAATCTGCTTATACTAACAATTGTATACCACATCAAACATAAACTGAGTCTCACTTGAATCCAACACATACTCACCATCACCGAAAATAGTGAAACAATCCATAGCTTGAAGTATCTTTGAATTGCCTATCAAGGCCTCTGACAAAGCATCCAAAACATTTTCCAACTATGGAGTATCATACACAGCATCCTCTATCTTCATAGCCTCTAGCTCATGAACTATCTCAAAGATAGCAACTATGTCCTACAAATCATGTATATCCAACAAGTCACCAGTCTCTCTCTGAGTCCCTGCATCAAGTAAATCATGAGCTATGTAAGCCTCTTTAGATACATTAAGAAAATCTACATATGCAATGGCTGAATCTTCAACTATAGGATCTTTCAAGGTATCTATGGATGTCTCAATATCAGTCTGCACCTTATATCCCGACTGTTTGCCCTTCTTTTTGCCCTCTTGCTTGCTATCTTATTTCTGGTCCTGCCCAACCTCTTCCATAACATGCTCAAGAGGTGGTTCATTTGCAACTTTAGGCTACTCCACACTTCTTCTTGTGACTCTCTTAGATGTCCCTGCATTATCTTTATCTCTTATGTTTCTCTTCCATAAGTACATCTGTGTTTTACACTTTTGCTAGATATGCATACACTGAATATGCATCTACCAGTGATTCCCAACCAATCATGTCACGAATGTCTTGCCCTATATGAGACATTTCACTATCAGTAACTTTCCTCTTTTCAGATACATGCAAAGCATATATCCATATTGCAACCTTCGAATCAACCATCACTTATACCAGATATCAATATCTGCAACTACACCGGTCCCATGTGCAAACATTGCTGCACTCAATTCATCCAACTGTAGACCAAAAGTAGCAACATGTACAACCGCATAAGAATTGCAGACAGCCAAGTCTTCCAATAACTTTTGCATACCTCCCTTTCCAAAATTCAAAGCAAGAGGCAATCCCATTTCTTGTGGATGGATGTTACCATCTTTCCAAAAGATGAGTTGTCGTGCCAAGGCCTCCTAATAAGCAACACAATCCTTCCTCATGTTGCAAACCATCACACCACAAATATATCCTTTCTCATCCAATTTTGTAACCTTCAACTGAAGATCCCATACGCCTTTAACCACTTCATCTAATACATCTTCCCTAATAGTAAGAACAGCAAGTACAGTCATAGAGTTAGCCACAGAAGCAAGTGGCTTACTGGATACATCAACTATTTTGCTTGTAACGCTGGCCAAGCTAGATACATGTAATCTTTCTCTTCTTCTATGCTTTTTCAACAATGCAATAACAGCATTCTTAACATGCCTCCACTCTATTTTAAGCCCCGTCTTTGTAATCCGATCCTCTAACAATTCATCAAGCTTCTCTTAAAGCTCAAGATTTGCCACTTGTAGAAACAATTCAATTTTCTGACTTACGAGAACTTCTTGTTCTATACGACCTAACTGCTCAAACTGACTTTCAAGTTCTCTTAATAACTCTATAGCCACCAGACCCTTATTCGGTTTTAAAACCCACTCCTCAAAAGCCTTGCAGGTAATCAAACTGGTGTCTTCAATGTAAAATTATTCTCGGAGTGTCTTCTGGAAAGCTATCCAATTAGCATCTTGCATGTACAACTCAGTAACTCACGCTTTCACTTCATGTACAATGATCCGTACAAAATACTAGCTCCATACAAGTCGAACTACCCCAAAGAACTCCATCTTTTGAGCATAGATATGTAAATATGCAAATACATTCCTGTCATTCAACAACTTTATCTCACACTCTACTAGCTGCAGAGCATTTATCATAATAGTTTCTGTTTGAGCAAAAGCCTACTACATTACCTATTGTTATTGTTATACCTGCATAGGCAGGTTCATATTCTGTACTAACTGTTGCAAAACATCACTAGAAACTGTGCTTAAAGATTTCTCCCATCTTGCATTTCCTTTCGACCTTTCATATCGGGTTCACCAATGTCAAAGGGGTTTTAGTCGAAAGGTAGTATCCACCGAGGATCAAAAAGAGAAGAAAGTAGAGAATGGGAGATAGTAGAGAAGAAAAAGAATAGATAGCAGGTACACAAGATAACGACAAAGCTCAACGATTCAAAGCACTATGTATTGATAAAACCTGAGAAGATATACAAAATCCTTGTCTAGGTCTCCAACAAGTATTAGATCTCCTCGAGCTCCCTAGTAAACCAAAAACGTGGACTAAATACTAGCTTCTTCTTTGTTGCTCAGACGGCAAATCTAATGGTTCCATTAGCTCCGAAAGGGGGGTAAAACGTCGTGACACATTTTAGAATTCTCCCAGACCGCTCTTTCTTCTTCTTTCCGTCCAAAGTGCTATTTATTGCCTGAAAGCTGTAATCGCGCACCACGCAAATTCAAAAGGCTTTCTTTTTGCATGAGATTTCCCAAAATTGACTGAAAAGCCAATTCTTTCTGCATATCACCCTATTCTAGAAGCCTACTACACCTTTTGAGGATATTCACAAGAAATAATAACCAAAATATCAAAAATAAGCTAAAATTATCAAAAAATCCTGTATTTTTAAACCATCCATACTATGGACACTAACACTAATGACTAATATGACATTGACTCTCTAGAGTAATAAGAAAACCGGATGTTGATGCACTCCAGGGTTTTTCACATAGTATCCACGTAGTGGCATGACAATGTATTGCTTTAACCTTAGTAGGGTCCATACGAATACCATCAACCAATACAATGTGCCCCTAAAAGTGAATTTCATGTGAGAAGAATTCACTTTTCTAGCTCTCAGCCTATTATTTCTCACTTCAAAGTTTCCGGTAGTCATGCTTATACGCACACTTCTGATAACAAGATAGAAAAGTTCACCCCTTGAACATATCTCTTGATCTTTATGGGCTATTCTTTCAAAGCGAAAGCCTATCATTTGTTCGATCCTCAAACAAACAAGGTGATTGTTAGGAGGGACATTGTGTTTTATGAGAGGGACATAGTGCAATCTTCTACACTGGACTCTGTGTCCTCAAGTTCACTCACATCATTTGAGATCATGCCTTCTGAGCCAAGTCTACTCTCCACTCCTAACCTTCCTGTCAACTCCCAAGCCTCCTGCGCAATACCCATTACCCTGCTAGTACCATGTGGGATTTGAGGATCCTTCCACAGGATTCCTCTCTAAAGGACCCTAGAAGGTCTGCTCAGCTCGCCCCTCACGCTTCCTATGCATCATTGTTTACAATTGATTACATTGCATATTTTGAGTCAGACAGTTCGTAAGTGGCTCTCCAAGACCCGTTATGGCATGAGGCCACGGAAAAGGAACTAGATAGTATTGATCAAAATGAGACTTGGACCTTGGTGGATCATCCTCATCACAAGTCAATCATCGCGACGAAGTGGATTTTCAAAACCAAGCTAAAGATTTACTTTAGACAAATAGAAGGCTCCCCTTTATAGTGCAAGGTTTCAAGCAAAAGCACAGCATTGACAGATCACCAACCTATGCTTATCCAACTCATTGTATACAATATCCAAGTGCTCTCTATGCTCTGCCTCATTCTTTGAATAGACAATCATATCATCAAAGTAACCACAAATGCTCTATGTGACTTGAAGATGCAATTCATCATTTGATTAAAAATGGCAAGAGCATTTATAAGTCCAAAATGCATGACAAAAATTCATAACATCATCGATCCGAGGTATCAGAAACCAATTTTTTATCATGATTTTGTTCAAAGAACAATAGTCAATGCACATATACCATAAATTAACTTTTTTCTATACCAAAAGCACTAGAGAACAAGAAGGAGATGAGCTGGGCTGAATCATCCCTTTTTCTAATAGCTAATTCACCTAACTCATAATCTCCTCTTGCTAGCTGTACTAACTTTGTAAGATAGCTGATTGGGTGGGCTACTTCCAAGGATCTATGCCATGATCTTAAAGGCCTTCAAGTGGTAGCTACCTTGGAAGTGACTGAGAGAAATAATAAGTATACATTTTCAAAAATGACATGTAATCTTTCTCTAACTTAGACATATTTCCAACATTCTCACTATCATCCTTATCCTTAGTAAAAACCAAATACGTTGAAAGATGATTTTTCATTACTTTAGAAATGGCAGTTACAGATACAACAAGGACAAACTCCCCTTTCAACTTTACATCAAGTGCAAGAGTCTTTCCCTTATGCTGAATAGTGATCTCTTTTGCACGTGAATCAATCATTGAATGCATACAGTGACACCATGGCATACCAAGCAACACATCACAACCCTCAAGTGGAGCAATGAATAACTATTCACTATTCATATATCCCTCTATATGCAACTGAAGCTTTCCAATGAGCAATGTGACGGGCTCTGCATGCCCTTTACATGCCATTCCAACTTCCCCCATGGATCTGATCTCATCCTCCCTGAGTTGGCTTGTGTACCATTATCAAAGAAATCAATGCAAGTTGATTCCTAATTTTGCCCCATGCTCTGCACAACTCAGTAGCATCATCATTGGCTGATCATTAACAACACCGAGCAACAATCCCACTGATGTTTTGGTCTTCTTTCCCTTGAGATCCCCTTGATTTTCTGATTTTCCAGCTTGCTGCCTATTGGAACAATATCTTGCAATGTGACCCTCTTATTCACAAATAAAGCATTTATTTACAGCCATCAATCCCCTATGTTGCACCAATGTTTTCGAGCCCTTTCTTTCCTGTTTTGGCCTCTTTTTACGCTGATTTTCAAATCTACCCCTTTTCTCAGCCTTAAAACAACTTTTTATTCACCTTCTCCCCACTCTCTAGGAAGCTTGAAAACTTCCCATGTAGCAAAGCATTAGCTATAGCAACAATCTCTATAAGTAGAGACATGCTAAACACAATGCATTTTATGCAAAAATCCCTAATTTCTTTAGGCATCCACAAACATATTTTTCTACTTGCTCATGAAGGGATACAAGGCGATAAGAAGTGACAGGCAACAATGCATCCCAAAACTTCTTATTGTATTGCTCCAAATTCTTACATTCCTTACCATCTAGCTTATTCCAAGCTATCATGATGTCTACCTCAAAGGTACTTGACAAAACCCTTGATTCTGCAAATATGTCCTTGAACACCTACAGCTGAGTCGAAGACAAATGCATTTCGGGTGACCCAATTATGCCAACACCCCAATATCTAAGAAAATGAAACATAAGCTTCATATGTTGCTATGGCGGGATGGGGTATTTTGGGTAGGCAAAAACCCCAATCAGAGGGGCGCAGCAACAGACCAGCCACAATTCTAATATCTGACAAGAACGTCCAAATTTTTTGGCTAAAGGACAAGAGATAAATCAATGATGTAAGGACTCCACAATGGTCATGCAAAAGAAGTAACTGCCATTCGATACACAGAGCATTCTCTCTCTCTTCTTTTTGCAAAAACAGCTCTCTCGCTCTCTCTAGTACATTCAAGGAGACACATCAAGGGACACCATCAAAGATGTATTGAGATCCCTCAATCATAACCCTACATTGGATGTTTTACAATAGTAGGAGAGCCAGGAGCTCTTCTATATAGATGACTCTACTTTCTTTTGTGTAACATTTTCTTTATCCATGGTGAGACAGATCGTGTATCAATCACATACACAGTTTTGGTCTCATGGATCATTCTAGCCTTCAATAGACAGTAATATGACTTTCTTTCACCCACTCTCTCTCCCTCCCTCCCTTTCTCCCTCATAGTAACTAGCAGAAACGGTTAAGCACATGAACCCTAAATATGCACAAAATATCACTTCCCTAAACCTAACCTCCCAGACAGCTTGACACCTGCATCTAAACATAAATTAACATTGAGCAAGTGAAAAGGATTCTTAAAAGCAATATAAGCATGTACCTATTTTTCTTGTGTATGACTCGAAGGTTGAAAATCTCATACTGATCATCTTCAGCAGCCATCCACCTCAACTCCTCCTGCACAGCCCCTGCATCAACTTCATCCTGAGCATGTGCCTGGCAAGACTCAGAAGGTAAATGACCTGCATCTGAAGTTCCAAAAGTTCCAGCTCTGGCTTCTCTTAACTTATCGATAGAGAGGATAGATGATGTCGATTGATTTGATGATGCAAGATCTGGAAAATTCCCTTCACTTGGACAGATCAATGGAGAAGAGTCATTGCTCTTCTGCTTCCAAGATGCCAGAGTACCATCAGGCCCAACCACACAACTACCATAACCACCATTCTCTTCACTCTGACCTGCACTATCCTGGTTTGACCGAAGTGACCTTCCAGAACCTGCTCTTGAGACAGCCAAATCTCTAGTACTAGCAGGGGAAGGGAAGGAAAACCCTTCAAAAACGAAGGCACCACGGTCCAGCATCTTCATACTACCACCATTAGATGGGTATTGCGCATTAAAAAGCTCATCCTTTGAGGCCTCTCTAGTGATATCTCTGCTGGTTGTGTCACTTTCCTTTGTCCTCTTTGTCTGTCCCCAAATACCATCATAGAATTGAATGATTGTCCCATGATCATCATCCTCATCTTCATCTAAGTGCTGAACAGAGGCATTTTTTACCTCAACATGGCTACAAGCCTTTTCATTAAAAATCTCATCTAAGTGGAAGTTCCCATGACCTGCACTGTATGCAGTGAACTCATGATTTCTAAAACTTTGTGTGTCTCCTTCTCTGCTGTCACCTGAGAAGCTGACTTTCACTTCATTGCTTGCATATAGAGCATCACTGCTAAGCCCAACGTCCGATCTTACAAATCCATTATTCCCGTCAACAGTTACACCGCTTCTTGACAATTCATCAGCACCTGAACTAACAAGTGCTAGCTCATCAGTCTGACCTATAAAGCCCTCCCAGACCATATCAGAGCTCAACTTAGTTATATGAAGATCAAATCCCTGCCCTTGATAGTCATCGTCATCACCAGCCCTTGTTGGTGTCAGCATGCCATTATTCGAAACATGAGAGTTGAAAGCAGTCCGACCTTCACCTGCTTGCTTTGTCTGCTGGGCCCTGCAAGCTTCCTGGTCAGTTTTCCGAGATCTGTAGTATTCTTCACCAGAAAAATAAGTGTCCTCCTCAACAATGGAACAATCATCCTCATCAAGCTTCCTTGTTTTTTTGTAAGTTACATCATGACTTTTCTCACTACGTTGTCCTGCTCTTTCTTCATCACTGGGATAATCAATCTCGTGTGCCAAAAACCACTCTTCATCTTCAATAGGCTGTCTGTGATAACCAGGATCATCATCATCTTCATAAGCATCTGAATCAAAATATTCATGCAGGTAAGACCTTCCACTATAATCATCACCCAAGGCAGAGTATCGGCCTGACGAAACTTCTACTGTTCCTTGACTCAGAGATGGTCTGAAAACAGGCCATTTACAACCTACAATTTCCAAGAATACCAAAAAACAGAAGATAACCAAAAGATACAAGTTAATAACAAAAGACAAAGGGACCCAGACCCATACTTCTGAAATCTAAGATCCTCTTCAAGTCAAATGAGAGAATCATGCCAGTACAACAACCACTGATTTGATCAATCAGATTCTGGTCTGAATTTGTCTGAGATTTACCAAAGAATAATAGCCACTTGGCTGTATTGCTGAAGTGTACAAAATACCTGCAGATTGCACATCCTCGTTCAAAGGCCCAGCCATTGCTGCGCCCCGTCCTTGATTTTCATCTCTTGGTGTGCTTCCAAAGGCAGAAGCTGGTTCCATACTTTTATAGCACATTCTAGCAGGCCCAGCATGGTCCATAAAATGAGGCTTCAAATGAGAAACCCTAGAAAGTTCCTCAGACCCACGATGACCTGACAAATCCTCTGATGCTTGAATTTCCATACAATCTGCTTGCAGGCAAGCTTCAGCTACATCTACAACAGCTTCTTCCAGGATCTCAGAAGATGCTTCAGATCCACCTATGTTTCTTTTGCTTGAACCAAGCCTTTTTGTAACTCCATCATCAATCAAAGACCTTGACCCAGAAAAAGGAAAAATAGTTTTTATCACAGCAGGGACTTCACAAGGTTGTCCTTGTGATGATTTGTTTGCAGGTTCCCTCTTTATTGTGACATCAAAAGAGGAATCCATGGTCTGCGAGCCCATAGTAGTTCTTTCTTCATTGAATCCTGCATTACAGGCAGGCATTGCTCTAGATTTGATATTATTGCGGATCAACCCAAATCCGTCTAAAGCCTCTTTGATCTCATTAATATGTGATCCATTATCATGAGGAAGGACTGCAACAGCCTCTTCTTTGTCCGGCTGTACTGTAGATGAATGCTGTCCACATTGGGCAGACTGCATCAGTAACTGATTTTGCAAACCAGGAAAGCATTTGTCCGTGTTGTAATTAGTTGCCAATTCAAATCCCCAGTTCCTTTCCTTGTCCCCAGATGGTTCAAAAGTGCTTTCACCTGACAAATGATCCGGTGAGCTATTACCTGTCCTTCTTGGCTGAGACACTTGCATGTTATTTATTGGCCCTTCATTCTGGCTACTACCTCGAAGGTTTCCAGAAGCATTAATCCCCATAGGCAAGCTTATAATCTGGAACATTGGGTCTCTTTTATTCGAAGCAGGATGATAAGCACTGCCTGAAGTACATACTGCAATGTCTTCAAGGGAAGCCCTTACATAGTCAAACTCTTTTGATTCCAAGAGCTCGTCACAGTATTGCTCTGATTCATACTCTACAGATAAATGTTTCTTTGGAGGAGATTTTGACCTCTTTGATGAGGCTGCTCTGTGTTCCTTTCCTTGGTAACTAGAACTCCCGTGGCAATCGCCCTTGAGCAGTGTTGTCAATGACTGATCGTTGATGCCTGGACAATTTGAAGCGTGAGATGACGATATGCCTGGTCCCTTACCCCAATCGAGAAGATTATCTGTTGACGGATGAGGCCAATCTTGTCTTCCACGAGCAAGAAGCTCCGCCTTGAATGCTGCCTCTGCATTCTTAAAATGGTGCTTATGCAAGTAATCCAAAACGATCTCTGCAATATCACCCATACCTACAATTCTTACTCAGCCTTCCAACCACATCTCAGGCACCTGGAAATACGGAGCCTGATAGAAGGAATACTGCTTTACATGCTAGAGCGAGTCTAGAGGCAAAGCACAAACATAATTGGCTCTTCTCTGGTGCGAACTTCCGAAATCATCAGCCGAGAGGCAAAACCTCCATGGCATCATAGGGCCAACTTCTGCAATTGATATGGCAGATGGAGTGAGATCTGTTTAAGCCCCGAGGTTTATCAGCTTCCACTGCAAAAACCTTGGAATTAAGCGGACAGAAAAGGGACTCCTTGATTGTGGTTCAAAGACGGCATCAAATAGACTGAAAGCTCAGCGGCGGGAAAACTATCATTGTGAGATCATCCGGCAAGTGTTAGCGATTGTGAAGCCATGCGAGGCAAAGGATGGTCACGCAGCAGGGGAAGACATGGAGGTGAGGGAGGCAGGAAATCCAGCACGAGGTGCCGGCAATGGCGTTTTCCCAGGGGGCCTGCTCACAGGAGCACCTCTCGCGAGCTTGAAGAGAGCAAAAGAAAACATTTGAAAAACACAGGGTAACGGGGGGGGGTTAAAGGACCTCCAGGCTCCTCCCCTTTTAGCCTTTTTTTATTTTTTGGCACAGGATGAAAAATTAAAACGGGTGTGCTCCAATTCTTTCGGAGGCAATCGCCTGCGGGCCGCGGCCTACGCCTCTGCCGTCTTCATTTATTCAGTCAAGGCTCGAAGCGTTCGCCGTAGATAAAATATTGACCATCAATTTGCAGTAAACGGTTGGTCACACGACTTCCGTGCTTAAGAGTGCTTCGTCCCCGGCTTTCCAAATTGATGTCCAAACACACACAAAAACCTGTCACACAAGTATTTGCAAACATTGGAGGCTTACTGTCAAGCAAGTTGTTAAATTTCGAACAAGCACGTTGCAATCTTTACAGCGAATGTAATTTAATTTCAAAATACAGGGTCATTTTAGTTATAATGTGACCAATTTAAAAAATCCGCATAATCCAAGGAAAAATAAATTAGTCCCAAAACTGAGCCAGAAATGAATGCAATTAGGGAAGAACAACCCAATATATTGCTATCCACAAAGTAAAAGCAACAGTGTAATACAGGTCTCTACTCTCAATAAAGTAGCTCGAAATTGAATTTTAGCAATGCTACCTATAATATATTGCAATAAATAACTAGGCAATTGTAGGCAAATGTCCAAAAATAAAGCATTCCCACTATCATGGAAGTTTAGATAGTAATAGGACTTACAATGCAACTCGCAATGTCCAAAAAAGAGCATGCAACTCCGAGTATCAAAATACTATCAGATAATCTAAAAGTGTCACATATAGATGCATCCCAAGCATAGGATAACCATGCACACAAGCTAATTGTGCACAAGAGGTCTCCAAACAACCGTGAGATCTACCGAACCCCGCAACTAACTCATTGTTCATGAATAGTGAAGTTCGGTACATAATGAAGCATTTATCCACAACTAACAATAATAGGAGAAAGTATCAGATAACCAAATACCAAATAGAGATTGGCCCACAATGATCAATGACTGCAATGACAATCTCTACATAAACCAATGAGAATATAGAGAGATCCCATGGGCTCCAAAGGCCAAGCTCTATAATGCAAAACTAAAAATACTCCTGCTGGAAGCAAATCGAAATAACTAAAGCTCAATGCATATACATCAAAACATCCGAAAAGCCCAATAATGCCAAGTAATATATTCGAAAGCATAGAAATGACAAATGTATGCAAGCTTGCAAGTGTTAAAGCATGAACCAATGCAACCTCTACTAACTAGAGTAGCTTGAAATCAAAGCTCAGAGCTCAAACAATAGCATATCCAACAAAACTAGCCATGGTAAGCATGCATATGATCCAAGACCATTCCCAAGTAGCATAAAAGCATGTATTTCACTAAAATTTAAAACATAAGCTTGATGTCCATTGTTTATGATAGTAATAAATCTTCTAGTGTTGGCTGAACAAGACAAGCTCTAATCAATCTGTAAAGACTTCACAAGCATTAATACATCATTCTAGCATGAAACCTTCTGTGCATAAGCACCAAAAAAGCATAAACCTTCAGGAGTTTGTTGCCCCAATTTGTGAACAATGGGCTTGTCCACATTAATGAATCAATGGGTGATTTTCTCTACCCAAAATGGAGTTCAAGAAGTTGGAATGAACATAGGAAGCAAAAGGCAAATACTGGAGCAATTGTTTAGGTGCAAGAGTAGCACAACAACCCTTCAAATCACCATAAATTGCAGGGGCTACTCCTGGACAATCTCCTACTATGGGGTTGATGCCTTGGGGTGTTCTGACATCGAGTGAATGTTCTCTTGGAATTAAGGAGACAAGTTGGAAAGGTGGGGAACCTAATGTGTACCACAACTAGTTAAAGGTGTAGCCACCATGGAAGCTCAATTGAAGCTCTCTTTTTCAGGCTAAACTAGAATGGTTGCAATCCTTGAATGCACACTTTGATACTAACTAAAAGGTTGAGTAAAAATGAGTGTGAGAGAGAAGCACGAGTGGAACCAAGAGAGCAATGGCTATGGAGGTTTGAACTCAAGATAGAGCAAGAGTGGTATGTAGGAACTCCAACCATCATAATGCGTGTCCTGGCTTCTCTTTATTATTCCATAGTAAAAATTAAAGAATAAACATGATAGTGATGGGTGATTGCCACCTACAATGTACAATTGTGTGGGCACTAAGTACAAATGATTTTAGGTGCCAAAACTCAAGATGTTTCACCGTGAATGACCCATGTCAAACTCCCTACTAAACAACCATTGAGATAAACTTGCTTGAGGAAATGCAAGAGTTTATTATTAACTTAAAACTAGACAAGCACCCCTATCTTTTGTGGAAATTATTAAAATACCACTCATATTTTGTTAAATTCAAATACACCTCCATTTTAATCAAACTTTCCAACATGACCCTTAAAATTCATCATAAACTCCAATATATCCCTAGTGATTTACAAATAAATTTTCAAGATATCATATTACACAACATTGAATAGGGAAATTATGTTTTTGGGGGGAGTGTTGGGTGGGGGGGGTGTAACATGGTTGTTTGTCTAAGTGCGGGACACGTCTTAGCAGCCCATCGAGAGGAGAGTCTAGAAGGCTCTGCCTGGCACTCGCAAGGAATGACATAGGGTTTGCAGTCTAGGTCTTCCCGAGTCTGCCCCGAGCAGAAGAGTCCAGCCGTTTCCACTTGGGATCTAACTGAGGTCAGGGTTCTTTTCCTATTGGCAAAGTCTCAACCTTTCTGTCGAACAGCATAGACCCATTCCTTTGTCCTAAAACATAATACACCGAAGATTCTACATCCACACCTTAGGTCTTTATTATCTCAACGTTTGAGAAAAGTTCCCAGCTAATTGGGACCACCCTTCCGTAGGACGGACCTAAGTCACGTCCACTACACTTTCCTCAGTTTGCTTTAGTTATCTAATTACCTAACACATTACGTTTTGACATGCAAAATCAACTCCCTTAATTAAAACCAATTAATCACGGGTTCCTTCACGTAACTTAGGTGCTAACACAAAAACAATGTCAAGCAAGTTCCTTTTCTCAAGCATCTATTCTTTATTTATCATAATTCCAGATTACATCCAACCTCATGCCGAAGGCCATCCCAACAATCTATAAGATCACTGTTCCAAGTTTTGCATGTAGACTAGTACACGGGCCTCGAGATCTCATCCCGAGTCATGTCGGTCTCTTGTATGAGATCCGGAGGCAAGGGATTTACAGCCAAATCCTCCCCTGGCACCCAAGCGTCCTCCCACTCCAAGCAATACCCACGGAGAGACCTCTCGCGACAGGTTAGGTCCATATACCCGATGCGCCTAACAACCCCCTTGGATAGGACTAGGCAAGCAGTCGGAGGTAATTGTTCCTGCCTCTCCCTCCAGGCTTTCAATTTGAAGCATTTTAAGTGTATTCCTTGAATTAGTTCCTTGAGCAAAGAAATCAAATACTGTATCTAAGTACAAGCACGAACATTTCGGAGGTTGTTTGTGCGACCGACTACTAAGGTGTAACTCCTTTTTCTTGGATGCCCAGCACCCGATCTTGGGTCTTTCTGCGATTTGGCGAAATTCCAATAATTTCAACAAGAGCAAATGGTCTTATCCTTTCTTAGGGCATCCTAGTCCCTAACTCAAGCACTAGCTAGTCTGTCAAGGCAATGGATATGCCTTATTCGCAACCCAACCGAGGATCTTATAATGTCTAATTACAGCCAAGCTTAGTTAACACACATGGCAACACATGCTTCCTCATTTAAACTTTCAAGATGCGGTTTACATGCATGTGATTCTCCCAATTTTCTTAGGGCGGTTTTATGCAGGATTTCCCAACCATCATGCGCGTTGTATGTTTAGTATAGTTGTCCCCTAAGCAGCTTTTATCTCCTTTATTCTTGGCAATGAGCACTTATTTCCAATGCATCGGATCACATGTGACTTGCGTCTATGGAAGTCTAGGGTTTTATTTTCTAATGAAGCGAGTGTAACTTATGAACAGAAGTTAACATTTCATGTGTTTCTTTTAACCATAATTGCACAACGTGATTCTAAATAACTATTCATGCACTAAACTGGTTAAAAAGCTATCATTTTATGTGAAATAAGGCGATAGCCCTATCATTTTATGTGTGTAGGAGTTATCATTTTATGTGAGGTAAGATGATAACCTTATCATTTTAGATGAGTAAAACTTATGCGAGTTCAACCCTATTGTTGCATGCAACTTAGTATAAACGAAACCTTATGCACGACATTATCCCATCCACGAGAACTAAGTCCTAAATTAATTGTTTTTAATGCTTGGAACTTGGGCTTGATTCATGGGTGTTACGTTGGTCATTCCGCTCGTCCCTCCAGTATTTCCGGTGGCTTGAGCACCTATGCTTCCCGTGACTTTCTTTTTGGGGGCCATTCCCTCGCGGAGATTGGGCAGTCCGGACCTTAACGGCTTCGGTTAGACACGATCGGTTTGGAAGACCGCCGGCTGTGGTTCGTTGCTAGGAGAGTGGTTTGGGTGACTCCTTCCTCTTTATCCTTCCCCTATCACTTCTCACCTCTCTTCCTCTACCTCTTCTTCCTCTTCCTCTACCTCTCTCCTTTCCCTTCTTCTTCTCCTCTCCTCCTTCTCTCATTTTTTATTACTCTTCCTCTACCTCTCTCCTTTCCCTTCTTCTTCTCCTTTCCTCCTTCTCTCCTTTTTTATTACTCTTCCTCTACCTCTCTAATACTCCTTCCCTTCTTCTACTACTCTCCCTCTACTTCCCTCTTCCTCTACCCTCTTTTCCTCCCTCCTTCTTCTTCACTCCTCCTTCGCTCCTCCCTCTCTTCTCACTCTCCCTCCTTCTTCTTCTCTCCCTCTTCCTTTCTCTTCTCTTACTCCTTCTTTTCTTCTTCTTTCTTCTACCTCCTTCTTCTTCTCTCCCTCTCTCCCTTCTCTTATTATCCCTTACTCCTTTTCACCTCCTACTTCTTCTCTCCCTCTTCCCTTTTCTCTCTCACCTTCTTTCTCTTCTTTCTCTCCCTCCTCCTTCTTATCCTCTCCTTCTCCTTCTCTCTCTCTCCTCCTCCCTTTCCTTCTCTCTCCCAATCCTCCTCTTCTCTCTCTCTCTCTCTCTCTCTCTCTCTCTCTCTCTCTCTCTCTCTCTCACCTTCTTTCTCTTCTCTCTCTCTCTCTCACCTTCCTTATCTTCTCCCTCTCTCACCTTCTTTATCTTCTCCCACCCTACCCCTTCTTTCACCTCCTCCTTCCTCTCCCCCTCTTCCCTTCTCTCTCTCACCTTCTTGCTATTCTCTCTCTCTCTCCTCCCTTCTCCTCTCTTACACCTTCTTTTCACCTACTCCTTTTTCTCTTTTACCCCACGATAAAAGCATCCAGGGGAAAAAAAACGAATGTCTGGCCCCAGCGACGGGAGGCCGTTTAAATGGAGGCCCAGGGGGGATGTGGATGTCAGGTGCCCACGCCCATCAGCTTTCTAGGCACTCTTTTAGCGGTCTATTGAGAAACAAATCTAAGCGTCGTTGCCCGGCACTCCGAGTTTTGTCGCCTAGGGTTTTCCGAATCCGCCTCGCAACGAAACATTCACGCCTAAACCCAATAGGATCGACCTGAAATTCGCGTTCTTAGTTGTCAAGGTCTCCTATTAGCATTCTAGCATCGGGTTTTGGACATCCTACTTTACGCAGAGATACCCAATCTGAAGCAAACCCATGCCACACTTGGTTCAAAGAGAATGGGAAACGAGAGGGATGCGCTGCTCAATCTCTCTACCCATAGGGCATAGTCCCATTCCGGTCCCCTAAAATGGCATGAATCGAGTTCTAACCTAACAATACCTAAAGGTTGAATGACGATAAAAACTTATGAGAAGCCTCCCAGTTCTCTGGGACCACCCTGCCATAGGACGGTGGACCTGTCGGGGGTTCCGCCCACCCGCTTCCCTTAATAGCTTTAGTTTTCTAATTAGGTCCTAGCACATTTATGTGTAACACTTAAAATCAACTTCATTAATTAAGCCTTTTAGGGAACAAGGTTCGTTCCCATAACTTATAGCACAGACACAAAAACATAGCAAAGCAGTCTATTGACAAATAAGTTCCTTAACTTATCTTCAAGTTAATCTTTGTCTCCCGCCCATATAGGAGAAATTATGTATCGCTTCTGTCCAACAGAAGTATCCCCTCTGCCCTACAGAAGTAAGTGGTCCAATTCACATGGCACCACAAACTCAATCCTTTATCTAGAATAGGATCTCCCAACATGCCCAGATGTTGGGGGCCACGGAGGTCTTCAACTCCATTCTAGACCTAGCAAGGGGTGTCCAGAGCTCCAACTGACCCGCAAGCTATCTAGGAGTGAAACATCATTCCCGTGGTTGGCCTTTTCACCACTCGACCTTCGGTCCATGAATCGAGTAGTGCCCTCTCGGGTTAATACGCGGTGCGATCATGGAGGTGATCCACCCGTACAATATATCCTTCCTTAATTAAATCCTTTAAGAATCAAGCACAAATAAGGCATTCAGCCCTAATATCATTTTTCAAGAAAACATTCCTTTATTTCCATGGCGACTTGTCATCACACAGACCCTTGCCATGCATTTACCATAACTCACATGCACTTGGAATAATCATCCAAACAACAACTAACAACCACTCGAATGTAAAAGCATTTAGGATATTGTTTGATCAACCAACAAAACCAATTGTATTCTTTCCAACCAATGCAAGAATAGATGATATAACATTTCCATCGTATATTTGCTCTCCCCCTTGGGATCTAAGAGGAATACTATGCAAACATGTTCTTAACACTTCCTTCCTTCGGCTAGGGCATATGTTAAGGGTTCAAACACTATTCATGATGTAAGTTCTATAGGTCACTTACCTTGATTGATAACTAAACGCTGGATTTGGATTGGAAAAAGTCATCATTATCGGACGGATCTCAAGACATCTTAGTTTTAACCCTTATGATTAATTTCTTCTACTAGCCCTTAGTCAAGTCATGAGGCAACTAGAAAATTATACTCATATATCAAACATGTTATAGGCATATCGTGTAAATATTTGATGAGATAAGTGCGAGATGATCTCAAGTAATTAGACTCCAATAGGCCGTGCATTGAGCTAGAATCTAGTTTTTCTTAATATTTGGGCTCTTAGGCTAAGTACTTTTGAAGTATCTAAACTTTAAACTAGTACTTTCTATTCATGATTCTCAATGTCATATTCTTTTAGTAATTATGCTATTTGTAATCCTTGACTATACTTTAATCTTGCACTTGTGTGCACAATCTTTTAATGTCGTTCTTTTGACGACTATGGCATTCATAATGCTTGACTAATTCTTCCTTGTAATTGCTCTACTAGCAAATAGATCATATGTAACTAGGTGCAATTATCTTCCCTTGATATATGCACTTCACAAACTCCCTCTTTCGAGTAGGTGAGATGAAATTTATCCTTTCCCATGACCTATACTCGTGCATCATAGTATGGGGCCTAACGTATCTCATACGAGAATCAAAGCAAGCATTTATCAATTTGAAAATATATTACTTACGACCGGAACTATAGTTGGATTGACAGTGATGCCTTTGCCCGAAGCCTTGTTGTTGGTTGCGGGATTGTCATCCGCACGCGACATTCTTCGCTTGGAGGCCATCATCCGCAGGTAGACTCAAGAGATTAAGAAGGTGGAATAGATTCAAGATGGGAGAGCATAAGAGAAGATGGTTAAGTCGAGGATCGAGATAGAGGGAATTGAGCTAATTCTCTTCCTTACAGCCTCTTGACGTGTCATTTATTGCGGCAACATGATTAGCATATATTTGGTGAGGAACCCAATGTTTCATGCATGCACAATACACATTAAAGTTCATTACCATTTCATTAGAGAGAGGGTCTTGGCAAGTGACATTGATCTTACATATCTGAGCATAGAAGAGCAAGTTGCAAATATTTTTATGAAGGCCTTAGAAGTAGAAATGCTTCGACAATTTCAAAGCTCACTTGGAGTACATGTCATGGCATTGAGCTTGAGGGGGAGTATTGAGATGTCAAACTCAACACAAGTCGACACTCACATACTTGATTATCATTTTTGGATTCATATCATAGGTATGGTTGGTACTTCCATCGACACATGTTTCCAATGATACTTTACAATTGGACATCAATTACTTCACCTACCTAAGTTACATGATATCTATCTAGTCATCTTGCTAGTTAGCATGTTCACATTATGGACCACTTGTATTTTATGTATGTTGTATTTTCACTTTATTTTGGGTAGACTGTTATAGTAGAGAAAAAGAAGAAAAAGAGAAAAAAGAAGAAAAAGTAGGGTTTTTAGGTTCCCATCTTTTGTGCATTCTTTGTGTATTGTGTGTCTTGCAAGAGCTCAAGATTCCTCTCTCTCTCTCTCTCTCTTTCCTTATCATTTCATTTATAAGATATATGATATACCTTAATGATCCTCCCTCTCTAAAGAAGGTACCTAAGTACACCTTTCCTTCTACCTAAGCGTGTTAGATGATGGTGCCACTAGATAATATAGTGGACAATGGAGATACATCTACATGGACATTCTGTTCGTTTGGATCTTCGAACTTGAATGGATGTGTATCTATTGGTATATGTTATCAGGTACATGGTGATATGATGTATTCTATATGGCCATTAGTCAATATGCAATAATGTACTCTAATGTATTTAGATATACATTATTTCTGAGAGTCAACTTAATTATTGAATTATGAGTATCTTTGGATACTTCTAGTTTTCATTTCTATAAACTTGTTTGAATGTCAAACGTGATTATTGAATTATGAGTATCTTTACATACTCTTTTCTATTCTCTCTCTTCTTTTTCTTTTGCATTTATTCTTTTTTCTCTCCCCCTCTCTCTCCACCCCCTTATTTGTCTTTTATTATTCTTCCTCTACACGTACACACACACACACACACACTCTCTCTCTCTCTCTCTCTCATGGTCTGTTACTTTTGAGATAGTAGTATCATCACACAAATGGTTGTAACTCATGGTCTCATAAGTCATTTTAGCCTTTTATAGAAGTTAATATATCGTTTCATTTCATACATACATACATACATACATATATCACACACACACATGTGCGCATGCATTGGGACCCATGCGAACGATTAGCTACTACTCACGAGACTAGGTGTCATACTTGGTACCAATGATCAAGCAAATATCCCCTCCGTAACCAAGAAAATAATGAAGTATACAATTGGGGATGAACCATATAGTTTCATAGAGCAATTTGAGTAAGTTTGTGAGGCTAATAGCCTTAGCTCATGCTCAAGGAAGTTGATGCCAGGAGGCATATTCCACGGTGAATTCCGTGCCACGGTGGATTCCGTGAGGTTTTACCGTGGATTCCGTAAACTTAGATGACCGAGGCTCATACACAAAGTGGATTCTTTGTGCGAGAAGTTGATGGGGACGCCTGTCCTTTTCGGGCGTTTCATTAATTTAGTGTGTACATGGGTGATTCCATAGCGGGTGATTCCGCAAAATACATATTAAATTAATAAACGTTTATGAGTTTAGAGTGCGCACTCGTAATAAATTAAGGTTAGGATTTATTTCTAACCAGTTGATTTATTTATGTAGCTGAAGACTGCTAGGTATTCACTTTTGTCAGTTTAATTGTATTATTTTACTAACGATTGTGAATGCTTTAGTTGATGTGTAGAGATAGCAGCAGTGGCGGAGGAAAGTATTGGAGTCTAGCGAGTATTCGACCTATGGATTATATTTTGATAGGTGCCACGCCTATATTTTGTTATGTCTATTGAGGCATCAATTATTTATTATTATTTTGTATGCGCTTATGCGCACGGATATGTTATTTCTATTTGGACACTGAGATTGGGCATGCCAGACTCTATGGGCACCGTCTATTAGCTTTATTTCCTATTTTTGTAAAAGGCAAACTCAAAAGCTAAAAGCTTGTCATATTTTTGTAAATTGGGCTATTATTGAGCATGAAGATGGAAATATACATAAAATACATGCTTTGTGAAGCGCTCACACAAGGCATGGGGGGAGATTGAACCCAATTGGTCTCTTGCTCTTGTCGTTCATGCTTTTTACATTGTTTTTTGTGCAAAAAGGTAGAGTTCATTGTTCTTGGGGACCTTCCGGGATTCACTACATGAGCATACTGCGATCGATCTGCGCACCAGTGGTATCAGAGCGGAGCTGAGATCAAGAGCTTCCAATCGCTCCCCATCTCGTGCGAAGGCGGAGCTCTTGGAACGATCGGGCTCTACGGTCAATCTCGTCGCGAACCGTCGATACAGGCAGACTTCTGGCAATCAAGAACCCCTGTTTCTACTCTCAGATCGCGAAGGACCAGGCTGTATAGGCGGAGGACCACGCATTCATCTCCTTCACCAAAGTCGTGGATAAACAGAGTAACCTCTTCTTAACAAGCTTCAAAGCTTAATAATAATAATCAATAAGCTTATTAGAAGCTTAACAAAGCTTCAATTTCAACAATCGTGGCAAGCGGCAGCCTTCCGAAAATTTCGCGACGTGCAGAAAACGCCCCCCCCCCCCCCCCCCCCACGAAATCAGACAATTGATTAAGCTTCTCAAGCTTAATCCCTTAAGCCAAGCTAAACTACTCAAGTCAAGTCAGACAAGACAATCAAGTCAACAAACTCCGGGTCCTGCACTTCTGAAATCAAGTTCTGCAAGTCACTTGTGATCAAGTCCTGCAAGTTCACTAAGTCGGCTAAGTCTGCAACTCTGCAAGTCAGACTAGTCAACTGGAGTCAGAACTTACTAGTGCTCAAAACTCCTAGAAGAGTTGTTCCTGCGCAGAAACTCCGAACTGCAAAGTTGTTCGTGGCAAGGTATTCTACCCATACATAGGTTCGCTGAAGTATTTTCAGCATACGAAGAAGGAAATATTGCAGATTTTCTGAAAATTGAGAAAGAAATACCCAAAAACACATAGCCTTGTAACCCCGAATTTGAGCTACGCTCATCCAGCTAACTTGATTTTGAGTGAGAAAGGCCTTTTGAGTTTTACAGGATGACAGAACCACATATGGATGATCCTATGGCTGAAGACGACCTACCTGAGCCTAGCATGGAACAAAAGCTGGATCTAATCATGATGCAATTGGAAGAAGAATGAAGGGCTAGGCAAGCATTGCAAGCGCAATTGACAAAATTACAAAGAGCATCTACCGACAAAGAAGAACCTCAAGCTGAAGATTTGATTCGACGTACCATCGACGCCACTCTTGAAGCTCAAACCATTCGCAAGGAATCAAAGATAAGTAAACGAAGTTTCAAATTTCGCACTTTCAATGGCATAAGAGAAGGAAAGACAGTTTTATCATTCATTAGCCAGTTTGATGACTATTTCCATGAGAAAACCTATCCAGAAAAAGATAAAATCAAGTGTGTTACTAATCATTTGGTAGACAAAGCATCACTTTGGTGGACTGTAGTACACAAGAGCATAGAATGTCCTGCTACTTGGAAAGATTTCAAGAAGAAGTTCATGCAGAATTTCCTTCCACCGTAATTTCATGAGAAGGCTATCAAGCAATGGGATTTACTTCAACAACGGGATCATGAGCCTATACCACAGTATACAGAGCGTTTTTGGAATGCACTTCTACAGCTACGCATGCTTGAAGACGTACCAGAGACGACACATAAGCAGAAGTATATGTCTGGACTTCTTGGACATTACTACGCTGAAGTGAACATGTTCAAGCCTGCTACCCTTGAAGACGCCATCTCACTAGCTCACGACACTGAAGATAAGCTACGCGATAGAGACAGACGACCACAGCAATTCCAAGCCAATGGTAATTATGGATCTAAACAATTCAATTCCAATTTTAGAAGGTTTAATCCAGGTCGTTTCTCTTCACCATCTTTCCGCAAGAATTGGGCTAAACCACCTGCATTACCATCCAATGTCAATCCAAATCCTAAGCCTATTCCACAAGCAAATCCAAATGTACCCAGACTTCCAGCCATTTCAAATAATGTAACCAAAGCCAAGCCAATAGTATGCTATAAATGTCACCAGCTTGGATATCTCGCAGCAAATTGTCATTCAAAGAAGCCACCAGCACATATCAACTATCTTGGAGCCATGGACGAAGATGAACATGAGGATATGCCTGATTTCACTGAAGATGAGGACGACACTACTACTATTTCTGACACTTTACCAGGTATGCCTACTTCACATTCATTATTGACTATGAAATGTTTGGTGCATAGAAAGGAAAAGACTATCTTGCATGATGACGGTAGTACTCATGACTTTATTTCAGCAAAATTGGTAAAGGAATTGAAATACAGACTGTACCTACACATTATCGCATAAAAGCTGCATTTTTAGGTACTAGGTATAATGGTACACAGGAAGTACACGATTTAGAGATTCAAATTGGTTCATACACTAAAAGAAGAAATTTCTTAGTTGTTCCATTACAGTCGAGTGACATTATTTTAGAAATGCCTTGGCGACACTAGCATAATCCAGATATAGATTATTCCACATACACAATGAATATTAATTTTCAAGAAAAATCTATTACATTATATGGTATGCATGCATCTAATGTTTTTCCACTACTTTCGCATACTCAAGCAAAACGTGCACTACGCAAGAGTACTAAATCATATCTCATTTGGGTGAATGAATTGCAAGCAAAGGAAAATCATATGCACCCTAGGCATAAGGAATTTCTTGCATATTTTAAGGACTGTTTTGCAGAAGACCTACCACCAAGTTTACCACCTTCACGTCCAGAAGACCATAAGATTGATTTGATCCCTGGCACATAACCACCTTGCAAAGCACCATATAGGCACAACCAGATAGAGCAAAAAGAAATCCAGAGTCAAGTTGAAGAATTACTAAATAGAGGATTGATTTGACCTAGCAGTTCTCCATTCGGTGCACCTGTACTCTTAGTCAAGAAAAAGAATAATACCTATCGTATGTGTATTGACTACCGAGCTTTAAATAAGATCACTGTAAAGAATAGGTATCCTATACCTAGAGTTGATGACCTTATGGACAAACTGCAAGGATCTTCTATATTTAGTAAAATTGACCTTAAGTCTAGATATCATCAGGTGAGGCTAGATAAATCTGACATATTTAAGACTGCATTCAGAACACTGTTTGGCCATTACGAATTCTTAGTCATGCCATTCGGATTGACTAATGCACCTGCCACTTTCAGTAGAATGATGAACCGTATCTTTCTAAAATATCAGTACTGTGTGATTGTTTTCTTTGATGATATTTTGGTGTTTAGTCAAAATGAGAAAGAGCATTATGAGCATTTGTCATTAATTTTTCAATTATTGAACGAAAATCAATTGTTTGCAAATCCTGAAAAGAGTGAATTCTTTAAGACAAAAATTGAGTACTTAGGTCATATTGTATAATCTAAAGGAATTCAAGTTGATCCTAAGAAAATTGATGCAATATTGAATTGACCTGTTCCTAAAAACGTGCATGAGTTACGCTCATTCCTTGGTCTTGCTAGTTTCTATAGGAAGTTTGTACGTAATTTCTCATTACTTGCTTTACCATTAACCAAACTTCTCAAGAAAGGAATTGTTTATCAATGGACCGAAAATCAACAGAAATCCTTTGACTTACTGAAACATGCATTAACCAATGCCCGTGTTCTACAGTTGCCTGACTTTAATAGACCATTCTTTCTAGTTGTGACTGATGCTAGCGGATCAGGAATAGGAGCCGTACTAATGCAAGACAATCATCCAATAGCATATTCTAGTTGTAAGCTGAAACCCTCTGAGCTGAAATGTTCCACATATGACAAAGAACTATTAGCAGTTGTACAAGCATTAAGACAGTGGAAACACTACTTAATGGGTTCAGAATTCATGATAAAGACCAATCAGCAAAGCATTAGATATTTACTTAGCCAACCCCAAATTTCTGACCGTCATATCAAATGGGCTTCCTTTATTCAAAGTTTTCATCCTATCATTCAATACCAACCTGGAAAAGAAAATGTAGTTTTGCTGATGCATTGAGTAGAAGACCTGCAATTCATAATATTTCTGTCATATCTTTTGATTCTTTGATTGCTATGAAAGATACATATCACCAGGATATTACTTTTCATTCTGATTGGAATAAATTAGTACAAAATAATTTCATTCCTGTTAATTCATTATCATATAATGATGGATTTATGTTTTATGAAAAGAGACTGTGTGTTACTATTCCATTCCGATCTTTTGTTTTAAATGAAATTCATTGTCCCCCATATCAAGGTCATAGAGGTATCATATCTACCTTACGTATGTTAACTGAAGATTTTTATTGGCCGCATATGGATGCAGATGTATCTAATTTCGTTTCTGAATGTTTGATTTGTCAAAGAGTTAAGAGACATCATGGTAAACAGTATGGATTACTAATGCCTTTGTCTATTCCATCTAAACCTTGGGAACAAATTTCTATGGATTTCATTACTAGTTTACCAAATACTAAATCTAACCATGACATGATTTGGACAGTTGTAGATAGATTTAGTAAGCAAGCATATTTCATTCCATGTAAGAAAACTTTAACAACATCACAAGCAGCACAGTTATTTTTTAAAACTGTTTTTACTAACCATGGATTGCCAAAAGTTATAATTTCAGATCGTGATTCTAGATTTTGTAACAATTTTTGGATTACACTGTTTGCTAATCTAGGCACAAAGATTGATTTCTCCTCTGCATTTCATCCAGAAACTAATGGACAAACAAAAGCCACAAATAGCACCATTCTAGATCTTTTACGTGCATCTCTAAACCTCAGACATGGGACACTCATTTGCATTTATTACAGTTTGCATATAACAATACACCGTACACATCTACAAAGAAAGCACCGTTTGAAGTCATTTATGGATATAGATTATCTACACCTGTTGCATCTTTGTCTAATAGAATTCAGAGTGTTGATGATATTGCTAGTATGCATAATAGTATTTTTTGATGAGGTTAAAGATATGATTGCTAAAGCCCAGCAATCATATACCAAACAAGCCAACAAGAAAAGACAAGCCATGAATTTCAAAGTTGATGATTATGTTTGGCTGAGAATAGAAAAACGTAGACTGCAAAGTGTAGATAGACATCCAGTTGTCAAATTAGCTCCTAGATTCTATGGACCATTTAGAATCATTCATAAAATTAATGATAATGCATTCAAGTTAGAATTACCATCTCATTGGAAAATTCACAATACATTTCACATTAGCTTATTGAGACCGTTTAGAGGCCAATTACCTATCCATCCTGTTTATGAAAACCCACCTTTATTAGAGGAAGAGACTGAAATACTTGAACCAGAAGCTATCATAGACACTGACTTTATGACCACTAGAACTGGCCGAAGGTATTCTAGATATCTAGTAAAATTTAAGAACCATCCTGTAGAGGAAGCACAATGGATGTACGCAAGAGACTTGAATGCTTTCCCCACTCTGTTAGCTCCACATTGAGCTAATAGCAATTGAGGTCAATTGCTATCCCACCCCGGGGGTATGATGCTAGGAGGCATATTCCACGGTGGATTCCATGCCACGGTGGATTCCGTGAGGTTTTACGGTGGATTCCGTAAACTTAGATGACCGGGGCTCATACACAAAGTGGATTCTTTGTGTGAGAAGTTGATGGGGACGCCTGTCCTTTTCGGGCGTTTCATTAATTTAGTGTGTACATGGGTGATTCCATAGCGGGTGATTCCGCAAAATACATATTAAATTAATAAACGTTTATGAGTTTAGAGTGCGCACTCGTAATAAATTAAGGTTAGGATTTATTTCTAACCAGCTGATTTATTTATGTAGCTGAAGACTGCTAGGTATTCACTTTTGTCAGTTTAATTGTATTATTTTACTAACGATTATGAATGCTTCAGTTGATGTGTAGAGATAGCAGTAGTGGCGGAGGAAAGCATTGGAGTGTAGCAAGTATTCGACCTATGGATTATATTTTGATAGGCGCCACGCCTATATTTTGTTATGTCTATTGAGGCATCGATTTATTATTATTTTGTATGCGCCTATGCGCACGGATATGTTATTTCTATTTGGACACTAAGATTGGGCGTGCCAGACTCTATGGGCACCGTCTATTAGCTTTATTTCCTATTTTTGTAAAATGCAAACTCAAAAGCTAAAAGCTTGTCATATTTTTGTAAATTGGGCTATTATTGAGCATGAAGATGGAAATATACATAAAATACATGCTTTGTGAAGCGCTCACACAAGGCATGGGGGGAGATTGAACCCAGTTGGTCTCTTGCTCTTGTCGTTCATGCTTTTTACATTGTTTTTTGTGCAAAAAGGTGGAGTTCATTGTTCTTGGGGACCTTCCGGGATTCACTACGTGAGCATACTGCGACCGATCTGCGCACCAGAAGTTGCAAGCCGTCGGGTTATGCTTAGGTGAATAAAGGGAAGACATGGTTTATCGGGCTAGGTGTAGTTGAGAAATATAATTTCTCTATTCTCAAGGACCTATTCATCATACACTTTATCAAATCGGATATAGGGACAACTCATTGTATGGCTTATGAACTTGAAATAGTGTAGTGTATGAGAGATTATGGAACATACATCCCTACAATTCCATAAAAGAGCTCACAAAAATCTTAGCAAATACATTGCATACATTAGTAGCATATGCATTCCCACATAGCAAGGTATCATAGGGCAAGTCTCCACATACCATGGTTCCTCAAAATAGCTAATATGATGAGGAGTGCTAAGATACACATGCTAGATTAGATCAAGGTGTCTCACTTGAAATTTATACACATAAAAAAGCAAGAATGCTCTTTGGTCGTCTAGTGCATAAGAAGAATAACTATTTGGCTAGATGGGAGGGAGACATCTACCATCTATTCTTAGGATAAGATAGCAAGAGAGGTTGGAGAATGTTCCAAGAGAGAGGACCTATACATTAAATGCAAACATGCTTTAGACAAGTACTACAAGACCCCAACTACCAATTGGAATGGAGCCAAATAGCACCCACCAAATGATTAATCAAATAGGCATGGCATTGGTCAAGAAGATTGACCTTCCACAAGAATTGATCATTTTGTGCAATTGGATACAACATTCTAAATGTATCTACAAAAGCAAGGCAATCCAATGATACATACTAAGAGGGAAGCAATGGTGGATGAAAGGTAGAGCTATGGAGTGCAAGAGGGTTGATAGAGTTTACAAAATAAATGGCACCATTATTCTAATGTGTTATCTTCACATATATACGATTATACATTGTGTATATATACAAGGGGTGTCCACTTAGCCTCACACTTAAAGGCTAGCGTGCCTTTATGGGCATATAAAAAGAAAGTGAAGATACTTTCTAATGCCCACTAACACTCTACAGTGTGCATGCATTTAGAAGGTAAACTATGTGTGAGAAGATTTGTAGAGTTATCATTCATATGGACCTTGACAAGCTCAACGTTGTCATGCCACCACGTGCACACCCTGTAAAAAAATCTAGAGTGTAGCTTCCTTTTAGATTTAGAGAGTGAATGCCACTTTAGGCATTAGTGTTAATGTCCATGGTTCAAAATATTAGATTGTTTTTGGACAAGTTTTTAGCCAATTTTTGATATTCTAGATATTATCTCTTGTAAAAATCCATAAAACTATAGACAACTTCAAAATTAGGATGAAACATAAAAGAAAGCATGTAGCTTTCAGCCAATTTGAGAGGATTTTATGTAAAAATAGAGATTAACAAAATCGCGCGGTGCGCGATCGCTGTTTTCAAACAATGAATAACACTCCAAAGTGGGAGATGAAGAAGGAGCGATCTGGCAGGATTTTGGCCAAGATCTCTTGGTAGGTGTTTAACCCCCCTTTCGGAGTCAATGGAAGTATCATATTGGCGATCTGAGCAGCATAGAGGAAGGTATTATTTTGTACACGTTTTTGTCTATTAGAGTTATATATTCTCATAATGCTGAAAGAAATTGATAGGCTTCATCTCTGTTAGTATTCTTCTATATTTTCTAATTCTTTTTTTTTAAATTATTATTCTACGTCTTCAATTTCATCAAACCCTTTCTCTTCCATCTATTCCTCTCCCTAAATCTACCTTCACCCTGCTGTCTCTTATCTTCAAGAACTTGGCTTGAAACCTTCAACCCTTCTCTTATCTCTACCATCTCTGGAGTCAAAGCTCTTGAACCCCCATACATTCTTCTCTTACCAAACCCCTGTGGTGACCTTCAACCCTACCCACTACAACATTGATGAACCCGACGTGAAGGTCGGTATAAGAGAACTCCAAGATGGGGGATTCTTCAGGAGATACTCTACAACAATTGGTGCGCATACTACAACAGACTCAGCAACAACAAATCCAAATGTTACAACAACAACAACAAAGGCAAGACGAAGAGAATATTGATTCCATAGATATCAAGGCCCTAGAGGAAGTTGGGTGAGAATTATAACAATTTAATGGTCAAAATGTCTCTGTTTTTATTTGCTTGTATGTTGAAAAAAATTCTCTTCTTTGGTGTACCACAACATGCAAGGAGTTGCTATTTTGCCAGACTAGCCAAGCATGGTCTTCAAGAGAGAATCCATGGTCTTTTTCAGCAAGATGCGGATTTGGCGGCATTCAAAAAAGCCCTACGCGAAGAATTATTCTTAGAAGACTCCGGCCTTATGACAAAGAAAAGTTTCACTGAATGGGTTGAAAAACCCAACAAAGGTTTAGCTGTAACACCTCTATACCATGAGTTTGAATGTAAATTTGGATACCTTGATGCTGAAGACCAACAAAGTATGGAAGGTCAGAAGATTGAATTATTCCTTAAGGCTGTAGATCCCATTCTGCAAGAAAAGCTTGCTGCTCACCTAGAAGATGCTACCTTCGAATCAGGAGTCAAGACTAGATAGACAGATACTGATGTAGTTAACATGATTGCTCGAAGAGAGCGGATGCAACTAAGATTGGGCTCTCAACTTCAACAACTCCATTGATGGAGCTTGTTCCACCTTCAAAATCCCCTATTCCTTTGACTACTCAACCAACTCTTTCTTCTTCTATTCCTTTTAAAAATGATGTAATGGATGAACTTATTAAAAGCATGCGTGACCTTCATCTGAATCTTATAGAAATTAGTTCCAAGGTGGAGAAGCTGGATGTCAAAGTTGAAGAACGAGGATGATCATTAACTCAAAGACCCATGACAGAAGGCTTTGAGAGGCGTTGTATTTTGTGCGACAGCCAACAACATGACAAGAGGGAGTGTTCTGCCTTCTGTGAGGCTGAAGCGTAGAAGCTTGTATTTTGGAAAGACGGAATTCATACAGCTGAAACTGGTCTTCCATTGGAGCCAAATTTTGGCAATGGTGGAATGAAGAAAAGACTAGAAGATTTAGATGTAAAGAATGCCTATGCAACAATTGATGCAGCTACCTATGGGCTACAAATTGAGCCAACTAAATCAAGCTTGAAAGCATGTAAAGCTAATGTGCAATCTAAAGTATGGATGCATGCACTAGATCAAATGGAACGTGATAAAGCAGCCAAAGAAGATTTGACTAATGCTAATCAATGCATTCAAGAAATAACTAGTTGGAAAGAACCGGAAGATTCTTTTTCTACCTTTGCACATTTGACTGACGTCAATCATAAATAAGTCTTTATTGAACAAAAGAGAATAAAAGAATATGAACTAGGGCCTTCCTCTTTTGGCCCTCCGAAATGGGTAACTAAAAGAACGCCAAAACAACCAAAGCTTGCTAAAAATATAACCCCAAATCAAGAGATGGAAGATGCGCTGCAAACAAAGAAGATTGAAGGAAAGAAGAAAGGCAAGCAGCCAGGCTACAAATTGCAATATGACATAGAATCTACAACCGATATCAAATGAGTCCTAGAAGAACAAATTCTAGGAAGCAAAATTGAATTCACCTTAGGCAAAATTCTTGGAATTGCCAAACGTGAATTCCATGATGTAATTATTAATATAATCAAAAGGAAAAGACAATATGTTGGTGATGGAGTTGAAGAAACAGTGCATGCTCTTTTGCAAGTTCTTCGAGTTTTTGTGCAAGATGAAGAGAAGCTGACTTCACAAGGAATTCAACTTGAAGCAATTAAAGAATTAATTACAGCAATTGAAGCTAAAGATAAAGAAAGCATGAATGCAAAAATTAAAGAAGTGAAAATTGAAAATGTAATGGTCGGCTGGTCCAAACCAGTTGGGCAACCCACCTCTCAAAAAGAAGGTCATCTACAACACATGTATGAGGAGGAAGAGGCTCGGTTCATTCCAAGTAGTCACTACTCTTGTACGCATTGGACAAGAGCAACAACGGAGACAGTCATCAAAATTGGAGAAAAAAAAACACCATATATTGCACTCTTAGACCATGGCTCGAAGATAAATGTCATGGCAAGGAGTCTCTATAAAAGTGGCGGATGGCCCATAGATGTTGATCCAGGTTGGGGAATGAGAGCTACAAACAACTCTTTTGGAGAGTTATATGCTGCATGTTCTAATGTGCAAGTAACTATTGGAGACATAAAAGACAAATTTCACTTTTTTGTTCAAGACTCTTGTAGTTACCCTATCATTCTTGGGCAACCTTACATTTCTGAAGCCCACTTGGAAATAAAAGCTCTTGATGATGGTTCTTCCTATGCTCGAATCCGAAGCAAGGATAATGAACAAGCTCTCCAATTTCTTACTGTGTGTGTTAACCATAACCGAAACAGAGATCGACTGCATGATTATCCTGTGCCTCCTAATGCCTGAGAATTCGAGGGTTTTCGGGCTACATTGCTATAAAAGGAGGCTTTGGCAGTGCATCATGTAAAAAGATTGAACCTCCTTATGCTACAGAAGCTGTGTCTCTAGCAAATATGTATGTATGTACAACCAATAGTATGGGTTGTTATAAGTCTCTTCCAGCCATGACTAAAGCTGAAAGAAAATACTTATGTCATGTAAAAAGGGAGCTGAAAACTTATGACATGATGACTGAAAATGAAGATATTTCAAGCATTTTTTAAAAATTGATTACTGCTGACACATTGGCTGAAATATATGCAGCCGCTCATGCAGAAAATCAGGCTGAAAATCAGTCCATAGAAGTATATACATTGGATTTTTATCAAACAATTCAAGAATTTGTTGAGCAGGAAGACATTGGTTTACTCAACAATCTTGAAGCACAAGTGGAGACAAAATACAAGATGGTGGATAAGAAAGTCAAACCTGTGGTGGCAGTCCCATTGCCTCTTGAAAGTGAAGGGCTCGTTGATAGGGCAGCAAATCAGCCAAGTCTTTGTGATCCTTCCAACATTGGTCACAAGTTCACATCTGAAAGCATAAAAGAGCTCAAAATAGGTGAAAATTTTTTCCTTTCGCCGTGGGCTGAAAAACACTCTTTTATGCAAATGCTAATGAAACATGAAAAAGCTTTTGCATTTCAACCAACTGAAATAGGCTGTGTGGATCCAAATATTGTGGCTCCTATGGCCATTTTTACGATCCCACGTGTGCCTTGGAACCTCAAGCCCATTCTCGTTCCAAGGGTGCATTTGCCCAAATTATTGGAACTTCTAATGAGAAGATCAGAATGAAGATTTTAGGACCTTCTTCAGCACCTTACTCAAATTAGTGGTTTACCGTACCCAAGAAAAATGGATCTTTACAATTCATCCAAGATCTACAACATGTTAATCGTGTCACAATCTGAAATGTTCGATCGGTCCAATTGTTGACGAGTTTGCTGAAGCTTTTATAGGTAGAGCAATTTATTCTATGGGCGACCTATATTTAGGATATGACCAATTTCATCTTTCATTAGAAAGTTGAGACATTACCACAATGAAGACACCTCTTGGATTGGTTCGCATGTGCACTCTACCACAAGGTGCAACAAACTCCATAGCCCAGATGATGAATGCCATGCATAAAGTCTTAAAGGACTTTATTCCACAACTTACTATTCCATTTCTTGATGATGTAACTATCAAGGGATGTGAAGTCAATGAAAAGAATGAAGATGGCTGTAGGATATTTGTAGTTAACCATATTCATGATTGTGACAAGATTTTGACAAGGCTAGAAGAGGTACATCTTACTCTTTCTAGAGCTAAGTTGATTTTTGGAGGAGAAGAAATCCTAGTGGTCGGACATTTGTGTGGCCCCTACAGATGTAAATCTTCACCAATCAAGATAGATACCATTAGCAGAATGCAAGAAAAATGCACAAATATCTCAGAGGTGAGAAGATTTCTTAGTGCATGTGTATTCTATCTCATATGGATACCACATTTTGCTCATATAGCTAAAAATCTTTATCAATTATTAAGAAAAGGCCAAAGATTCTCTTGGAATAAAGAGCATACTCTCACTATGTGCAAATTAAAGAAGCCGTTAATTTCAGCCCCCACTCTCAAAAGGGCTGATTATTCAAATGGTCAACCCATCATCCTTACTATGGATACAAGTCCCATTGGGATAGGTTGGGTTGTTGGCCAAGAGAATCTTGAAGGAAACAGGTATGCAATTCGTTTTGGAGCAAAAGTTTTCAATGAACGTCAAAGAAGGTATGCACAAGTAAAAAGGGAATTATGGGGAGTTGTAACAGAGTGATCGTGAATACCTTATAGGTGCTTCCCTAGTGGTAGAAACTGATTGTCTTCCACTCTTGGGCATGATTGCCAACTGCTCTACACCTAACATTGCTATGTTAAGATGCATTGCATATATTAAGTCTCTCAACCCTGAATTAAAGCGTATTGCAAGAAAGGCGAATCTAGTTGCTGACATGCCATCATGTGCAAGATATGACAATGAAGAAGAGCTGATGGAAGAAGATGAAGCTGAAGAATCTATACTTGCTGAATTGCATTCCATGGATGCTGAAAATACATTTTTCACTTACTGCATATACTGGTCTAAAGCTGAAAACAACAACATGGTCAACTAGAAGCCAACATGCTCATTGCATTGCTCAAGTTCTAGTTCATTTCCTTGAAGAAGATTATGAAGAAGATTGGCTGAAGATCGGCCAATATTTGAGCACAATGAAGAAGAATGAGACTTGGACTGATGAGGAGTTCAAGCATATCAAGAGGAAAGCTTATGGCTTTTTTCTTAAAGAAGGACATCTATGGAAGCACACAAAGAAGAAGAAAGGAGCGCCTGTCCGAGTTTTAGATAACAAAAGATTGCAACAACATGTAATGAACGAATTTCATGAAAGCCTATGGGTTGGCCATAGAGGCATATGTGAAACCTTTAGTAAAGTCAAATAAAAATATTGGTGGCAAAACATGTATCAGGGACATAGCACATTTTGTTGAAATTTGTTATGTGTGTCAGATGTATTCTATGGTCAAGCATCGAGATGGATTACAACCGACTTATCCCTTATTTATACATTATAGATGGGCTATTGATCTTGTAACCATGCCTACAGGAATATGGAATATGCAGCATTTAGTGCTTGCAAGAGATGATCTAACCAATCAAGTTGAAGGCAAAGCCTTAACAACCAAATCCACTCAAGCTATTTGTCGTTTTTTGCTTGAAGATGTGTTTTGTAGATATGGTTGTGTTGGTAAAGTAAGGAGAATTGGATGTTGATGAGACACACAACTTCTTTGCTTAATTGGGTATCAAGTTGGCTTTGACATCAGCCTACAATCCTGAAGCCAATGGAAAGAGTGAGAGAGGTCATCAACCTATTCTCAAATCTCTAGCAAAGTCTTCTAGAGGAAAGATCAAAGAATGGCCTAAAATGCTACCTTTTGCATTATGGGCTGACCAGACTACTCACTGTTCAGTGACTGGCTATATGCTAGCTGAACTTATGCATGGACAACAACCAATTATGCCAATTGAAGAATCTATTCTCACATGGAGTCTTCTACCTTGGGAGGAAGGCATCAGTAAAGAAGAGTTGCTGACTTTGCAAAGAGTGCCATTTCCTAATTGTAATAGTAGGAAACTATAAGTACATAGAGAATTTCCTACCTTCTCTCAAAAATCTATGGATAGGAGATTATAAGAAATTGAAGCTTTGATCTAGCTCATAAACACAAATCAAAATTAATAAAATTGGAAGTAACCATATGAAGGTGATCCTAGATTTTCTAACCCCCCTACACACACATATGAACATGTTGCGTACACACGTGCCTACATGTACATGTGCACACATACACACAGGAAAACATGTGCACATAGACATACACTTGAGGACTGTTTGTAAATAATAAGGAACTCATTCAAACCTAACAATTAGAACAAACCCACTAGTAGGAGAAGACCCTAAAACATAGTTGGGTGATCGGGAACCCCAAGTATAGGACAAGCACAGACACGACCTAGGAGTTAGAACGCTGCAAGGACTGACACCATTAGAGGAATGGATCTACACGACTAAATCAATCTCATAGAAAACCTAATGGAGCATGAGACCAAAAATATGGTAGAGTCAAGCACTAACTAAAAACATGGCAAAAAGCTTGATCTAGGCTATTTTCCATGACAGAAATCCAGTGGCGAGTCGCTAATTACAACCTGCAAACCTGGACAGACCACCATGGTAGGATGTCCGAAGATATCATAATGGACCTCGAAGAGAAGAGGAGATTAGCACGAGAAGCCTTGTAGGGCATAGTGACCTACAATCAAGAACATCAAACCAAAAAGTTGCCGATAGAATATAGAAATATGCAAGATTCAACGAGTGCTAGCCCTAGTAAGCAGAAGTAGGACATGCCTTGATGTAGAGAGGGAAAGGGCGCTGGAAGACATTGAGCAAGATTCTTATGAAGCAAATGCTAGACAACTCATCTGCAAAGCAGAGCACTGCTGCAATGGCAACCTCACTGCTTGCAAGATTAGGGGTTAACCAGGGCTCTAAGAGCCAATCAAGAATCCCTATCATGGCTAAGCAACTAGACAAGTATCAGCCAAACAATGACCCATATAGTTTTGTAGAGCAGTTTGAGTAAGTCTACGAGGCCAATGGGCTCATCGATCTTACTCTACACTCCCAAGCTTTTGGTCTATGCCTAAGAGATAAGGGTATGATGACCTGGTACACGAGTCTAGATGCTACTAAGCGGAATGACTTCAACAACCTCAAGAGTCTTTTCATTAAGAGATTCTCTGAGCATGGGTACTTCGATAACCTTCTAGTGAGGCTAATGAACATCAAGCAAAAGGATAAGGAGGACATAAGAGACTACATCACCTACGTGTGGAGTCTCTTCAAGAGGATCCCAACTAGTGAACGACCCACCGAAAGAGTGGTCTCAACAGTCTTCATTGATGGGATAAGAAGTGAGGAACTCTACAAGGCCTTGGCATGCAATTCAAGCTTGCAATGAGACACACTAACTAGGGTCTTTGACGAGGCAATAAGAGTGGATGACCAGCTCCAAGAGAGAAGCTTCAAGATCTCGACCCAAGAAGAGACAAATGCTAGAAACTCTGAGAGAGTTTCAATGTCAAGCGAAAGATTAGGCCCAAGTACTCAAGATAAATAAAAGAACACGGATGCAAGTCAGGAGCTAGTGAAGATGAAGACGAAGCTAGCCAAATTACAGGAAATAATGAAACAACCAACACACCCTCACATCCAATGCATGTACTGTGGCGAAAACCACCTACTAGTCGAATGTCAGGACTTGAGGTCTCGACCTTGCACCAATTAGGATAGGTTTGGTCACGATGTCATGCATTGTAGACTACTGAGGAGACTTCCATACTCGCAATCCTATGGATAACCTTACCTAGTGAATAGGCCGTAAAACTTTTTTGGGAGGGGAGCCCCATTAGCCCCTCAGCACCTAATGATGCCAAACGAACCATTCCTAGGATAGAGATAAACCCTACATGCATACCTACACCACTTGGACCCTACATAACCCATCCACTGAGTGACACTCCAGTCCACTATGTGGAGGAGCCAAACAATGAAGAGCCTTATGTACACACTTACGTCTCGTATGACAAAGAGGGAAATGCAATCCTTATGGATTACTGATCTATACCGGTGATGGCGTTAGGAAGGGGTAGAGGTAGAGGCCTAGGAGGGTAGACCCAAGAACCGATTTCTTGTTGAAATTGCTATCACCCTAGCCACATCTCCTCGTGCTACCTAGAATGGGAGTAGCCTAATTCGAAAAAGGCTAATCTTAGATGCAAAGAGTGTGGAATCACTCACATGTTTACTGAATATCCTAGATGAAGGCCACCTTCTAGTGCAACAAACAAGCCATCTATACCATTGGGGTTATTTGGAGTTGAGACATTTAACAGAGAGGACACACCCATCCCATTGCATGTCATGACCCACGTGTAGACAAACCAACCATTCCTAGGATAGAGATAAACCCTACATGCATACCTACACCACTTGGACCCTATATAACCCATCCATTGAGTGACACTCCAGTCCACTATGTGGAGGAGCCAAACAATGAAGAGCCTTATGTACACACTTACATCTCGTATGACAAAGAGGGAAATGCAATCCTTATGGATTACTGATCTATACCGGTGATGGCGTTAGGAAGGGGTAGAGGTAGAGGCCTAGGAGGGTAGACCCAAGAACCGATTTCTTGTTGAAATTGCTGTCACCCTAGCCACATCTCCTCATGCTGCCTAGAATGGGAGTAGCCTAATTCGAAACAGGCTAATCTTAGATGCAAAGAGTGTGGAATCACTCACATGTTTACTGAATGCCCTAGATGAAGGCCACCTTCTAGTGCGGCAAACAAGCCATCTATACCATTGGGGTTATTTGGAGTTGAGACATTTAACGGAGAGGACACGCCCATCCCATTGCATGTCATGACCCACGTGTAGACAAACCAGGTCGGCATATCATTACCAGGGCCCAACAACTTACGTGCAACCTCAATCGAAAAAAAAAACCCATAGGTGAAGGAGAAAGAAAGCTAATGCTAAGGTCACGCTAAAAACCGAGAGTGCCATGATGCTACCTACCGGAAAAAAGATGATAGATGCAAAAGTAGAAACATTGGCTCCAAAGACAGCCGAGAAGGGGAGTATAAAGGTCAGGGAGTACCCCAAGCTAAAGCGCCAACTCGAAGCCATCAAAAAGGTCAAAGAGTGGGTGAAAGAAGCTTAGGAGCACCTAAAGGATGCTAAGCCCATATTGGAAGATGAGATCAAGTGTAAACACACCAATCTCGCATCCACAACCAAAGTCAAGAGACGTGACTATACCATAAGTTGTGCCGCTTAAAAAGATCCTACACACTACGGACCAGTAAACCAGTCAGGGCCATTGGCCAAGAAACATAGAGTTAGGAGAGAGGCAAGCACTCAATGACCTCCTCGCCACACTAGTGATCACCTTGGTGACTCTAAGCCTAGGAGATATACTTAGGCAACATCTGATGCTATGGCAAGAACTGAAGCAATGGGTTGAAGGGCCAATGGAGCAAGGGGCAACTGATCTACACAATCATGATGCAATAACCTAGATCCCTAATCTGATGTTGCACTCAATGCCAAAGTCCTTGCACATTAATGCTTTTTGGGAAGGCACCGAAATCTATGCAGTTTCACCGGTCCTAGCTCTAGGAGACACCACAAGAAGAAAGGGAATTATGGATACAGGAGTAGGAGTTAATGTGCTGAGCCACACAGTACTCCAGGACTAGGGTAACCCGCCTATTGAGAATTCTAGGTTCAATGTCACCCTATCCAATGGAATGAAAGTGCGGCCATTTGGAGTGTTAAGGAACTGACCCTTGAAGATTGCAGGAATCCAATTCTCTGTTGACTTAATAGTCACGAAGGGAGTGGACTATGACATCCTATTAGGCCAACCTTGGATGCGCAATGCATGGATAATAGAAGGCTAGGGCAATGGTCTGATCTTCTTAGGCAATCAAACAAAGGTAGTAAAGTAGAGATGGATACATGGAAGACCATACTAGTCGACCTAGACGCCATCTCCACCATGCTAAAGGGTGATGTGCAAATGAGAAAATCTTATGGGCCACTAACCAAATATATTCCCTACCCTGAGGAGGAGTGAGATCGAATGCATGTGCTCACCACAATTGATATGCCATTCTCAGACAGTGAGGAGTATGAGTAGGCCGCTAGGACAACTAATAAACCTAGAAACACACCCTCAGTGTCAATTTGCATGATGGCCAAAAGCTTGAGCGGACAATCCAACTCCATCAAACTTTGTGTCCCAAATAACAAGTGAGAACTCCTGGAGATCCTAGAATATTTGACAAGCAAGCTGACTGGAAATCTAGCCACTAACCTTAAACATCTTCAAGATCTCTTGGATAAACCTAAGTGGCAATGGACCAAAGTGCATGATTTAAACTTAACATACAATTGGGCCCTAGTCACCAACGAGAAGGAAAGACCCTATCAAGACCTAGGAGATGACGAGCAGTTAGAGGAGGATGGGTCTAGTGAAGAATACAAGGGTTGATGTTCCTTTAGTGATGGTAATCAACTATGAGTAAGCATGCATTGCACCTTGGTCACTTCTCTGATCCCCCGGAACCCAGTTTAACCTTGGAAGCTAGAGGCCAGAGAGGGTGACCGAAGATTCACCCCAAACAGCTAGACGCTGGGTAGACCAAATTTGGAATTGGACGTGACATTCGGCAACCAACCAACCAACCAATCAATCCTGAAGTAGAATAGAGAATGCAGCAGGGTCTTCCAGTAAAACTTTAGATCCGCCAGAACCTGCGCTTAGAGCCACACCAGGCTACGAACCTAAGGGGTAGGGTGGAGTCTGCATTGGGCATTTCGTGCATCCACACCTCACCTTTTGATTTCATCACCTAGGTTGCACTACAAGGAAAGGAAAAGCCTGTTTTCGCATGAAAGCGCGAAGCACAAGTTGTGGATAAGATTGACAATGGTTTCCAATAACAAGGAGCTCATCAGGAAACATAATAACATCAAGGAACCCACTACTAGGAGAAGATCCCAAAACATAGCTAGCTACTAGACAACCCCATCAGTAGGGCCCTAAGAGGACATGAAGGTCCGGAAGCCAACGACATAAAGGATTGGATGCTGCCGGAGTTACTCAAGTTGATCGACGACCTTGTGGAGCTAGAAGTGGGCGCAATGTCAGGATCATAAGGCGGACAAGTAGAGGACCGACTGGACTTGGGAGAATTCCCATTCATGGTGCAGGAGTTAGTGAACAAGTATGACTTGTTGGCTAGGACGGTAGTTCAGGATAGGCTAGTAGAGGAAGTGGTGGCAACCCTAAAAGAGGAAAGAAAGGCTCTCAGAAGGGTGCTAGAAAGCATGATTGCCTATAACCACGAGCAAAAGGCTAGGAAACTCCAACAAGACATGGATATGTACGAGGCCCGACGCGTGCTAGCCCTGGCTGGAAGAGCAGCCAAAGTAGGACCAAATGCAGAGAGAGAGCGGGTAGTGGAGACTGACTTATCATTAAGTGAACTTGTAGCCAGGCGGCTCATGGACAACACGTCTGCTGAGTAGAGCGCAGTAGCCTTAGCCACATCATTACTCTCAGGATTAGGGGTCATGCAAGGGGCAAATGATCCTTATAGTGGAAAAACAACTAGACAAGTATGAACCTAGCAATGACCCATATAGCTTTGTGGAGCAGTTCAAACAAGTTTGTGAAGCAAACGGCCTCACAGACCTTGCACAATGCTCCCAAGCTTTTGGGCTGTGCTTAGGTGATAAGGGGAGGGTTTGGTACATTAGTCTAGATGCAGTCGAGCACATGAACTTTGCCCATCTTAAAGATCATTTTATCAAGAGGTTCTCTGAGGCATGATACTCTCACAACCTCATCATCTGGTTGATGAATGTCAGTCGGAGGGAAAAGGAGGATGTAAGAGACTATGTCACTCATGTATGTAGCCTCTTCAAGAGGATCCCGGTCAATGAGCGACCTAGCGAGAAGGTTGTGTCTATAGTGTTTATAAATGGAATCCGAAGCGAGGAACTCTACAAGGCCTTGGCTAGTAACTCCACCCTACACAGAGATGTGCTAGCTAGGGTTTTTGAAGAAGCAATAAGGGTGGATGATCAGCTTAGGGAGCGAAGCATGAGGAACTCTAGCTGGGATGGTACAAGCTAGAGAGCTTCAGAGCGGGCAATGACGTCGGGAGAGAGAGAGAACTCTAGCATACGGGATAAAGGAAATGGTGTTGACCAAGGCCAGGACCTGGCTGAGGTGAGAATGGAGCTTGCACGATTGCAAGAACAAATAGGGAAGCCTACGTGGACTCACATGCAGTGTATACACTGTGGTGGAAACCACCTCCCAACTGAGTGTCAAGATCTTAGATCTAGGCCGTGTTCAAACTGTGGTAGGTTAGGTCATGACACGTTGCACTGCAGATTGCCCAGGAGGTTTCCATATGCGCAGCAATACAACCCTCCATACCTAGGCAACAGGCCATCTAACTTCCTTGGCAGAGGAGCCTAGCTGGTGCTTCCAGCACCAAATGACTTGAGACCAGCCATCCCTAGGCTAGAGATGAACCCAACAGGCATACCTAGACCACCATGACCCTATGTAACCCAACCACCGGGTGACGCTCCTGTTCACTATGTGGAAGAACCTAGTGAAGAAAAAAGCTACGTGAACCCATACATCTCCTATGACGAGGAAGGCAATCCAGCCATGATGGACTATCGACCGGTACCGGTGATGGCGCTGGGCAGAGGAAGAGGTAGAGGGTTTGAAGGACCAAGCTAGGATCCAATCTCATGTTGGACTTGCAGTCATCCAGTCCATATCTCATCACGCTGCGCGAAAAGGGAACAGGCAAACCAGGACAAGGTTGACCTTCGATGCGCCGAGTATGGGATCACACACTTGTTTCCTGAGATTGCCCTAGACGGAAACCATTAGCCAGTTTTGCCAACGTGCCCTCCGTGCCCTTGGGACTATTTGGTGTGGAGATCTTTGGTGGGGAGGACATGCCCATCCCACTTCATGTCATGATGCAAGCGCAAATAAAACGAACAGGCATCTCATTGCCTGTGCCAAGTAACCTAGATGCAGCCTTGTTGGGAAAGAAAAGGCAGAGGAGAAGGAGAAAGAGAATAGATGTAAGGATCACCCTTAAGACTGAGGAAGCTACAACCTTAGTGGTAGGAAAGGGGGTCATTGATGCTGAGATAGAGACCTCAGCTCCTAAGATAGCAAAACTAGGGAGTGCCAAGGTAGGGGAATACCCTCATCCTAGACGGCAATTCAAGGCTATAGCCAAAGTTAAGGAGTGGGTTAAGGACGCCCAAGAACACCTTAAAGATGTAGAACCCATACTGGAGGATTCGATGGAAGACATTTCTAGTGTGAGCACACCCGCTTCGCCACCGCACCCTCAATCGGGAAATGCGCCCACACCACGAGAGATGCCATAGAGGCAAGACCAGGGAGAAGCTTGTCAACAAGTTAACCACGACATATGGCCAAAGAATGGTGACCAAGGAGGAAGCCAACTACCCAACAACCTCCTCACCACCTTAGTAACCACCCCAATGACCGTGAGCCTGGGAGATTTGCTTAGGTAGCATCCTCCATTATGGTAGGAATTAAGGCACTAGGTAGAGGGAAAGGGGGAGCATGCTGCCACTGACTTGCAAGAGCAGGACGCAGTTACGCAAATTCCAATCTCATGTTGGACTTGCAGTCATCCAGTCCATATCTCATCACGCTGCGCGAAAAGGGAACAGGCAAACCAGGACAAGGTTGACCTTCGATGCGCCGAGTATGGGATCACACACTTGTTTCCTGAGATTGTCCTAGACGGAAACCATTAGCCAGTTTTGCCAACGTGCCCTCCGTGCCCTTGGGACTATTTGGTGTGGAGATCTTTGGTGGGGAGGACATGCCCATCCCACTTCATGTCATGATGCAAGCGCAAACAAAACGAACAGGCATCTCATTGCCTATGCCAAGTAACCTAGATGTAGCCTTGTTGGGAAAGAAAAGGCAGAGGAGAAGGAGAAAGAGAATAGATTTAAGGATCACCCTTAAGACTGAGGAAGCTACAACCTTAGTGGTAGGAAAGGGGGTCATTGATGCCGAGGTAGAGACCTCAACTCCTAAGACAGCAAAACTAGGGAGTGCCAAGGTAGGGGAATACCCTCATCCTAGACGGCAATTCAAGGCTATAGCCAAAGTTAAGGAGTGGGTTAAGGATGCCCAAGAACACCTTAAAGATGTAGAACCCATACTGGAGGATTCGATGGAAGGCATTTCTAGTGTGAGCACACCCGCTTCGCCACCGCACCCTCAATCGGGAAATGCGCCCACACCACGAGAGATGCCATAGAGGCAAGACTAGGGAGAAGCTTGTCAACAAGTTAACCACGACATATGGCCAAAGAATAGTGACCAAGGAGGAAGCCAACTACCCAACAACCTCCTCACCACCTTAGTAACCACCCCAATGACCGTGAGCCTGGGAGATTTGCTTAGGCAGCATCCTCCATTATGGTAGGAATCAAGGCACTAGATAGAGGGAAAGGGGGAGCATGCTGCCACTGACTTGCAAGAGCAGGACGCAGTTACGCAAATTCCAAGCCTATGCACTCAGCTCTAAGGTCACTGCACATCAACGCTTTCTGGGAAGGCACGGAGATGCATGCATTCCTACCTATCTTAGCCTTGGGGGATGCAACACGGAAAGGAATTGTAGGCACTGGCGTCGGGGTCAGTGTCTTGAGCCACGCAATTCTACAGGCCTGGGGAAGCCCACCTATGGAAGCGGCTAGGTTCAATGTTACATTGGCCAACGGAATGAAGGTCAGACCATTCAGGGTCTCAAAAAATTCGCCAGTGAACGTCGCAAGAGTGCAGTTTTTCGTGAACTTCATTGTCATGAAGGGTGTGGACTTCAACATACTGCTAGGCCGGCCCTGGATGAGGAATGCGCGAGTAGTTGAAGATTGGGGAAACAACCTCATATTCTTGGGGAATAGGATGGAAGCGGTAAGGGTTGAGATGGACACCTGGAAGACTACCCTAGCAGCCGAGCTCGATGCTATCTCGACCATGCTAAAAGGTGATGCCCAAGAAAGCAAGCCCTATGGGACACTGACCAAGTACATCCCCTGCCCTGAGGACGAGAGGGATTGGATGCATGTCTTGGCAACCATTGACCTACCATTCCCAGATGAGGAAGAGCTGTATTAGCAAGCTGCTAAATCACCAAGCATGCAAGCAAATGAGCCCACGGTGCCACTCTACATGATGGCAGGAAGCTCACGGGACCCAGGGAGACCGGTCTCGTTCCACATCCCCACCAACAAGCTCGAGCTTCAGGAAATCATAGAGTGCCTGACCAATAAACTGAAAGGTAACAAGGTGGCTAATCTAAAACCCATAAGTGATCTCTTGGCTCAGCTTGAATGGAAATGGACCGAAATTCACGATCTTATCCTATTATACAATTGGGCTTTAATCACTGATGAAGAGGAGATTGGAGAGGAAAACCTGGGGGATGATAAGCAGTCGGAGGGGCAAGATTCCGATGATGAGGGGTATGAGCACTGTTTCTCTGAGACAGACGAGAGCGAAGAGGAGTTAAACATGATAGAATATGACACTAAGGGGAGAGCAATCGAGCAGATCGAGGTAGAATCTAGGCCTAAAAGGGAAAGGGCAGGCAGGAATGAAAAAGGAGTCATGTGGATGGAGTGCGATAGGACCTGGCTGGAACACATGGGAGCCATGAATAATGAGCAAGCAGGGGTGGTGCAATCATTGGTAGCCCCAATACTGAAGACAGATTCACCTACTGAACTATGACCCCCTAGCAAAACTCCTTCCTCAAGCGAGGGATGTGAGTTTAACCCGGAGTCTGAAGTTAGTACAGAGAGTGAACCTGAAATACCCCAACCCTCTAAGGTTAGACGCACCAAAGGGGACTTGCCAGTCCACTTAAGGCACAGACAGATAAAGGAGGAGGCTAGGAAGCAAACTAGAGACTCAGAAGTAAAGAGGCAAAAGAAGCCGCGGGTGTTGAGGCTCGAATTACACTATATTAGTACTTTTATACCTTAGTACTAGCATACATGTAGAACCAACATATGGAAAGTGACCTAAGATGTCATATGAAGCATTTAGGTTTTTACTTGACATTCAAGTGCCTTCTTGACAGTCAGGAGTTTGTGTCTTTTGTCTTCCTGTGTGATGAGAAATGAGATATTCTTCAGGACAATGCCAGATTCTGGTCGTTTATGTCTGGTTCTAATAATGTGTATCTGTGTCCTGACTATTTGCGCTGTCTACTGCAAGTTATTTGATCAGGAGTGAATATGATGATGATAAACTGTGTGATAGTTTTCAGGATAGTGGTTCATCATTGATGTTTACGATATGTAGATCATGTTTGCATGGTATTCCTAAAGATTAGGTATGTGTAATGGTTGTAAATTGTGTCAGGAAGTTCCCTACAGTGCTAATTTCCTGCATTTTCTGTTATGGTCCTGATGGTCCATAACACTTTGGCAATCCCTGCCAGGTTCAGGAAAATAACTTCTTGATTTAGGTGCAAATCTAGAATCAGGTCCTAAGAGATTCAGGCGACAGGAATGCTGAAGCAATAATTTGTTAGGATTAGTCTGTGAATGAAGACAGTGATGGCAGTTATGTAATGACTGATAAGAGAAAGACGATCTTTTCCAGGAAGACACAGGAGATATGGTTTCATTTTTGAGGAAAAATGCTTCAAGATCTTTCACAAATTCAAGGCGTTTTTGTATTTTCAGGCATTTTTTTGCACTTTTACAAGTTGCAGGTGTCAGGTCATCTCTAGATAAGAAAAACCCTACAGTCAAGTTATTTGAGGCACGACATCTTGAAGTTCTTATTTCTTAAGAATTAAATCACTTCAAAAGTTCTCATGCTGTGGATTCAAGGTAGATTATTCAGGATGGCATGTTCATAAAGAAAGGCGGTCATGAAGTTCAAAGACAGGAAATATCAGATCTACTATTTTCTAGATAGCATACTACTGTGAACAATCATGCTGTGTGCTATATGTCTATATGTCATTTTTGAAAATCAAGTGCTATTTGTGGCTAATATCAATTCAGGCAATAAAGGGGCTGTAATCTTCAGGGCAGTGTGTTTATGCAGTCAATTATGATGTCTACAGCAAGTCTATACGGTATTCTTGAAGATTATATGTTGCCCATGGTTGTTCTTGAATTCAGAAACCAGTATGCTATTTACGGATGTTTCAAGTGGTCCTCAAACTCAGATTTGTTAGTGCAAGAATAGAGATGATTAAGAAGGATAGGATTTATGCTCACTTGGCTAAGAAAGGCAAGATGTGAAAAGAAAGGAATTTTCAGGACTGGCCTGAAGGACTGACCTGAAGTGTAGGAATTTTCAGGCAGTTTCTTGAAGTGCAAGAATTTTTAGGCAGTTTCCTGACGTGCATGAATTTTCAGGCAGTTTCCTGAAGTGCAGGAATTTTCAGGCAATTCCCTGAATTGCAAGAATTTTAGGTTGGTTATCTGAATTGCAGCATGAAAATGACAGGCATAACCTGAATCGCATGAAAGATGGAAGGAAGCTTGATAAAACTGAGAAGTCTTGTCAACAAAGGAGTTTTTTGGCATTTTTCAAGATCTATCTGCAAATGAGTGCTTCAAGCATCCTAAATTGTTAGACTTGCAAGAATATCCTGAATACCATAGGCTGAAGACTTCTACTCTATCACTGCAGAGTTTTGAGGTCGGTTGAAGGGAAAGCAAGTTATTTTCAAACAGTAGCTATGCTTCATTATGGGTAAATCCAAGAAGAAGGACAAGCGATGCAAAATCTGTTTTGAGCATGGCCATACTTCAAAGTGTTGTCCATGTGTTCATGAGTCCTGTGAAAGAGGAAAGTCATGTAAGTATTTCTGCATGTTTGATCTATGTAAGCAGTTCAATGGTATCCACAAGAAGTTCTCTTCAACAGCAAAGAAAAGTTCAGATTCAAGGCTGGATAAAGCATGGGAAAAGCTTACTTCTTTTGAGACTATACTTGATGATGCTTATGAATGGCATGATGATCATGAAGGCCGGAAGGTTAAGTCTTGCTCAAGTTTGAAGCAGGTTCAGAGATTGCTTAGAGTAGTTGAGAAGCTCAAGGAGAAGTATTATGATGTCTTGGATTCAGATCAGGATTCAGATTCAGGTGATGATGATGATTGTTACCCTTTACCTATGGTTTTGCCAAAGATTGAGGCTGAGGGAGTGAGAGAGGACAAGAGCCAAAGCAGCCAAATATCCTCGAGTACCCCAAACCCAACACAGGAGCTTACTAATGGAAGAGTGGAGCATCACACACTTTGTATTGACAACTTGAAGGTATTTTCCATACTTTGGAGTCTTGTAAACTGTTATAATCAATCTTGAATCTGTTTTACTGAAGAAGAAAGAAGTGATGAAGTTATCATCAAGGAAGTTGATCAGTTTGATGATCAGTCTGGTGATCAAGAAGATCAGTTGCATATTCAAGCAGATGATGCTGTCATGTATGACAAGCATGAGGCTGATGTTTTTCTTAATGAAGATGCTATTATGGGTGATTTTCTTTGTTCTCTTACTATTTTTGAGAAAGATTATGCATCAAGGGAGTCAGATTTCACTGAAGAGGCTTTACAAGTACTTGAAATGCCACTGCCTGTAGTGCAAAATCCATCATTTCAGGATGTATTTTTCAAGGATACCTATATTTCCAGCATGCTGAATACTATTCCAGGTTATTTCAATATTCAGCCTAAAGAAATTCAGCCATTTTTTACTGCTGTCAACTCTCTAGTTCATTGCCCGTGTGAGCAGTTTTTAGGACAGCAAGCTATGGGATAGCAGCAGATCAATTTTCAGCCAGTTTTAGGACATCAAATGAACAATTTTCAGCAAGGTACATGTCTACCACAGTAGGCTGAAGGTCAAGAATTGCAAAAATCAGTCCATTCATGTGGTTTTTATGAAGACTTGCATGAGTTATGTCCTATGACTCAATCTTCAACTGAGATGATTGAATGGCTTTCTTCTGAGTTGGAAAAGGAGAGGAATGCAACTGAAATTGCGGCAGTTGAAGCTTTATCTGTCATTAATCAACTTCAAGAAGAGAAAGCATTGCTTCAACAAGAGGTTTTTCATGTCAGGACTGTAATGGATTTGAAAGTTTCTCATTATTCGGAGGTCATTAATGCTCTTCAAGTAGTTGTTTCTCAGAAAGATAACGTAATTGCTAATTTGCATACTCAGTTGGCTTGTTCTTATATTCCAAATCATGATGTTATTCTTGAGGATCTGTATGCATAGACAATTGATATGGTAGATGAAGTAGACAGTGATGTGGAAGAATTATTTTTTCAAGAGAATGATTCAATGGTACCTGTGTTCGAGATAAATGTTGATGGTATCATTCAAGGGTATCAGGAGCAGCTCAACATGGCTGGAAATGCAGTTTTAGAACATCAAACTGTTCAATTTGCAGTCCAAAATCTGTCACGACAGCATTTAGGCAGTTTTCTTGAACAGCAGGAGCAGGTTGAATTTTTGGAGAGCATATGGAATGAGAAGTATAAATTAATTCAAGACCAAGGCACTACTTATCCTGAAGTTTTTCAGCAACAAGAAACTCCTGAAAATCAGCAAATTGGTCTTATTGCAGTTTATGATTGTTCAAGAGAGCATCCTGAAGACTTTTTGGCAAGGAAGGAGCAATCTAAAGTTCAAGAAAGTTTAGGAACTAAATTGGATAAATTATTTCTGAATTCTGGAGCTATGTACCCTCATCCTGAGTAGCAGGAAAATTCCCAAAATCAGGATACTAAAGAATTTGAGCCTGTAGTGGACAATGCAGATGTGAATGATCAGGATAATGATCAAGTTGTTAATGTTTTAGTTCATCCTCATATTTCTGAATTTTTTAAGTATTCTAATTAGTTTGGAAATGAAGCTGAAGCCAATAGTATTGTGCAAGTATCTGCCATAGTGGATATCTCTGTAGTTGATGTTTTGGCAGAAATGATTGATATTGTTCAAGATAATCAATTTTTGAGCATGGCAATGAGGATATTGCATAAGTTAGATGATATTTCCAGAAGTATATTGCAGTTTTCTCTATCAAGAAATGCTCAAGTTCTTTACCCGCAAGATGATTTTTTAGGTTTGCTAGAATTTTCAAGTTTTCAGCAGATTTCAATAATTCAGAAGTGTTTAGGTCTGCTAGTAATGTCAGAATCACAGCATGGACAGCAGCAGATACCTGAATTCTTGAAATCCGACTTTCTACAACCCGAATTCCTACAACAACAATTTGAGTTCCTGATGTAAGAAAAAGTATGGCAACAGCTTAAAATGCAGGAATTAGACCAGAAAGTGCAGCTAGAGCATGGAAAACAACAAGTAGAGCAGCAACCTGAAGATCAGGATTTTCATGTACCTGAATGTCAGGAGATATATGTTATATCAGTTTGGATTGATGCAAAGCAATATTTTTGGGGTGATATGGTATAGATTGAAGCTATGGATGAGTATGATCCAGATGCCGATGCAGTTCTTTATCGTTTTCTTTTACAGGTTTTCTTGGATTATCTTGCATATTTCTTTAGAGCTGCAGTTTCTTGTTTGAGATTCAGGCTGTGTGGTATCTTGTCATATATTTCTTATGATGCAGATGCTGAAGCGTCATTGACATATTTCTTGATCAAATTTTCTACTCTTTGCCATTGGAGTAGTGATTTATTGATTCATTCATGGTTCTATATCTTTGTTCTCTATGATGTAGTATGGATGTCATTGTACTTGATCGGTTTCCAAAACTGGCATGTTGCCTTGAAATTTTACTGGCACTTAGGGCTAGTTATGCAACTACACCAGAGGGCTTTCAGTATCCTAGAGGGGCTCTACTCACTGTTGCTCGGTGTGGCTTGTCAAGGGGTGCAAGGCCTCTGGCAAGGTATAACTATGTTCTTTGGGTTAGTCTACCTATCATTTAGATGCATGCTTGTGGGTTCGAGTCATGACTGTCCCAGGGCTATGCCAGGTGTTGAGGCTCGAATTGCACTATATTAGTACTTTTAAACCTTAGTACTAGCATACATGTAGAACCAGCATATGGAAAGTGACCTAAGATGTCATATGAAGCATTTAGGCGCCTTCGTGAGAGTCAGGAGTTCGTGTCTTTGTTCTTCCTGCGTGATGAGAAATGAGATATTCTTCAGGACAACACTAGATTCTAGTCGTTTATGTCTGGTTCTAATAATGTGTATCTGTGTCTTGACTATTTGCACTGTCTACCGCAAGTTATTTTCAGGAGTGAATATGATGATGATAAACTGTGTGATAGTTTCCAGGACAGTGGTTCAACATTGATGTTTACGATATGTAGATCATGTTTGCATGGTATTCCTGAAGATTAGGTATGTGTAATGGCTATAAATTGTGTAAGGAAGTTCCCTGCAGTGCTAATTTCCTGCATTCCCTGTAATGGTCCTGATGGTCCATAACAGCAGGACCTCCCCAAATTCTTCACGAAGTTTAAAAAGGGTGATAGAGTGGTGGTTTTGCTAGGAGCAAAGAGACAAGGGCAAGCTAGTGAACCAATTGAGGGACCCACCAGGGTCAAGGAAGTCGACCTGGCAGGGGAAGGCAAGAAGCCTCGGCCTATGTTCATTACTAACGACGTGACCAAGGAGGAGGAGGCTAGACTGGTTGCTCTCCTGTGAGAGTATGTCGATGTGTTTGCCTGGTCCTTGGGGGAACTGAGAGGAATCGATCCTAGGGTTGGGAACCATAACATTCCAATGGTTCCAAAAGCGGTGCCAATGAAGCAGCGACCTTACCCTATGAATCCCAAACATGCCCATGTAGTGAAGGAAGAAATCGATAAGCTCATGAAGGCATGATTTATATATGAGATCGAGCACACGGATTGGGTATTGCCCATAGTGATCGTTATGAAAAAGAACAGTAAAATTCGGGTGTGTGTGAATTACAAGAAGGTGAATGCTGCTACGAAGAGGGATAACTACCCCTTGCCATATACCGAGCACATGCTGGAGAGGGTGGCAAGAAAAGAAGCTTACAGCTTCCTGGATGGTTTCTCTAGCTATAATCAAGTGTAAGTGCACTCTGACGACAGGCACAATACTGCCTTCGCCACAGAGTGGGGTGTATTCCCCTACATTGTTATGCCCTTTGGGCTAATGAATGCACCTGCAACCTTCCAATAATTAATGTGCACGATCTTCAACGATATGCTACGACGCAAGCTAGAGGTGTTCGTAGATGACTTGTGCATACACTCTAATTGGACCGAACACTTAGAGAGGTTGAGAGCTGTCTTCGAACGATGTCAGTTATACAAACTCTCGCTGAACCCCTTGAAGTGCCAGTTCTGGGTGAAACGGAGATGAACTATTCCACTACAGAAAGGGAAGGGCTAGCCATGGCGTTTGCCGTAAAGAAATTTAGGCATTACCTGTTGGCCATACCCTTCATCTTTTTCATTGACCATCAAGCCTTGTTGTATATTGTGAACAAGCCGTACGCTACAGGTCACATAGTGAGATGGTTACTTCTCTTGTTGGAGTTTGATTTCTCGGTGGTTGTATGTAAGGGAAAGCAGCACTACATGGCGGATCACATATCTCGCATACCCACAGGGGAAGATGTTGGACAAGGCATACCTGACGACTTACCGATTGCGCATCTCTTTGGCCTATCTAGCGAAGGGGACTTCTTTAGGGCTGATTTGACACCATATTGGGCCGATGATGTTGTCCAAGTGCTACAAAACGGTCTACCTGAGAGGCCTATTGAGAAAGCCAAGCTAAAGAGACTTATCTTAAAAATCCGGCCAAACCAACATATCGCTGGCCAACTCTATAGGTTGGGATAGGATGGGTTGTTGTGTAAATGTGTGTGTAAGCACAAGATGCACGATGTATTGAGAGAGGCGCATGGCGGGATAGCTGGCAAGCACTTTAGTGGGGATACGACTGCCTGTAAGGTACTACAATCCCAACTATGCTGGCCCACCCTATTCCGTGACACCGCTAAGTCCGTCAAACACTGCAATGAGTGCCAGAGGACTAAGGTGTCCATGTGCAAAGATAAGATGGAGTTGATCCCCGTAATGGCGTGACAGCCCTTCGAAAAATGGGGCATTGACTTCATTGGACCTATCATTTGTGCGGGGCACAATACTCCCAGGCACGCTACATCATTGTAGAAATGGATTACTTGACGAAGTGGGCAAAGGCAAGAGCTACTAGAAAGAACGACGCTAGGGGACCACTGCAAAGTTCCTATGGGAACATGTCTTTTCACGGTTTAATTGTCCAATCAAACTAGTGAGTGATCAAGGCATGCACTTCATTGATGAAGTAATATCCCACCTGCTCTCAACCTTCCAATCATTCATAGAAGGTCCTCTCCCTTACTACCCTCAAGCAAATGGCCAAGCGCAGTCCACAAATAAAATCCTAGTCAATATGCTTACTAAGGTAGTATCCACATCATAAAGAGACTCGGATAATAAACTGATGGCGGCCTTGTGGGCCTATTGGACAGCTTATAAGACAGCTGTCAGACAAACGCCCAACGCCCTTTAGGCTAACCTATGGAATGCAGGCCATTCTACCTTTAGAGTTCTTTGTTCCTAGCTTAAGAATAGCAACATAGGAGCGTTGGGAGGGAAGAGAGGCTTAGACTAACCGCTTAGTGGAGCCAGAGCGTCTCACAGAGACTCGACTTTTAGCCACCCACGCTCTGATCTGTGAGAAGGCACGACGAAAGCTGTGGTTTGACAAGCATGTCAACCAACACAACTTTGATCAAGGGGACCTTGTCCTAGGGCACAAATAGAAAATGAAATTTCGAGGACTAGGACCTTTCCGAGTGCGTGCAATTAGTAGAACGGGCAATGTCGAGTTGGAGACGCTCAAAGGGGAAGGAATAGGCTTCTTCAATGGCAGTTGCATGAAGAAGTACTATCCTCCTTTCCATCCATTGCACGAGCCACCGATGCGCGAAGCTCCTGTCAATGTCTACGTGACCACAATTACCAAACTAACAGATCAAGATGAAGAAGCAATAGCACCCACCTACCTACCAATCATAGTCACTGCAGATCGGACGTATTATTTTGATGCCCTGATCGTCGAAGGTGCCGACCGTAATATCTTGACACATGACCATTGGACACGCATTAGTTAGCCTAAATTACAGCCCACAAACGCGAAACTTAGCCCATTTGGGGGCAACACTTACCCTCTCTTAGAAAAATGCCAAGTGGCTGTCTCCGTTGAGTCTAAAAGTGTCCTAGTTGTCTTTTATGTATATACGGGGGCCGGTGATAAATCGCTACTAGGCCGCACTTTCAAAAAGTAGACAAACTGCAATGTGGACTACAACCTAGATTGCATCCATCTGGCCGTACGCAATGTGCACATAGTAACTACTTTCAACAAGGGACATCTTGTGCCTTCTACAAATGCAGAGCCACCGATAGAGACCGCCATGACCAAGCCTAAGGAGAAGGGCATGGATGTCTTACCCCATGCTCCAACCACCAGAAGCAAACCCACCCAAGCCATTCACATGGCCAAAGAGCCCACACGCATATGGGTGCCAAAACGGCGAGGGCCACCTTCTGGTAGACCGCAGAAACATGCTCCTAAATGCAAAAACTATCAGTCGCAGCCTAAGAGGCAACCTAGATGCCATCGACGTGGGTGCACTGCCACACCACGATGGATATCGAAAGATCTCTTGCAAGCACAAGGATACTATGAGGGCACCCCCTGGATATGGGTGCCTAAGGGTAGACACCCCAGAAGCTCAACTTTGGGCAACCCCACTCCAGCTGGACAGGCTGGCACATGCAAAGCACAAGTCGCAAAGAACATCAAACTAGCAACGGTGATGATTAAGGGCCCCCAACACATTCATTGTCCCAAACAGGATGTCCCAGCACCATCCAGGTCAGAGGAGGTGCACACCCCCATGCCGGCTCGAATAGAATGCAACACACCTCCTATAGCACGGAAGCCCGCTGCAGCGTTTCCAAATGCTCCAGAGTGCAAAGTCCCATTGGTGACGCCAGCAAGGGAATCACCACTGTCTAGCCCAACTACGTCATCGCCACCGACAGGTCTTAAGCCTTCGTACGAAAGACGATCTTTTCTTTCAGCGGCCAAGGATCTCACTGAGACCTCGGGGAATGACGTAGTGACATGCATCAAGGAGTTGGATGACACTTTCACTACCTTTGCTAGAAGCTATGAGAGGCTTGACCTAGGACTTCTTGACGAACCCCTCGCTTCTGATGTTCGCGCATTGCCATGCACTTGGGAAGACTACGAGTTTATGACCATCTAATTTCCCAAAGTTGCGGTCGAGCTAATCGCTAATGGAGAAATATCAAAGGAACAAGTTGTTCTCAAATGACTAGTGACCTCGTACCGCAGACGTGCTCGCTCTACTCCTAAACGAGAACTGGAAGAGCTCACGCAGCTTGCCAGCTCTGCTTCTCTATTCTTACAATTGTGGTATGCCTTATGACTCCAATGGGAGAAAAAAGGCCATCAGATCATGACCAATGCTGAGCAAAGGAGGGTAATCAAAACAATTGAATGCGACCCTACTTACATGGCATCTCTTTCATTCAGATTTTTGGCCATTACACGCAACTTACACTTAGATGATCGAGTATTGGCCCATCCGTACATTGACCAATTCCTCACGGAAGAGGATTTGCACATGGCTAGTCGCCTCAACTCAAGAGACATCTTTCATGACGTCTTGACGTACATCACTCAAGCTTCCCTATAGCCATGCGAACGTGATCGTCATGCCCAGTTTGAGTACAACCCTAACCTTTATACCTGGCTGTTGGCCAAGTAGCTCGCCCCACACAGCCCATGCGAGGCCTTCCCCTTCCCCCACAAATCCTGAAAAGGATCCTTGTAACACTTAGGAAAAAGGGGGGGGAAGAGCAAGTGATGAACCAAGTAATGTAGCAAGAGATGTAAAGGCTAAAAGTGCTGAATTCAAATAGGAAAGAAAGCAATGAGAAAGTAGATGATTGTTGTGAATTATTTCTAAGTTTTATCCCTCTGAATCTGCACGGCAAACTGTCACACACATTTTTTTCTTGGGATTTGCTAGGAATGAAGCAAGTGGTAACTCTAATGTCGACTTGGGTGATGACAGGCACCTACCATGGCAGGATAGGGTAGACTTCCATTTACAAAAGCGGAGCTGATGAAATATAGAATCAGCATCGAGACGCGGGGATTCAGCCAATTCACATTCAAGCATACCATGAATCTGGATGAAGCCATCTCGGAAGAGCTGGCCGTGAGAGATCTAGTGGACAAATGTAACCTCCAGAAGTACATAGAGAAGGTCGGGCAGGCAGTGGACTGCAACATGTGCACAGATTTCTATAGGAATTTCGATGAAGGATGAAGCTATGGCATAGTCACGGTGAGGGCAAGTGATCAAGAAATAAGGGTGCATGTGCCCCTTAATACAGTCATTGTCGAGAGAGCCCTCGGACTTGTGCCCAAAAAAGAAAGATGCCCAAAAAGAGATGTGTATGCCATGTTGGGAGTCAGAAAAGAGGATGTGCACACAATCGATGGAATCAGTCTAGCTAACATTCCAGACCCTATGACAAGGATGCAGGCTAAGATTATCCACTCTCTCTTCTCCAGCCAAATACAATGCACTCATGAATACAATCCACCACACAATCCACCAAAAAGAAATCTGCCATCAAAGCCTCTACAATCAGGTATGGAGGTATCCTCACATCAATCATTGACGAGGCTATCAAGGATGCTGGCATGGAGGGAGAGCAAGTTAAATACCAAAGCTCACCACTTCGTGAGAAGGAAAGCTCGAGCGAAAGGACATCAAGCAACGAAGGAGAGCTTGATGTACCCCACTCAAACGGTCGAGCCTCAGAAGCAAATGAAGAATAGCAAGAGCCAAAAAAAGGAGGAGAGACTGAGCAAAGAGGAGCGGGCTGAGGTGAAGAGGGCTTGAAAAGAGTCAAGTAGGTTGGAAGAATAATGGTCGAAGAAGGAGGAGGAAGAACTCGAAAGAGTTAAAGAGGAGTCAAAAAAGACAGAAGAGGAAAGGAAAAGAAGAGTGGAGGAGGAAGCCCATGAGATGAGGATGAAGGAACTGGTTGAGTTGGCAGAGGCCACTTGCAGGTCTGTTGAAACTCATGGAAGAGGAGAAATAAACCCCTACAGTCCTAACCATGAGGCCGAAGCAAGTGGCAGCACAAGGGCAGCCCCAATGATCGTAGGCAAGGGGAAGTCGTTGTTACACCCCCTGCCTTCCTCCTTCGTGCCGGCACCAACAAACACCCCAACTGCCCCACAACCCATGCCCTCTCTAGACACAGCCCAGCTTCTGATGAACATGATGCAGATGCTCGTTAGTAAAGTGGCTGAGATAAATTGGAGCAAAAAGACCTGCCACTGCTGATGTTGAGTCTAGGAAAGACCTGAAACGGCAAACGCTAGAAGTGTCAACCACCACAGCTCCTATTCCCATGCCACCTGGTGTAGACTACGACGCCTACGTGGCTGAGCTCCTGGCATAGTTGGATAAAGCAAAGGAAGAGAAAAAGGTGGCCCTGTTGGAGCTGGAAAAGGAAAGGGAAACTTCTGCAGCCCTAAGGCTCGAAGTTTCGAGGCAAGGAGCTAATCGGCAAAGGGAGGTCAAGGCACTGCAAGATCAGCTGGAGGTAAAAAAGAAAGAGGCCTAGGATAACGAAAACCACCTAAGATAGAGGCTAGAGGACAAAGAACAAAACCTGGTGGCCGAGCAGCAAAGCTTAAAGTTGCTAGTGCAGCAACGTGCTGACCTAGAACATAGAACAGCCAGACTGGAAGAGTATGGACCATTGGCAACTCAAGAGGGTGAGCTGAGCAAATGGCAGGTGAATACCATGGCAAAGCTATAGTATGAACTCGAGGAACAAGAGAGACTGGAGAGAGAGATAGAGTTCCTAGCATGAGAACGGCCGACAACCCTCATAGCAGAAGCACAAGAACAACAACAGGAGGCACAATGGCTACAAGGTGCATTGGAAGTTTCCAAGGAAGACACAGAGGCCCTCATGGCCATGGCCTTCATGCAACAAAGACTCCACCTTTGCGGAGATCCAGAGCCATGAGGAGCTAGCGCAAGAAAGGTCAAAACTAATCACTGAGGCAGAATAGAAATTTAGTATTCCAAATCAAGCGAAAGAAATTACCAAAGAACAACTAGCTCGGAAGTCGAGGGCGTGGCACTAACTCTGGGCCTTAACGAACGAGCAGCAACAGTAGGTGGTAACCACACTAGTAAGTGAGCTGAAAGAGGAAAAAAGAAAGATGGATGAAATGGCCAACACGTGGGAAGCGAATAACTTTGAAAGAATCAGACAATTAACGGAGCGCTTGGCAGTGGCCAAGTGCGAGAGAGTGCTTGTCGAATCCAGGGCTGAAGCAGTCGATATATGCACCAACGCACAGAGGTAAGCCTTTCTCAGCACCGTGCTACATGTCACCCAAGCATAGGGCGATGGTTCAGTGGAGAGAGTGAGAATGAAGCTGGAGTTGACTACCCGTGCGCTAAGATATGGCCTTCAGGAATGGGAGCTCCTCACTGGCACGGGACTCACCAAGGAGCAGCAGTTCCACTACCTGCGCTGTGCCGGCCTCTCCATTGTTGAGCTCAAGAAACTGGGGTTCGAAGAACAGGAGCAGCCGGCACCACCACCACAAATGACCCTAGCAGTGGGGGCCGAACAGCATACGGAGGAGGGCCCGGACTTGGAGTAGGAGGCCGAAGAAGAACAACGAAAAATGCCCAATCTGCCTCTACTAGACCTCCCGTCAGACGAGCTTGAAGATGCCCACATGCCAGAGCGCATCGTGGCAACCAAAAGAAGGAGGTAGGAGCTGGCAGAGGACACACAACACAGAGCACGGTCACTACCCAGACAATTCTCTGACGAGCCGGTAGCACTACAAAGGGACCCCAACCCTATCAATTGGCCTCAGGAATTGATCATGTGGCGTGACTAGGAGTTCCAGACGAAACCATTTGGGCTATCATTTTCCTATCCACACTCGCTGGACCGTGAGTTGGCTCTAAGCATCCTATCCAAGATCAAGGACCTAGCCAATGACCTGGCGAACAGATGGATGGAAGAGAGGAGCCGTATTATAACTAGGTGGAGGCAAGAGCCCGCAGATTACTGGCAGGACAAGGTGAACCGGATTCCCAAATCCGTCCAAGGCTACGAGACATAGCCAAAGTGGCGGAGGAGGATTTGGGATGCCAATTTTGACATGTGGACCGCCTTCTACAGCTCACTCCCCGAGGAACGAAATGGCCCCACCTACATGACCTACCCCCACCGGCATGGAGTGGATTATGATCGCACTATTCATGGAGATTTTGATTTTCCTAGAATATATAATGTAAATGCCCGAACTACCGATGAATGCCTAGTTTTTAGAGTAGAGGATATCCTTCCATCCATCAACCGCTTCCTCGCGGACTTCTCCTCTTGCCTGGATCCCGCCTTCCTAACCACTTGCAATTATCTTAGGTTGATCAAATTCCTATTAATGCAGAAGCCTGCCGCTGAGGAAGTCTACCTTCCCCCCCTCTTTTTTGACATCAATCTAGGAATAGATAGTAGGGCTCTGACTAGATTAATGATGAGGGCAACCCTACTTCCCTCTTTTTGTTTAGAACTCTTAGAAAATATGAATGACACTCGCTTCACGAGGTGCAATTATCCCTTTCTGTCATCCACACCTCTGAAGGCCTGGGCTGCTATTAAAGAATACCACTAAAGCCGTGCCTTTCTATCCCAATGCCTGCAACCACCCCACGCTACGGCTGAAGGTGATCGACACTAGTCAAAGTGCCTTCTATGTATACAGTCTTCAAAAAAAAAAAAGGGAAAGGAAAGAAAGAAAAGAAAAGAAAGCAAGACAAAGGCACGAAGCCTCGCTTTGCTCACCACACCTAGGGTTTTGCCCTAGCCCCTCTCCCCACTTCACGCTTAGGGCACATCAAGGGCAGGACTTCCAGACCTGTCACTCTACACTGCACCTCCAACGACACACGAAATGGGTCCTCAAGTGTGGGACATTACCGAGGGCTTGCCCAAGGTTAGACCCATCTCCCAGTTCCACTGCACATGCACTTACACCTTATCGGGAGACAGACACACCCCTTAGGGAGTGCACAACCTTCTCTTGTAGGCTGTTCGTAACTCAGTTGGGGCCCGCCATTGGCATAGATCTTGGAACCACATGCTCTTCACCAGCTTACGGAGCCCCAATTTTGATAGTCATCGCCCCTGACAAATTTCAAGTGTGTAATAAAGGCCGAGAATCTTCATGAAGATCAAAGCAAGCCGGAATCTCTCCAAACCATCAGGAATCAACACCCCATCATGTCTCTTTCACAGCACCACCTTTTTGATTGTGGTCATCTGCTCGTCAATTCCACTTAGCACCAATCCCAACTTCCATGCTGCTCCCCACCCTAGTGCCATGGGACTAGCACTCCGCTAGGGGGGGTATTGTTTACCGTAGCACAGAGGAACGAAAAATGGAGCAGAAGTGCAAGAAATCTGGAAGAAGGAGACAACCAAGAAGGCATAGGACAAAGGAAGGAAAAGGTGTCCTGGATGGAGGTCGGACCCTGAAAATTTGAATGATTCAAATAATGGTGTCACCTCGAGGAAAGAAAAGAGTAAAAGCACGCCATTAAATATGAAGGTGCTCTCGAATCCTTGTAAAAAGAGTGTCGGGCTCACTCGTGTACAAATTGTATGCATTAGTGGGAATGGGATAAGTTAGAATGGTAGGGAATAGGAGAAAAGGGCCTAGGCTAATGGCCAGCCATGTAAAAAGTGGGGATGACCGCCCAAAAGGTAGGGCATGTATATAAAGTTCAAAAGTGAATGAGAAGCTCGTTCTTGGGTGTGGCTACAGCTTCTTCTTCTTCTTCTCTTGTCTCTTACCTTCATGCTTGTGCTTGAGTGAGGGATTGAGGGAGTGTGAAGGAGTGAGGGAGTGAGTGTGTGAGAGTGAGGGATCGTGGAGAAGAAGCTCCCCATCTTCTCTCTTCATCTTTCCTTCCCTTCTTCTCTTCTCTTTTCTCGCGTGGCTATGGAGGATGGAGCTTGACGGAGGGGGCTTGAGGTTGCTTGAGCTTGCCACAAGGATCGTGCACCTACCGGCATGCAAGAGAGAGGAGGATACTCGATCGAGCATCAAGGTAAGCTCACTTCACCCGCAAGGTAGGCATTGCAAGTCAGCTATGTGAGAGGTAGCCATGGCCACTCGGCTTGAAACACTTGATCAATAAGCGGTCCGTAGGTCTCGAGGCAGAGCTCCGTAGCTCCCCTACAAATACCAGCATGCATATGAGGAATTGAAGAAGGCTCTAACCACCGCACCAATATTAAGAGCCCTAGGCTAGAATATAACCTTTCATGTTCATATTGATGCTTCGAAATTCGCAGTAAGAGCCTGTAAAACAACTGTGGGACAGAGCCCCTTCAAGATGACCTACAAAACTGAGGCAATTCTACCTATAGAATTATTCATTCCTACCTTGAGAATCACTATTCACGAGAGGTGGGAGGGAAAGGAAGAATGGATGAAACATCTAGTTAAGCTAGAATGCTTATCGTAAACTCAGTTTCTAGCCACCCATGTCCTGATCTGCAAAAAGACACGACGCAAAAGCTTGTTTGACAAGCACCTTAAGCAGCAAGATTTCAAATAGGGTGACTTAGTATTGTTGGACTTGATTAAGGGACATAAGCAAAAAATGAAGTTTAGGGGGTGAGGACCTTTCAAAATTCGCACCATAAGTTGAACCGGTAATGTGGAACTCAAAACCCTGGAATGTGAGGGCATATGCTTCTTTAATGGTGGCAGCCGCATAAAGAAGTACTATCCCCCCATGTATCCACTCCATGAATCCCCAATGCTAGAATCCCCTATCAATATAGGAGTAACTACCATTATGATGATTGGGGATGAGGATGAGGAAGCCATAGCTTTGGCTTACCTGCACATGACTATTGCAACCCACCAGACACATGCCATTGATGCATTGATCGATGAGGGCACTGACTTTAATATCTTGACTCACGATCATTCGACTCAAATCGACAAACCATAGTTAGAGCCCACTAATGCCAAACTTAGCCCATTTGGGGGCCGATCATAAGCACTTCTGGGAAAGTGCAAGGTTGCAGTCTCTATTGACTCTGAAAGCTTGCCCATGGTCTTTAATGTGTTGCCAAACACAAAAGATGCAAGCACAAAATTATGACTATTAGGATGAATCTTTAAGAAGCAAGCTTATTGTAATGTCAACTATCAGTCCACAGAAGCATATTCACTTGGCCATCAGCAATGTACGAATCATCACAGCCTTCAACACGAGCTACGTGACTCCATCACAGCCCATTAAGCCACCGTTAGAGAAACCCACCATCAAGCCTAAGGAGGGGGGTCGTGATTCGTCACACCCTACCAAGCCTCAGTACCACCAAACAGCCAACCACACAGCTAAAACCCTTGAACACTACTTCAAATGAGTACTAAAACATCCATGATTGTCGCTTGGGAGTACCCAACCATGAACTTGCAAGGCTAGGAACCTTCCCTCGAAACCTAGGAGGCCCAAAAGAAACTGCCCCGATGAATGGTCAAGCGGCGCTGCAATGGGTCCCCAAGACCATTGTTACAAGTGAAAGGCTATTACTATTGAGAAATATGCAATCACACCCATGTGCTAGCCTCTTTGTATGGAGCAATAAGGCAAGACTCAAATAACTTAGTAGAGAGGATGCCTGAATCCCATAAGCATAGTGGAGAAAAAGGGAACCATCATGAGCTTATAAAGTGATGTACCTTCTTATCATTCGATGATGAAGTACAACTATACTTTGTCCTTTTAGTCGTAGTCAATGTCATACTCAAGATTGTGTTTTTGAGTCCAAGATTCCATCTTAGAACCTAATTCACTTGAGTAACAGTTGGTCTCTTCAATCTATGTCATCATGAATATTCTCTTTGTGTTCCATCCACCATAGCCATGCTCTAGATCCATGCATTTCAACATGGTATCAGAGCCCATTCAGGCATGGCACTACTCCTCCAACTTTGTTTCACTCTCATCTAGCTCAGCTTGAGCTCAATCCAAGTCTAGAACCCCATCTCCTACTCCTTCTTCTCACTACCCTGCTTGGCAGCCATAGCCACCCTACACCTACCCTGCTTTAAGCTCTTAGATCTCTTCAATCAGACAAGATATTGACAATTTTCTCCTGGAGAACTCTACTCCTGCTCCTAGAGCTCCTCTTTGTCACCTCAGAGCTCAACATTAGGTCATCTATAGCTCAGGATTGTCAACTATGCCAACTTTTGTTCCATGTGTCCTCCATAGCCAAACAGGACCTGCAAGCATTTGAGCTTCTAGATCTCACAATAGAGGCCATATCTCATTGTGGTTTCTTCTGAGGAGTTGCTTAACAACTTAGGGCAAAACTGTACTACTTTACAGATCAACATTGGCCACTCTATGCACCAGCATTGACAAAATTCGTGATCACTATAATTTCTGTGCCTGTCTGAATTCGTACAGCTCGATCTCTACCTCCGCGCTACAATACCTCCTTTGAGCATAGAGCATTTGAAGGGTTGCTTCTAAGCTTCCTCTCCATCAAATATTCGACTAGATCATCCACTATAGCCATTGTACTATCCAAAAAATTAATCGCATGTGCTTCAAAACCCTAATAAACACCATAGCCATTAACATTCAAGCTTCTTTCTTCACTCCATTCTCAAATCCATTTGGCAAAGACAAGGACCATTACTCAAATCTATTGCTAAACTCAAGTCATTTACTAGTAAGGAGGGGACTCAAATTATAGGATAAGACATGCATCAAGAATCATCATCAAGCTCAAGTCCAGACATAGTATCTCTTGATACTACTATAGAGTGCGTCTTCACACTGCCTTGCACTTGTGTTCTTGACACAAAATCTTTAAACTCTTCTGCTGCAAAATCAGAGATTTGAGCTTGATTCTCAGTAATGAGAATGTAGAGCATGAAGGTTTTTCTCATGAAGAGTAGCATTACTCTTACCGCTCATTTCAACTACATAGAAGACTTGTTTATTCTACTTGCAGGGATGGTTAGATTTACTTGTTTTGAAGAGCAATCAATGAATGATTCTGAAGACATTCTAGTTGTCTTGAACATCATGATGTCTTTTCTTGAGGGGGACATGGACATGAAGACTGATGCAAGCAAAGTCATCTAAAGAAAAAGACCAGAAAGACCATAATGAAGAAGAAGACCAGACATACCAAAGAGAGAAAGACCAAGAAAAAGAAGACCATGATGACAAAAAAGCATCAAAGAAAGAAAAGTGGACTACATCAAAGAAGAAGACAAAGAAAAGAAGATCTATTATGCCTACCATGACATATTTGATGAAGAAAACCACAAGGGCATGTCAGTCCTTGTCTCATTTTTCATTAGAACTTTTTATTGTATGTCCTTGCCATTAATGCTCCTGACATACGCCTTTGTAAAACTCCTCATGCAGCCTATGCATAAACAACCTCTACACACTTAGTGAGGCCTTGTAACCACCCTTGGATGTTAGCCATGTTTTTTGGTACCCGCACTTAGCCTTTTATGCAACAACCTCTAGTGTTTACCATGTTTATGAAATATCCACACTTAGCACGGTTCTACTCATGATAGCCTCTGTACACTTAGTGGTTTCTTTACGGTTGTGGCTGGTCATTTGAAAGACACAGCTCTCTTTAACATTACCAATTTGGATGGTACCAACTATGGGTATTGGAAGTCCTAGATATGATAGGTTTTGGTGCAGAAATTGCAGATTAAACCCTTGCGTTTCAAGGGTGTTAAACCTAAGGATGTGGATGATGATGTTTGGATGGAAGTTGATGAGCTATGCAAGTCTACCATTATTTTGTCACTCTCAGAAGAGGTCCATCATGATGTTGTTGAAGATGAGAATCAAAGTGCATGGGATTTATGGGAGAAGATTTAGGAGCTTTATATGCAACAGAGTCTTGCGTCACAGATGTATTGGGGCTGAAGCAGTTAATGGACCTTCGCATGAAGGAGGGGACCTCCCTATCATCTCATTTTAGTCAGTTTCATGCTATCATGAAGAGTTTGTTGTCACAGGGTATTTAGTTCAAAGACAACTTGCACCTGTTGTTTCTACTTGGCACCTTGCCTGAATCATGGGATGTTTCCCGTACTACCACATGCAGGAACAAGCTTGATGGGCTAAAAATCAAAGATGTTGAGAGTGCTTTATTGATTGAGGAAATCAACATGATAAATAATGATGCGTCCCGCTCTTCACATGCATTGACCATTAGAGGTGGCAGACATGGCACACATGATAATTATCATAAGGGCAGGGACTCTCAGAAGTCCAGGTCCAAGTCACATGGTCGCAGTAAGTCATGTGGATGGAAGTCTGATCTTACCTGTCATTATTGTGGGAAAGTAGGACATATTAGGCCGCAGTGCCATAAGATGCGCGATGATAAGTGCAAGGAAAAGGGAAAGAGAAAGTGCAGGAAAAGTCTTCTGAGCACAACATTGTACCTGCAAAGTCGAGTGTGAAGATAGAAAAGGTTAATGTCACGCACGCCACTAATTCAGATGACGTTTACATACTTGCAGCTTCTTCACGCAATGCCTTACAGGCTTATGAGATACACTCTATGTATGCACAGTGCTGGCTCTTGGATTCGGGTGTGCCATTTCATGTGACACCCTGTAGAGTCTGGTTTCATACCTATCGTACCATCTCTGGTTCTGTGTGTCCTGGTGATGAATGGTCTCTTGACATTGTGGGCATTGAAGATGTTAGGCAGTACTTTCCTTCTGGCAGTTCTTTTGTTTTTCATGATGTATGCCATGTACCTGCGTTGACTTGCAGCCTTATGTTAGCTAGAGAGCTTGATGATGCAAGGTATTTTGTGTATTTTGGAGACTCTACATGGAAGATTACTCATGGCAGGCTTGTGCTTGCAAGAGGTGCCAAGACTGGTAGCCTCTATCCCTTACTTGTATTTGGAGCTACCTTGGATCATGTTTTGTGTGTGGGTTCTATCCCCCATGTATCCCTCTGGCATGCTTGTTTGGCATATTCCCTTAAAGAAATGAAAATGCTCTGTGCTTTGCAATATCTTTCGCCTTTTGACTCTTCACATTTTGATTCTTGTGATCATTGTTTGTATGGCAGGTAGACTAGAAATACGCATAAAAAGTCCGGTAAGGAATGCATGGGTGTGCCCTTGGCTCTTGTGCACTCAAATGTATGTGGGCCCGTGCCTTGCCAGTCACTCGGTAGGGAAAAGTACTTTGTTACTTTCATAGATGATTACTCACGTAAGGTTTGGGCTTATCCCATCAAGAGATAATCCGATATCTTAGACACATTTCAGCATTGGCTTGCATTAGTAGAGAACCAGCATGGGAAGAGGCTCAAATGCCTAAGGTCAGATAATGGGGGTGAGTATGTATTGTGTGCTTTTGATCAGTATTGTGATGAGCAGGGTATTAAGCATCAGTTGACCACCCCTTATACCCCACCCCAGAATGGTATGGCTGAATGCATGAATAGGACCATTTAGGAAAGTATTCATAGCATGCTTAGCCACGCTATCTTACCACATCACTTTTGGGTTGAGGCAGTTACTACTGCAGTGTATCTCATTAACATGTCACCTAGCAGTGGCATTGACTTTCAAGTTGCAAAGGAGGTATGGATAGGCAAGCCCCCCTCTTATGATCATTTGCGTGTCTTTGGATGTGAAGCACTCTGCCATGTGCCCAAGGACAAATGCAATAAGCTAGATCCTAAAAGTGTCAAATGCATTTTCATTGGCTATGGAGATGTAAGAGAGATGGGTTACTCTCTATGGGATCCATAGGCACGGAAAGTGATCCACAGCGATGATATCATCTTTCATGAGGACAAAATGGATATGTAGCCTAAGAAAGTGGTTGAGATGCACAGAGTTATCTTTCAATAGGGGCCACCTGCTCCCATAGTCAGGCAGCAGAGCCTGGATTGAGGCGTTCTACTAGAGATAGACGACCTCCTCACCGTTTTGCACCCTCTATGGACTATGTACTGGTTACAGATGCAAGAGAGCCTCTCACTTATGATGAGGCTATGCGCAGGGGTGATTGTCACTCTTGGGAGAGGGCTATGCAATCTGAGCTTAACTCATTGCATAAGAATCAGACTTGGGATTTGGTTTCCTTGCGTCAAGGTAAGAAGGCTTTGCCATGCAAGTGGTTGTACAAGTAGAAAAGTACCCCTAGACACCCCAAGCTGGCATACAAGGCTCAATTGGTTGCTAAGGGTTTTAAGCAGGAGCATGGTGTTGACTTTGATGAAGTTTTTTCTCTTGTGGTCAAGATGACCACCATATGCTTAGTCTTGGCCTTGGTTGCACAGCTTGACCTAGACTTGTACTAAATGGATGTCAAGATGACCTTTTTACATGGGGACTTGCATGATGAGATTTACATGGAGTAGCCTAAGGGCTTTGCACACCCTGGCAGGAAACACCTAGTGTGCAAGCTAAAGAAGAGTCTATATGGCTTGAAGGAAGCACCTAGGGAATGGTACCATAAGTTTGATACATTCATGCAGTCACAGGGCTACAACTGCAGTGGTATCGATCCGTGCTTGTACACCGAAGAAAGCTCGTGACGGTTCTTTACTGATTTTGGTACTCTTTATGGATGACATGCTTTTAACAGGGATAAATCATGAGGAGCTAGATGTTCTTAAGGCATAGCTCAAGAAGAGCTTTGAGATGAAATATTTGGGACATGCATCTTATATACTTGGTATGTATATTACGTATGATAGATCTCAGGGACTACTCTATCTGTCACAGAGGGAGTACATTCATAAAGTCCTTGAGCGCTTTTGCATGCAGGATGTTAAGCCTATTGGCTGTCCATTACCTTCTCATGTGAAGGTTTCATAGGCCGTTTGTCTACAGACACATAAGCAGAGGGCAGAGATGACCAAGATTCCCTATGCATCAGCCGTGGGCAGTCTTATATATGCCATGATAGCCACCTGTCCAGATATAGCTTTTGCAATTGGGATTGTGGCACGTTATATGGCTACACCTAGCAAGAAACATTGGGATGCCATGAAGGGTATCATGAGGTATCTGAAGGGCACAACAGATATGTGCCTTTGCTATGGCAGCCAAGATACAAGAGTCATGGGATACATTGACTCTGATTATGCAGGACATGTAGATAGTAGAAAGTTCACTTCTGGCTATGTGTTCACTTATGCTAGAGGGGCTATCTCTTGGATGTCCAGGGCGCAGAAGTACACGGCTCTTTCTACTACAGAGGTCGAGTATATTGCAGCCACCGAGGCTTGCAAGGAGGCTATCTGGTTAGGCAGTTTGATTCCAGACCTTGGTATGACAGATGTTATGTCTACACTGCATTCGGATTCTATGAGTGTTGTTCAGTTGGCCAAGAATCTGGACTTCCATGCGAAGACGAAACATATTGAGATGAGGTATCACTTTATTCGCGAGGTCATTGAGGACAAGTCTGTTGACCTTGTCAAGATTCCGACTGAGCAAAAACCTGCAAACTTACTCACGAAGAGCCTCACTACTACCGAGTGCTTTGCCTTCCTTAGGAGATTGATAGGCATTGGATGAGATGACGTCTTTTTCCTCATCCTGTTGTACATGTGTACATGTAGTACTGTCTTTTTCTTTTTTCTCTCGCACTGGAGCAAATTCACCTTTAAGTGGAAGGTTGTTGGGGGTAAAGGCACCTCTGCCTAGTCACCCGTGTATTACTACATTGATAATACCCGCCACTGCACAGTGCAGTGGCGGCGGGCGCTCGTCACAATCACTTATCCTTTATTCTTTTAGTGACAGTTTGAATAAAGGAAGGCCCGGCCACACATTGTGATTGTTAGAGTTGCCACTTTGAGTTTCACACTCTCTCTTACTCTTACTCTCCATCTACCATAGTTCTCACCGCCAAGCTTCTTCCTCCTGGGTTCCACTTCCCTTTCAACCTCCTTTATTACAGTTGGCACGATTTACGCTTGTGTGCTTGATCTCGGGCCCTCATCTCTAGATGGGCTCATGGCACCCAACTCGTTCTGCTTGCATAGTTGCTCTATAGATAGGCGTGTTGCCACATAACCATGTCTTCGTCTTCCTTCCTTTTCATCTCCTACTTTTCTTTTTTCTTCCTCTCTTCCTCTTCCTTGTTAGACTCTCTTTCGTCTTTCTGTAAGTCAATTTCTTCTTTTTTCCTACTTTCCTCCTCGGCCTTCTCTTGTGAGTCCTTTTATTTTGGTTTTTTGGGTTTTCGTTGGCTACTTTGCATTTCTCGTTCTTCTTTCTCATCCTCACTCACTGGAGTGTGGTTGTTGTTCATGGTGGTGAGGAGGTGACCTCTCTGGTGTTTCTCGAACTTCTTCTTCTTCACCCTGTCCTTCCCCTAGTTCTTCCCTTATTATGGCTATTAAGACCCCATTGAAGCCGATGGTAGAGGCCTTTGAGGATGACACTTTTCTATTTGCCTTAGTGGTAGAGGGGACTCTCCTCTTGCTTGTCTCTCTCCTCTTGCCAATGCTTTTGTTGAGGACTCAATGGTCTCTTGCACGAAGCCATTTAGGTTCACCTCATCAAAGGATCTTGCTGCAATGCTCTCTAGCATAGGCACGCTTGTGTGGACCATTACCTTGTCCATTCGTAGCATGGCACAGACATCTCTATTCGGCGGTCGCCTTTCAACCTTATTGGCTAGGCCTAATGCTTTTTCCACCAACTTCGGAGTCAACTCAATTTGGACTCGACAAGTTTCTTCTTCTTCTTGCACACTGATAGTGCACGGTTCCTAACAAAGGTCTCGAGGAACTCCGCACACTTCTCTCATAGTCAGCAGCTTGCTAGTTGCCTCCATGCACTTTTGCAGATGACATTGCTCGACAATCTACTTCACTGTTTGTTCCTTCATGGTGACATTCTCCAAGTCCAAGATATGCCTGAAAAGAAAAGGCCATATTTTGCCTGCTTTTCTTTGGAAAACGGCAACTTATTGGCTTTTTCTTGGCATGCCATATGTTGGGTACCTATCATGAAGCCATGTTCACCATTAGTGCTTTTCACAACAATTATTTGTAGAGAAAAAAGATCACATGTTTGTAGTATTGAAATGCTAAATTATAGGATTAAACTTCTCCCTCAAGCAGTCCATACATCCCAAATTTTATGACCCTTTTTCTTAATCGTGATTTGGTTTTGATTTGTTTTCATTTGCTTTTGAGTTTCATTTTTATTTCCACCTTATCCCCTCCCCCTGTGGAAAGAATAAGAATCATTCCTAGGATTATGGTTAAGGGGTTAAGGGCATTCCGCGCATGGTTACTGTATTTACTTTTGCATGAGCCAAGGATAAAAATTGGGGTTGTATTCCAATTGAGCATAGTGGTCCATATCACAAGGTTTGACACCTACTTGGGTGATGTAGGCGAGGACTTTGAGAAGGAAATCCCCGGAGTCGACTCTGCTAGCAATATAGAGCTCCTCTTCGGTGAGAATTAAATTTAAATATGGATGCTCTCATATGTGTTCCTCAAGGGGTCAATTACGAACAATGATCAACACCCTATAGGAAGTGGGAGCTGCATATGTCGGGTCATAGTCCACGGTTTTGATCGTGCGTATATGTTCAGCGTTTGTCATGACTTGGGATCCTTCTAGTTCCCATTGGAGTTGAAGAGCATACCATTTGCATAAGAAAGAGGAGTCATTGGCAGCAAGTTACTTCAATATTTTGATTTCGTGGTCTGTGGCATGCACTTTGCTCTTGATATAAGATATGATCAGGCGTTGATTACGTGCTTGTTCAATGGAAAGCTTGATATAGCAATGAGTTTCTCGGCTGCCTGGGAAGTTTTGATGAATACGAATTCAAATTTCTCCCATGAGCAAGGTAGCGTGCACATTCCATTGCTAAAGGCTCATCCAAAAGACCTAAGTCCATAGCCAATTGTAACTTTTAGTAAGCATGGTAAACATGGCATCCAATCATCTGAGGCAAGCAAGCAACCAAGTCATCACCTGTATTCTCAGCTAAGTCTGCACCAAGGTTAGAATGGATCTCCTTTGGTAAGAGGGTCTAAGGCATGGCTAGTGCGGTGGGTAGTGCATTGCTAGATGATTGGGTGATAGTTGGGGCGACAGTTGGGGTACTAGCAGGGCAAGGTTGAGGTGGTTTAGAAGTGGCAAGCTATAGTTTGGGTTGATAAACTTATTGAGTCTCTATGGGCTTAGGTTTTGGAAGGGTAATGAGCCCTATAGCCAGAGGCTTTAGTGACGATGATGCTCGATTCATCTTGATGCTTTGTGTGGTCAAGTTTGAGGATGGTGTTTGAGTAGTGTCATTGGTTGTCTTGGCTTTAGGTACCCAAATCCAAGTACTGCCCTTGTAATTGTTGAAATGCATGGATCTTGCATGTTGCTCTACTAAGTAGAAAATGCACTAAAATCACTGCTAAAACTGGCTGAAAGAGTAAATATCACCAAGAGAAGCACTTGTCCACCAAATATGACCAAGATAACATCAAATAGTAAGCATTATTCTCGTAGAAGTGCTCAAAATCCACAGATTTCAACTTGTTGTAATAAATGATAGCAATATGTAAAACTGTCCCAAAATGAAGCAGTCATCACTGATACATATGTAACTGCAACTGCGAGGTAGCAAGATACATCCAACAGTGAGTGTCAAGGGCCAAGAAGGTACCAAGAACTATCAAACCAATAACCTGTCAGGCAAGAGACATCTCATAGGTCTAGAAGTCATGCATGTAATTGGTCTCTTGGGGTAAGAGAAGAGACCAAGCATAAGCACAACTGAGAGAGCAAGAAGCTCAATGCATAATCAGCTAATATGCATACAAAACTGACAAACTTGTGACAGAGATAGGTGCCTGCCTCAATAGGCATATCAAAGTAGCCCACTACAGACAAACTGCAGACAAAAAGTTCTCAAGAGAGCAAATGCATGTAAATGTCCCACAAGCTAAAGCTCAAGTGTTAATAAGACTCTCTATACATCCAAATATACCAAGAGGCTCCCACAGGAAGTAAAGTCAGATGCAAAGAGAGCAAGCAATGTTTTAATACATTGAATACTTAGCATCAGACATGCCAAATCCCAGTAGGGTACATCCAGAGCATAAATCCCAAGCTATCTTTGACTCGTAAAGCATAAGCCTGAAAGCATTCAAAGAGCATGTAATTGACAACCAAATGTCATGCCCAGTAGGTCCAAAATGCTCAAATACATATGAAAACGAAACTCCAAGTAACTGTCAAGCATGGGCAAACCAAGTGGCATCCATATCTGACCAAAGCATAAATGCAAGAAGCCTAAATGTCAAGTAGTGACAATAGGCATAAACCGCGGTCCAAAGCATGCCACTGAAGCCAAATTTTAGTGAATGATGACCAAGGTGGAGCCTATTCCAAGCTCAAAAGCATTCTGGAACCAAAAAGAAGCATATGACAATCTCCACATACATCGGTATGATCATTCAATCCTCCAGTAAGCACCCCGTATAACCAAGAACCAATGCACACACCAAGTAAATGAGCTTTAGCCTAGTGTATTACAACAGCATATTTATTGTTAAATGAAGCTCAAACAGTGCCCAAATCTGCTCCAAATCAGTCCCAAAGCATAAACATAGCATCCCATAACATCCGGGCATCATCGGGCATTAATAGGCATCAAACAAGCAATGCCAAGAAGCATCAAACAGTAAATGTCAAGTGTTGCCATGTTTTGACAGTCTTGGGACTGTGTATATAGCAAGGGCTGAAGGGGGAAGCACTCGAATCAATCACCGGGAGCCAAGCACTAGTGCTGAGGAGTCCAACAATGATCGAAAAGGTTGCCAAGAGTGCTGGGAAGCCGGCGGAAAATGCCAGGGGCATGTCAGTCAAGCCCCCTAAAAATGTGCCACAATTTGCGCTAGCTATTCCTGGGGACTGGGGGGTCTTCAATAGTGCTCGGGGGCACTTGGCAATGTCGAGGGGACTCCAATGCAGCCCTGAAAGATGCCAATGAAGGTCTGGAAGCGTGGGGAGGAGGCGGGAGATCAAACATACCTGCAAATAAAGGTGCCATGGCTGCCATTGAAGCTCAGGTTGAAGCTCTTCAAATCCGAGCTGAAGAGAATGCCGGGAAAGCTCCAATTCCTTTGCTCTGATACCAATTGAAAGGGAAGTGGAGCCCAGGAGGAAGGAGCTTGGCAGTGAGAGCTATGGCAGATGGAGAGCAAGAGCAAGAGAGAGAGTGAAATTCAAAGTGGGAACTCCAACAACCACAATGTGTGGCCAAGCCTTCCTTTATTCAAACTGTCACTAAAAAAATAAAGAATAAGTGACTATGATGGGCATGCGCCACTTGCACTATGTAGTGGCGGGTACTATGAGTGTAATAATACATGAGTAGCTAGGCAGAGGCACCTTTACCCCCAACAAATGCAAGGGCAAGGCCTCGATCGATTCCATCTCTATCCTCATAGTACATGCCACTCCCACAATCATATCTGCACCAAGCTCCAAGGGCAAAGTGGATGCTACTAACCTCCTGGCTTGGGTGTAGTACTTTGTTAATAAGAAAATGGCCCAATGAATGGGGGAGGGTACCCCCATAATAGGAACTAAAAGATTGGTGGTAGTAGACGCCAAGTTTAGGCAGGATCCCAAGAAGCAAAGGATGGAAACTTCCACAACCTCTATGCCCACGACAGAGCTACCACCTATATGTTATGATGGATATGTCAAGGAGCTCCTCTCGTAACTAGAGAAGGCAAAGAAAGATAAGAGGATGGCAGTGGTGGTGGCTAAACTAGAGGCAAAAAAAGAGGCCATGGCTACATCACAATTAGAGAAAACTTGTTAATTGGCCATGTGCCAAAAGGAGATAAGTGAGCTAAAGGAGCAACTTTGAGTCAAGGACGAAGCAAAAACTGAGTGGCAGGCAAGGTTGAATGAAGAGACTCAAGCCCTAGTAAACCTGCAACGCCATAATAACAAGCTTGTGAGGCTCTACGAGGACCTGCAAAGGGAGATGGAAAAGGTCCATAAAGCCATAGAAGAGTTAGAGGTTGTGAGGGGAAGAGGGGCACGTGGATACAGAGATTGAGAAATTGAAGCAAGAGGCAATCTCAGAGCAAGAGGGGCAACACTTTCAGAGGACCAAGTGAATTGTAATGAGAGAAAAGTCAAAGCTTTGGCACGTAATCTGGCTTAGGTGGAAAAGGACAAAGTGCTAGCTAAGAGCAGAGCAGAGGTCGCTCAAGTGAGCTTTGAAGCCCAACAATATGCCTTCCTGCGCATATTGCTAGATATCACTCAAACGGAGAAAGGGGCCATTGACTCCATAAAGAGAAAGCTAGGGATTGCACACAAGGCCCTAAGAGCAAGCCTACAGATGCAACCCGTGGCTATCAACCTTGGCCTCGAGGAGCAACGAATCTATCTACTGCAACAAGCAGGCTAGCTGATGCGCTAGGGTTTGCTGAGGGGGCACAACAAGAAGACTAGCAAGGAGAAGGGGCTAGCACAAGCTTTGACATGGGACCTCATGAAGAAGAACTTGTCCCATAGCCTCCCCATGCCTAAAAGAACAGCATCACAACATGTAGACACCTCTGCTAAAAGAGAAGCAGAGCTTAAAAGAAAGAGGCAACAGATAGTGGAGAAATCAAGGCACAAATTGAATGCTAAGCCAACAATGGTGCCGACTGCACCAATCCCACCAAGGTAGGACAATGACCCAACAAGCTTCAATGCCAAACTTGTGATCTAGGAGCAACAAGAGACCGCTAGAATGCCCTTCGACCTTAATTTCTGATTCCCCGCCAACTTGCCCAAAGTATTGCCAATCAAGGTGGTGGAAGAGGTCATTAATGTGGGAAGCCGAATGGAACTCGGAGAGAGAGCAGAATCCCACCCTATGGGGGACTGAGGATGCATATTTTTTGTAGGATAAATTTTTTGAAGTACCCAGGGCTACGAAGGGCTACAAGTGCCAAACCACATGGAGGAGGCACATTTTTTACATGAACATGGATGCTTAGATGGCTTTTCGTAACACCCTACCCTTCGAGTAAAATAATCCAACCTTCATGCCATATCTGAGAAGGGTAGGAATGGATATAATCCAAGCATCCCCATAGTCGATATGACTTCCCACGGGTCTATAATGCCAATGCTACTAAACTTGAAGAGACCCTCACTTTCGCGCCAGAGGACCTATACGATTCCATAGTCCACTTCATCGAGACGAATTCTCCTCTTGCCCTGATCCCGCCTTCATCACTACCTATAATTATCTTAAACTACTTGGGATACTACTTAGATAAGATCCCGTGCCACAAGAGTATTGCCTTCCACCACTCTTTTTTCATCCCAATGGAATAGATAATTGCACCATGGCAAGACTGATGATGCGAGCAGCTCTACTTTCTTCGTTTTGCTTAGCCCTCTTGGAAGATATGAATGATAGCCGCTTCACATGCTGCAATCATTTATTTCTTTCGAGCACCACTCTCCAAGTGTGGTTGAACCTCAAAGGGTACTTGCAGAATTGAAAATTCCTTAGTAAATCTCGTAAGTCTCCAACTCCACCCTCTCTTGACACACGGATGATGAAGATTAGCTCTCATCATGACTATGTAATTTTTTTAATTAAAAAAGTACAAAAGTCACAAACACTACACCTAGGGGTCCTCAAGTTAGTAATGTCTGATGGCTTCAATTTGGCCAGCTTCATCCCTAACCCCCTAGGCCATTTTGATTTTCCACATCATGCTTAAGGCACCTCAAGGGCATGACTTCTTGACTTGTCTCCCTAAGCTGTGCATCGCACTTCAATAATGCACAAACTGGGTCCTCGATTGTGGGACATTACCCAAGCTTGCATGTGGTTGACCCAACTCCCAGCTCCACTAGCACGAGCACAATGCACCACATGGTAAGGTAGACACACCCCCAGGTAGTGCAACTTCTTTTCTTTTTAGGTACAAACAAAGGCTGCAACCCACCATGTCAAAGGCCCCATCATCTATGCAATAAATTCTTGGCCCCCACCACCTCAACCGAATAATCAACCTCTCCCCAAAACCAATCCCCACGAGACCCCATCATCATCGACTCACATGATTGCCCCTTTCAATCACAGATTCTTTATCAACTCAAAATTGCTAGTATCATGCAACTTGCAACTGTTTAGGAGGGGGGTAATGTTACATGATATATCACCATGCAGCCCACACAACGCAAAGAAAAACCAAGGAAGCACCTGTCAAAAAGTGAATGAAGAAGCTGATTCTGCTTTGATAGGCACACTGGAGGAGACATCAATCTCTCAACAATGTGGGGGAGCTCCAACTACTTTGGCAAGGTCCTCTCAAGGACAAGGAAGGTCATATCAAGGATGAAGGATGCCCACTCCAAGATGGAGGTAAGCACCAAATATTCTAGCAAGGCTCTCTCAAGGATAAGGGAGAACCTCCAAAGGCTCTTGCAGGGAAAGCGTGAGGCACAACATAATTCATTTTATAAGAAGTGCTGGCTTCCTCTTGCACAAGTGATAAAGTCTCTATGAACAAGGTGAAGGGATAAGGCAATTGAAAGGGATTGGAAAAAGTCATGTTAAGCTCGTGGTGTCACAACCTTGAAAGCGAGAGGGGGATTCGTCCAACACCATCTTAAAATTCAAAGGACCAATCCACCCACCATCAGCATCAAGGAGGGATTAGCCCCAACACCATATTCAATTACAAGGCTAATCCATCCCCTGTAAGGGCTTGTATATAAACTCAATAAAGCCATCTAGCTATAGCCATCCCACCTTCAAACTACTACCCATTAGTGCCATGGGATTGGCACTAGGCTAGGAGGGGGTTAATGTTAACCTCAGCATAAGAAGAATGTGAAAAAAGTGAAAAAGCACAAGTCAGAAGCTAAAAGAGGCAGCCCAAAAGGAAATTGGACACAATGGAAGAAGCAAGAAGGAAAACGAGCAAAAGAGCAAAGGCGGCCTCAAAAGCTAAGTCAAAAGAAAAAAGTGCATTTTGAAATGCAAGGCATCCCTAAAACTTTTTGTAAAAGAGTGCCAGGTGCCCTCTTGTGCAAATTGTAAAGGTAGATGGGCAGTACGAAGGAAATTAGGAAGATAGGAGGATAATGCAAAAGAGGATCTAGGCTAGCCATGTAAAAAAGGGGATAAGGGGATGATTGCCCAATATATATTTAGGGTTTTGTATATAAAGTTGAAAAGTGAATGAGAAGCTCATTCTTTGGTGTGTGGCAAAGTGGACTCATCTTCTTCTCTCATTCTTGCTTGCTTGTGTGTGCTTGAGAGAGGGAGTGTGAGAGTGTGTGAGGGTGAGGGATCAAGGAGAAGAAACTCTCCATCATCTCCTCTCTTATTCTCTTCTATTCTCTTACATATGGCTATGGAGGACGAAGCTTGAAGGTGAAGGCTTGAGGTTGCTTGAGCTCGCACTACGAATCGCGAAGCTACTAGTGTGCTTGAGGGAAGAGGAAACTTTCTTAGGCATCAAGGTAAGCTCATTATACCCCAGTAGGATTGAAGGTGCATCGGCTAGGTGAGATATAGCCATAGGTGTTCTCTTAAAATGCTTGAACAATAAGCGGTCTAGGGTCTTGGCGTTTGCAGGCCTCTACGCATGATGAGATTTACATGGAGTAGCCTAAGGGATTTGCAAAACATGGCAAGGAACACCTAGTGTGCAAATTGAGGAAGAGATTTTATGGCCTCAAGAAGAAACCTAGCAAAGTGGGAAGTTTGGTATATGCCATGATAGCCACTCATCCTTGCATAGCATTTTCAGTGATAGTTATGGCGCACTATATAGCTACACCTAGCAAATGGCATTGGGATGCCATCAAGGGCCATCAAGGGTATCATGAGATATTTGAAGGGCACAACAACTATGTGCATATGTTATGGTGGCTAAGATACACGAGTCATGGGACACACTGACTCTGATTATGCAGGACATGCAAACAATAGGAAGTCTACCTCTGGCTATGTCTTCACCTTTGTTGGAGGTGTTGTTTCTTGGATGTCCAAGGTGCAGAAATGCACGGTCCTATCTACTATAGAGGTGTAATATACTGCAACCATTAAGGCTTGCAAGGAGGCTCTCTGATTAGGTTGTCTTGTGGTGGTAGATATTGGCATTACCGATATGGTCCCTACATTGCATTTGGATTCCATGAGTGCTATTTAATTGGCCAAGAATCCGCTTGGTCTTCCATGCGAAGACCAAGCACATTGAGATGCATTACCAATTTATATGAGAGATCGTTGGAGGACAAGTCCATTGAGCTTGTGAAGATCTCAATTGACTGAAATCCTACAGATATGCTTACCTAAGGTCTCTTAATAGAGCATTTTGTCTCCCTTAGCAAGTTGATGGGGAAACACCCAATGGGATGAGATGAAGTTTATTCTCATCCAGTTGTACTTATGTACATTTGTACTTTGACACTTTTTTCTTGTTCTCTCCTCATTGGGCACACATTCACATTTAAGTGGGAGGTTATTTGGGGTAAAGGCACATGTGCCTAGCCACATGTGTATTAGTTACACTAACAGTACCCTCATACCCACAGCACAATTGTACACTGTAGGTAGTGGATGCCCATCACAATTACTTCAGTCTTTGTTCTTTCAATGACATTTGAATAAAGGGAAGGCTGGTCACACATTGAGTTCCCACATCTTATGTCTCTCTTTATCTCTCTTGCTCTTGCTCCTTCCACCACAACTATTGCTTCCACTTCATGCTTCCACTTTAGGTCTCACTCCCTTCATATTGATAGCTAGAGCACATTGACAATTGCATAGAATCTAGTGTTCCATGCATGTACTAAGCACATCAAGGTGCACTATCACTATGTCAAGGAGAAGCTCTCTATGTGATAGATCAACTTAGTCTGTGTGCCAACACAAGAGAACCTTGTAGATCCTTTCACAAAGGATTTGTCTTATGAGAAGTTTGAATCTTTCCACAAAGCTTTGGGCTTACTCCTGTTTGTGGATTGATCTAGTCCACTAAGCATGGCACTTATCTTTATGTGGGTGCAAACTCTTATTCGTGGCGTCACTCTTAGTGGGAATTTGCTACCATATTGTGGTAGTGATATGTGTGGACATACTTAGGACCATCCCTCTTTGGGAGGTTTTTTCACCTTAGCCTTATATATATACCTATTCATAGTTAGGACATATTTAGTCTTGTAAATTTTCTCCATTGACAACTCTCAATACACTTTGAACTGTGTTCTCTCAAGTTTCTTCTTCTTCTTCTCCAAGCTATATATATGCATTCCTACAACCCTAAATCTAGCATATCATAATAACTTATTGATTCCTAGCAAAAGAAGAGGGAAAAGGATTTGCACATGATTGCAAGCAAGCACTTATCATCACAAAACCAAGCTTGCAACTTGCAAGGCAGTACATTACTTGGAGTACACATGCATGTGTGTGTATGTGTAAAATGACATTCACTCTAGTGAACAAGAAAGGCCACAATCCCTACCTTTTTGAACTTCAAAGGGTTGTGTTAACTCTCCATTATACATATCATATGACATTCATGAAGCTTTACTCACTAGATTGTAATGGAAATTTATTCTTTTATTCCAATTGATCTAATTACTCTAGAAATTTTCGTTGGTTGTAATGCCATTCACAATAATAATAAGCAAGAAACTTGAGTAGTACAACCACTTCACATAAGCACAATTAGGTTGTTTCGTGAAATTTATTTGTTATAAATTTTTAATCATCTTAACAACAAAGACCACCTAATAGGAAATTCCCTACAAAATGCTAACCATGCAAGGCTAGTCTCAAAAGTGTAGGTCACCCTATGTGTTTGGAACAATTCTTAAAGCTAAGCCACATACATGTAAATTTTACTTGCATGGTAAATGGTAGTGCATCAAATCATTGTGTAGATAGGGAATGTGAATCCGATGCATTAATTCATAGAGTACCATATGTTGTTTACAAGCACTATTGATATTGAGATTGCCACATTTGGTGCATCCTATCTATTTTTCTCCATGATTTGGGAGGACTTGGTGGTCTCACAATCCACAATAATGTATTCATTCAATAAAAATAAAGTGACTAAATGATAAGATGTTTAGAAATCACTATATCCTATTCAAGAATACAAAGACTGAACTTTTTAGCACGAAATAATGAAAAATATATCATTAGAACATGGGTATTGGTGGCCAAAAATCATGAGTATTATTTCACCCCCTTAACATCATATTTGTTTACATTGTGTTCCAATTAGACTACTTGTACCCCTTCCCTACAAAGAGGTCCTCAAAGACTAGCACATCTCCTTATGTTTTCCAACACATTGGCCTATTTTCTTCCTACCATCATAGGGATTACCCAAAAAAGAAATGAAAGCCATATGTTCACTCTAGCCCATCAATGTTGTCTTCCTCCACCCTCCAATGCTAGAAATGCACCATTAGGTTTTGAGAAATCGAATCCCTCAAACACTCTCATTCCCAAGGCTATAACAAAGAGAAGACACGTACATTGGATAGAGGTTGATATGGCCAACACAATTGCTACATGTGATGAGGGTATGTCAATGGGAGAGTGTTGTAAAGGCAATTTGTCACAAGCACAATAGCCTTAGTAGGTTGGATAGGAATCAAATCCCTCAAATACTCTAATTTCCAAGGGTATAACTAAGAGAAGACACCTACTTTGGATAGAGGCTAATATGGGCAACACAATTGCTACGAGATTGCTACACATGATGAGGGTATGTCAATGGGAGAGCATTGTAGGCAAATTGTCACAAGCATAATAGCCTTAGTAGGTTGGAGAGGAATCAAATCCCTCAAATACTCCAATTGCCAAGGCTATAACAAAGAGAAGACACCTACCTATATTGGATAGAGGTTGATATGGCCAACACAATTTCTACACATGATGAGGATATGTCAATGGGATACTATTGTAGGTAAATTGTCACAAGCATAATAGCCCTAGTAGGTTGGATAGATGGAAGATTTAAAAAAGAAGACCCCCACCAAAAAAGAAGAAAAAAAGTTACAACTCTTATGAGAAGGAAGCTCTTCTCGATATTCCAAATGCAAAGCATTGGGCATTTGGTATCTTTAAGGTGCTTAAGTTTGAAGGTTTCTAAAATCTCTCAAATGCATGAGACCCCTTTTGCCAATCGTAACATCCCCACAAAGAGTTGGTGGGATGGACTTTGGAGGAGAAACCCACAACTTAGCTTTTTGAGCAATTAGCTTTTTGTCCAAAAGTTGTAATGACATTTCCATGATAACTTGTAAGCCATTTATAATCTACATAATTACCCATTGGGAAACACTTGGAATGTAGATGAAATAGGAGTATAGGGTAGCAAGGACAACAACATGCAAGTATTGGCTCGAAAGGGCTGAAAAGTTGTGTGTGGCATAACACCGGGCAATTGTGAATGGCTCATGATTCTTTATTGTGGCAGTGTTGTTGGAAAGGCCCTTCTTGATTAGTATATTTTTTAAGAGAAGAGAACCATGGAAAATTACTTGATGGAATGCGAAGATGGAGCTATTTTGTCAATGTAGAATAAAGCATGGATTATTGGGCAATTATTTGGGGCATGGCTAGAACCCTTTAAAAGTATAGTGACCAACCCTCCATCCCTCTTGAATCAGAACTTGCTGGGTGTTCATGGCAATAGAAGCCACACATGCCTTGAGATGGTACAAAAGGCCTAAGAGTGGGGCATAAACATCCTTACACATCCCACAAGCTCCAAACATGACATGTGTTTGTTTTTAAGCCCTTCAAGCCCAATTTTTGTAAAGGAGAGAAACCTTTGGCAAGCTTGAAGCTTCTCTGCAATGCAAATATGTGTGAGCTAGCTAGCATTGCATCTAGGGCCTTGACTACAACTTGCATAGAAATTTTTCCTGAAACACAATTTACAAAGGATGCTAAAGATGGCCTAAATGCCCAAGAAATGGTAGATCTCAGCCGCCATGTCCATAAAACATCGCTCATGGAAGAATTAAAAGGACATGCTGTTTCTACTCTTAGCCAATATCTAACACATGTATACTACGAAACCCTCCATCCAATAACATTGTGATGTTTTGAAATTGTTGGAAGTATCTTGAGAAAATGTGGCTATCACTCATGCGTATTGGGGGTGGTTTTATGATATTGAGAGGCAAAACAAATATCAAGAGACCAAAAGAGGTGAAAGAATCAAGCTCTTACTTAAGCTTGCAAGCACGAAAGGAAATAAGACAAATTTGTCAAAGAGTCTATGAAAAGATGGGAAAAACAATAACTTGTCTTTGAGAGAAAGCTTTAAATGAAGTCATGGGAGGGTGCACCATCAAGTGACCTACCTACCTTGCACATTCCTACCATGCAAGAGAGGTTGCAGTGTGCATACAAGTTGCAAAGCATAGCAGATAAGTGAAGAATGGATATGCATAGATTAGGATCCCCAGGTCAAGCCCAATTTAGCTAAGTACAAGCTAAGTAATATAGTCTACAATGTATTATTTTTTGTTGTAGCAGTATTTAAGTTGCTTATGGGGCAGCTGAGAGCATTTTGTAGCAATTGCAGTTCTTCTTTAGTAGCCCATACTAGTTACCTAACAACAATATGCTTTTGTTTTAGCACGATTGATTAAGAATTAGCTTGTATGCCCATCTTTCTCTCCTATTGTCTATTTCATATCATAATCATTTTGTAGGATGATGGTAACATATTGTAGCCTAAAACTTTTGCCTACAACATCTACAATAAATCCCCAGATGTTGATTCAAACGAGAAAAGTAAGCACTTTTTAAGTATTTTCTTAAGCAATAACTTAAATAGTGTAATTGGGTACAACCAGCAAGATATGTGACTCAAGTCCCATCAGTGATAGATAGAACTGTGTTATCTGTTGTTCTCCAATACACCATAAGCATGATTCACTAATCAAAATGGCACCAAAAGTGAAATTACAAATTGTTAAGATGTGATAAAAAAGCATGTCTGATTAGGCTATCATCAATTAACCTTACCTACTATAATGTCCCCATTACTTTGTTTATTTTAATAAACAATGTGCGTATGCATTCCAAAGAAATTTTATGTGTGTTGCACATTAAAAAAAAAAACTAACTCTAATTATGAAACTGACTCTACTTATGAAGATACTTGTTATTATTAATGAGGTATTATATGCCACTTCATGGAAGAAAGACTTGGGAAATCCTCCCAAGACGAGCTTATTAAAACTATGTTTGTAGTATAGAATAACAAAAAGAACTAGCCTACTGGATTGTCACTTGATAGTTAAGTGCACTTGGGTGACAACACTGCTGGGATGGGTGACCTCTTGGGAAGATTTTCCTATAAGCTAGTGGGAGCTTCTCCCTCACATGCATCCAACGGCACCAATGAAGCCTTTGTAGCCCATTACCAAGTATGCTAAGGCCAAGATGCCAAGGTTTATAACTTGGTCGCCGCCTTGGAGTGACACCCTCTCAACGATGCAACACACAGTGCATCCTCACCCATATATTTATCAATTTTTATCTTCACGCTGCAAAAACGGAGCCCCTCTCCCTGACATCATAAAAAATGCTAAAAGAAAAGTGTTCTCTCTTTATCATCGATGACATCATCGAAAATGCTAAAAAGCAAACGTCCCCTCTTTACCCCCCTCATTACTATATAAATAAGGGTAGAGTGTCACATCAAAAACAACAATAACCCGTGTAGAAGTCTCTCTGATGTTGACAAGACGAAGCTTTGCTGCAATAAGCCAAATCTCTCCCTCTCTCTTCACATCTACGTAGAAGCGCTGCTCGAATCTATCAGCTTCTTCCATGGCTCCCAAGAGACATCGAGATACTGAGCAAGGTCACGGTTAGAGAGCTCCCCAACATGAGGAATGTGGCCGCCACTGCTTAGGGAACTCAACACGATGCTAAAGTGCAAGCAGAAGTTAACCTTGAACCCATTCAAACTGAAGAACCAGCCATCCCACAACAAATTGAGGTTGCGGCCATAAACCGTAATCACGATGGATGACCGAACAAAGATAATCATGTTTTGTGTGTATATATATATATGTAAATGATTACTTTTTAATCTATTAACTCTACAATTTCCTAATGAGGAATAAGCTAGTCTGTTACATATGATCAGTTAGAACACACTTAAACTTCCAAAAACATGTTAGTGTTATCAATTGCTATTTAGAAAGGAACACGGGAATCGATAGAGGGGATAGATTCCATGCATCGCATACATTGACAAAGTATGTTAAAAATGTATTATGGTTATGACTACTTTTGGATTTGTGAATGATGAATTATGGCTCTTATGATTTCGTGCTTGCATAGATGGACAAATTGTGGATTATGATGGTTCGGGACGTTGGGATCCCCAACCCAATGCTCCTTAACACTATGTGAAGTGTGGAAAAGCTCACCTATGGGTGGGGGTCCTATGCTCCGAGGCAGGTAGGTGTTTTTTATTTTTGATCTCTCGAGCTTCTGAGAGGACAAAGGGCCGAGTGGTAAGTTCCCCTATTATGTAGGATGGCTCCTAAGGCTCATGGAAGCTCAAAGGGGCTCTGAGCCAGTAAATTCCCTCGTTGACTACGAATGGAGTGTGATCACATACAACCCAATCTCGAGGGATTAGAAGGTCCTAACGGTGTCTTTCTGCATAAAGACAGTTTTGTACAACTCTACGGAGTGATGATTTTGGATGTTACTATGAAATAAAGTATTAGATTTTCTAATTTGCTTGTTAAGTGCTAAAGATTGAGTTTAACAAACCCAATTTAACGGAGCAATAAAAGGAAGCTGATTTTATATGTCCAAACAGCGTGGTAGTATGCTCTACTAATTAGAAAACTAAGCAAACCCCATCAAGGAACGTGAGAGGCTTCAATCCTGACAATTGGACGCCTATGGCTGGGTGGATTCGATAAGTCGAGTGACTTTCTAATATTAGATAGAGCTGATTAAATTGTGACCCTCCCAATATTGGTAGGATTAGTTACTAGGTTTAACACCATTTTAGGGGGCCAGAGCTAAGGTTTTACCTTATGGGTAGGGGAATCGAGTTACACTCTCCCCCGCAGTCTCTCGCTCTCTTTGAGCCAAGTGCAGTGTTAACCTCACTCTTGCCTCTGATTGATTATAAAGTGGTCTTTCTTAGGTGGGTATCAGATTGCTGTTAGGGGTGACTTGTCCACACTTCCCTATGAAGTAGAACTGAGATTCCCATGTTCAACTAGGTCCAAGGTTTCCCATGGGGAGACAGGATGGTGATGTGCATGGATATGAATTTCGATCGACTATTAAGAGGACTCCTCTAAGTCTGTTGGAGGAGGTACCTTGCATCAATAAACCTTACCTACCTTCACTTAAGGTAAATATGCTACCCTATTCGACTTTGATATTAGTTTGCTTATACATACCCTTGGAAAATCTTGATTTGCATGGATTGGGGTTTTTAAAAATATCATATTGTGTCCCTTAGATTGTAAAAAAGCACAAATTTGAGATCCAAGATTTAGGGTTCTATTATGATTACTACTTTGTAGTGTTTTTGTCATTTGATATTTGATTGGGGGATGTTAAGATAGATTTTACTTGAAAGAGGTAGATGTCCTAAGTGATGAGTTCACATAGCACTCAAGGATCAATTATATAAAATATTTATGACAAAATTGGGGGTACAATTGCCAATGTATATGTTTTGTCTCTTATATCTCTAAGAAATCAAAATGAAACTTTGATAAAATCAAGGATAGTAGAGTGATCTGTCATATATAGACAGTTCAAAAAAACTACAAATGGGGAATTAAAGAGAATTCAATTATAAAGGTTACACCATTCAATAGAATTCAACAATAGGCTTCATTGCTTCATGTGGTATGGCAACGTCTCAATTTGATAGTCGCTTCAAATTACACTTGAGCTTACTCTATTTTATCTCATTGAATGTAGCATGCTTACTTGTTTCTTTTCTTTTTAATAAATGCTTCCACTCTTGGGCTAATCTACAAACACTCTTGAAGATTGCATTGGCTAACTTTTGAGGATTGTCATTGTTTAGGACTTGTTTTTTAGTCTTGTTTAGATGGGATTTTGACTTTTAAAAAGTTGACCAAAAAATATTTTTAATTAAAAGCAATTGGTCCTTTCTTGTTACTTTTCCCTTCCCTCCCTCTTCTTTTTATCAATCCGTTCACATGAATTACATTTTTGCACTTCTATTTCCATCCCCATTTATCAATATCTTTAATGAAAGCTTTCTCCTTATTATAGAATAGTTGAGAGCACTAAAATTTTATAGGACAAAAAAAAGATGATAAATTGAACTTTTGCAACCACTAAATAAGCAAATCTAGCAACTTGTAAAATGATAAACATCTAGCCCTTGCATATAAACAAAACTACTAGCCATATTACTTATCAGCTTAGTTGGAATCTCTTCATACTACTTTCCCTCCCAAACTTTGATTTTATTTTATTTAATGGCAAATGCTAATGCACGATAGTATGTTTGAAACTCGTGTTGGTAAGCTAATTAACAAAAAATAATATAATTAAAAGCTACATATATATATATATATATATATATGACTTGTCTTGAAGATGCTACTTACCACATGAGGGATTGGGGGACCAACATGTCCATATGTATTGCCACCTCCATCACAACTTCAAATCACACAAGTTATCTCAAGCATGTTGTAACTTTCAAAGACATGGCCTCCAAGGCAACTATAGAAATGATCACACTCTAAGACTCATGATCCAATCACTTTAGGAAAATTGAAACTCTAATGAAGAAAATCCAAAACATTTGGTGATAATGGTAATGCTCCCTGCACCATCAAACAAAAACCACCACGCAACCTTGCTTGTATATTGTTGAAAGCTAGATGATCCCAAAGTTGGGAAGGCATTTTATATGACATGTAGTCTTTAGAAAATTTGTATGTTATAATGCTCTAAATAATATCAACTTACATTCAACATTGGTTATAAATGAAAACTGAAAATAAGGACATACCAATATGTTGACCTAAGACACAGATGTATCAAATTGCTTTATCATTTTTTGAATTAGAAGGACATGTATTTGTATCAATTTGCTTGTGATGTGATCATTTTGGTCCATGATTCTTGCTATACACCTTCCTAAAATGGGCACATTGATTCAAGAGATCATGTAATCCAAGAAAGAGGAAGTTTTTACAACTTGAATTGCCACATCCTATGCTCTTTATTCATTCTAATCGCAAAGTGTGGCCAATTGACAAATTAGTAGCTCATACGAAAATGTAAACTTCTCATTTAGACAAACTATGGAAATGTACAACTTCTTCAGTCAAACTGCATAGAATGATAATGCATCCTAATTGGATGCTTAATAGGATGCCACGTTGTCAAGTGGTCAAGCATTCTTGATGTGAAATCCATACAATATTGATGTGGTTTGAAAGCATCCCTTGAGAAGCCAAAAAGTTCAAAAAACAAAAAATTAGATTTCTCTTAATCAAAACCAACTTGGAAATGACTAATTGAATAAACATTACCTTCAAGATCGCATCTAGTCATGACATGTAAAAGAAACAATGGTACATTTGAGATTGCATTTGATGAATGTAATTTAATAGACAAAATGTTTTAATGGTCATCATATGGGGAGTAGACTTTATGTGTAAGGCACATGTGGTTGAAGTAGAGAAATGGGGAGGAGGGAGCACATGTGGTTGAAGTAGCGAAATGGGGAGGAGGGAGCATGTGATGACGATGCACTTGTGGAGAGAATGAAGCCACTTGTGGAGGTATGGTGCTTGATGGTGTTACCATTGTAGATGCATGAAGCAAGTGGAGAGAGAGAGAGAGAGAGAGAGAGAGAGAGAGAGAGTAGTTTATTATCATCCACGGAGGGCCAAATTATGACCCATGGGACCTTTCTAGATATACAATGATTCTCTTCCCCCATGGTAGGAAAGGGTAGCTACAGTGAAAGAACGATTTATGTAGCGTGGTTATCTCGAAAGTGTAACATGCGGGTGATGAGATCCCCTAACTTCGATATAGGAGTAGTGGTCAAAAACTGGTGAAGTGGCCCCTGTAAAGGGATATCAAAGTTAGCCTGCATGTGTACGTATGCTGTGCATGTCATAATCATGTGCTCCTCTGATTCTACACTCTGTAGTCCACACAGCTTGCATGTGTGCGTATGCTGGGCATGTCATAATCATGTGCTCCTCTGATTCTACACTCTGTAGTCCACACAGCCTGCATGTGTCCGTATGCTGGGCATGTCATAATCATGTGCTCCTCTGATTCTACACTCTGTAGTCCACACAGCTTGCATAACCTCGTCTCTCTTGTCTGTCCACTCCATGCACCTGTCTTGATCAATAAAGTGTGTGGTTGAGTTCGAAGTCATGCAATACTTTGTCTAAATACCATTGAGAGCAGGTTGACTATGTGTGTGCCTCTACCTGCATGTAGGATTCCCAACATGAAGGATAGATATGCATACTGTAATAAGCAAGTTTGCCATTTGCTCCCTTGCTTTGATGTTTTGCTTGATACACTCGTAAGAATGTGTCCATGCATATATCTTCGGATGCCATATCTAGATATCTATCCACTCCCTACCCTTTAAACCATTTTCACATATCCAACACCCATCTCGTTGAAAGCACTTTACTTTTCCACGTTTTTTGTAGGCGTATGCTAGCATCGCATGCCCATTTGGGGAGCCTATTGTCATCCTTTTGACGTACTTGAGTGGCATATCTCAGTATGCAAATCATCGCATGTACCTCAATTAGCCGATGGTTAGTTTCCAAAAGCATAAGTACATATGGTGTGGTGCTTTTGATGCCCAAGTGTCTATGAATAAAAGCTTTTTGCAACTTCTCAATGTCGTTCCATGCAGACGAGAAGATGCTCCCCCCCACACTTCCACTCCATATAATACAGTCCTATAGAACATATGCATTAAAAATCATACAACATATTTTCCAGCATTTAGTATCTATACGGCTACAGTCATTTTCAAAGTGATAATACTTGTTTTTCCCTGCCGCTAATTGCCACTCCACACATGTATGCCATCTGTGGTCTGCATGTATCTCAATCCCCAAGTATTTGAAAGTAGATACTACCTCTATAGACTGTCTCGAATAATGTACTTTTGGTGGGGTCTTTGATTGCTTGGTGCGCACAACCATTAGCTTTGTTTTTGATACATTTACCATCAAACCACTATCTTGACAAAACCGCTCAAGAATCCCCATGGACTGTTGCATACATTCCCTAGTATATGTAAAGAAGACCACATTATCTGCATAAATGAGGAGCAAGATGGCAAACATACCAATATGTAGGCTTTTGGCTTCCTCTTCATTCATAGCCGTGAGAAGTATTTCCTCTAGCTTATCAATGCATAAACCAAATAATGTAGGGGAGAGCGTGCAACCTTGTTTGACTCCCATATTACTCTCAAATACTTGTGACAACCCATTGGGACCTCTAAGGTGGCACACCACTCGTTGATATATCCTGTAAATTCCCATGCACATATAATTTGGGACCCCTAGTTCTTGCATTTGTTGCCATAAGCCAACCCTTGGTACAATGTCAAAAGCCTTCTTAAAAGCCACAAAACAACAATATGAGGTTGCTCCCTCAAGCTGACTCTCATCCATAAGGACACATAAAGTAACCAAATTGTCTATAGTGTTATGACCAGGGCAAAAAAATGCTTGTCCATAAGCTCGTTTGTTATTATTTCTGCCAAATTACTCAATTGCATTTCCAGGATAGCGATGAATAGCTTTGCCATGGTTGAATTGACCATAATTGTGCGGTAGTTTGTGAGCAAATTGTGATCCCCTCCCTTATACAATGGTTGTATCCAATTCTCCTACCATTCTTGGGAAAAACCATATGCAAAATCATGATGTATCACATGCAACATAAACAGTCTTGTCTCCTTTGTTGTCCATTTCAACATCTCTACATTCAATTGCAAAGTATCACATGCTTTTCCATTAGCCATATTGTTGAGGGTTGCCTCCAATGTTTCTAAAGTGAATAGAGCACTAAATGGCTGTGTATGTACATCACATTTGACGGGCTGTACCCCTTTATGCATGTAAAGTTGGCATGCCAACATTTGTAAAATCCCCCATAACATTTGACCATTTGGTTTGCGAAATTCTCCATGCTTGCCTTGGACATTTCTCAAACTCCCTAGCATCTTCACTTTCTTTGGCCACTACATATCGTTGTCACTTTTTACACATGAGAGCATTATATCGGTTTTTTGCCTCACTTCGTTCTTGTCGCTTAGGGAGGATTTTTAACTTTCTATGTGCAGCTTTACATTCATCGTCAAACCATTTCTTGCATGGCAATCCTTTGATATTTTTGTGATTGCTTTTTGGTTTTCCAAAAAACTTCTATAGTCGTATTAAACATTGCATCTCTCAGATCAACCCATGTGCTCCTAGTAAGATTGCTCATATGACTATCTAGGTGACCAACAAATGCTTGTTTCTTGTCTACATCAATACGGAATGCACCAATACCTACTGTGTCCCCTACATATCCTACATGGTAGTGAATATCAAGTGTAAAGCCCAAAGCTATATGATCCGATTCTCGATGTTTTCCACCTAACCAGAACTCTCTAATCATGCATAGATCATTCATGTGTACCATTGCATAGTCTACCACACTGGAACCTCCACTAGCTGAGCAGCATGTGTATCCTTCAGTATTAGGGAAACAATTCATACCATTCAATATCGGCATGTGCAAACCATTAACCATATCCATCAAAGCACGTCCATGAGCGTTAATGTCTGTATCCTGAGAGTGTCTACACCAACGTGCATCTACATCCACAACCTCTTCCTTGTCTAGCTCATCACGTGCTATGGGCTAAAATTGCATACATCCAATACGTGCATATAAGTCACCTAAGACCATCACATGTCCTTGTTGCATATATGTGCATGCATCCATACTATTCAAAAGGTTCTTGCGAATCCACTTCATGTCGTGCATAGAAGGGGGATCCCTTATATGGAATGTAACATCCCGCAATGTATATCGGTGTAGTGTGCTTGAGCATAATCCATATGTGCCACTTATGTCGGTCTACTTTTATTTAACATTTGTATATGCATGCAACTCCTCCTGGCCCTCTTTTTCCTACATGTGGTTGATATGCGTTATGAATTATGTACCCTGGGATATCCGGAATTCTACATGTCTCCCGCTCCCATGTCTCGGCGAGGAACATAATGTTAGCATCACCAACCATAGCATCAATGCTTTCACCTTTATGCCACGGAAACCCTTTGTAATTCCAAAACAACACCTTCACAAGCGTGCAGCTCCCATGGGTCGCACATCTCTATGCATCCTTTGAAGTGTTATCACTAGATTTCTTTTGCTTATTGTATTGTTTCCGATGTTCAACCTGTTGCATGGGGGTGTGATCCTCATTAAAATAAAAATCTGTTCCCTTGAGGTATACTCGACTACTGTCTAAAAGTATAGTTCTCTTAGGTGCATCCAATAGAGTGCATACAATGGCTTTTGCCTTCCCATCGTCTTTCTTCTTGCCCATACATTAAGTATCAAAGATAGGTACATTTGCAAAATGCTTACCAAAAAACTCCCTGACTTCTGTAGTGAGAGATAATGCAATCTCATCATCTGTTTCGAGCAATCCCCAAATAACCAGGTTTTGGGCCTGCTTTTCTCTTTCTTTACGTTCACATGCATCCACAACATCTACCACTACATCACCAGAGAGAGAGAGAGAGAGAGAGAGAGAGAGAGAGAGAGAGAGAGAGAGAGAGAGAGAGAGAGAGAGAGAGAGAGAGAGAGAGAGAGAGAGAGAGAGAGAGAGAGAGAGAGAGAGAGAGAGAGAGAGGATGCATGGTAGCATGCCACACACTTGAAGTGGCACTATCAATGTATTGGATTGGCAATCCCACTTGGCAAGGGCTAGTCACAAAAATGGGGGATGCATGTACTATAACATCAAGCCTCTTTTGATGTTCTATTTTCAAAATTTATATTATATTTCCACCTCCAATTGCCATGTGGCAACCCCATACTTTTTGTGGGATATAGGGAGGGGTGGCCCTTGGTAGCGACATGTGGTCGAATGGATGACTCACTCTAGAAACTACTAGAAATGGGTGGGGTCCATTAGATGTCACTAAATAGATCCCCCTACCCTAATGAAAAATTGGACTTGTTCTCGCGAGGGGTTTTTTGAGGGGGGGGGGGTGTTTAAGGTCTTTTCAAAAATCTATTAAACCACCCCCCCCCTCTCCAAAGGAAACCCTTTCCCATTTTTGGGAGAAGGTTTCAAGGCCCACCTTCACCATCCCAAATTCGGGGAAAGTAGTATAATTTAATATTTTATTTGAAATGGGAGGTTTTTTAAAAACTCCCAATGTGTCTTCAATTTGCTATTGGAAATGGAAAACTTTCTAGAAAACCGTTTCATATTGGAAACCCACACATGAATAGCTCCTTGTGTGTAGCTTGATCGACCTGTGTGGGGATTTGCCTCCAGGGTATGTGTGTTCGAATCTAGCATTTTTCTTGATGTGTCAAATGTTGGTATGCTAGATGTTTGTTCGAATCTAGCAATCTAATGGTCCACTATTGCAAACATTCTGATTTGTCAATGTATTTCTGTGCCTTTTGCTTGCTCCTAGTTTGATGACATGTCAATTCGCGATGAAACATTTGTTGCATAATGCCATCGCATTTACGCAGCTCTATAGCATATCGGAAGCTTTAGTGATGCTTTCGCTTGAGAGAGCGAGGGTCATCAGTTTTGGTGACACTCTATTGGCCCCGTTACCCTAGCCTCTTAGCAATCTTTTGACGTGGAAAAGTAAAAGGGCCCTCTGGCAGCGTTGGAAGGATAAAGTCCAGAGGTTCAACTTGAAACTTTCCCGCCAAATCATTTCGATCTCAAAGGGGGCAGAAGTTCACCCTCGATCTCATCTCAGCTATGGTGGATGCGTCAGGCAGTTGGAGCTGTGTGCTAATCCAACAACGCCTCCTTACAAGAGCTCTTAGTAGGCTGTAAGTGTCATTGTCCGTCCTCCCTGAGAAATTTCCAATCATCCGATGCAAGCCGTGGAATCCCTAGCTTCTGGCTGTTCTCTTTTCAAAGGTCTGCCATTTCATCATGCATGCAAAGATTTATCAACCTCTGTATCCAGCAATTTCGCAGCTTTCAAAAGACTACTGTTCACGACAGAATATTACCGTGCCATGTCTTTTACAAGGACGCAGGGTTTCTCAACAGGAATGGGCATATGATAGCTTATAAGCACGTCGGAGAAGAATTTGTAGCTCGGTGTTTTTTCCCTCCTTGAGAATATCGGCCGGATGCTTGATAGCATGCAAATTAGTCAACTGAATGAGAAGATGCAAGATCGGATGGAGGTTATTGCTACGACTTGAAACAATTTGGAAATGTTTGAGCTGGATACCTTTTCGTGAAGTAGACCACAAGCGAGGAGGGCCATTCGAATGAAAGGGGAGGCAGAATTGTGAATTGAGCGATGATACAGAAAATAGAGACAGCCTGGAATCGTTTTTTACAGGCTAATTAGAGTGAAATACACAGAAAAGGAGCAGCTTGATGAAGGTGATACGGAGCTTGACAAACAGGAGGTAAAGTTTGGTAAAACCAGCAGATTCAGCTGATGTGATGAAGACGATTGCAGTGAAGGAAATCGAGCGCCTAGTGATTGCAGTGGATGTCTGCACATGGTTGTTACATCCAAATTCAAGTCGACTTGCATCCCTTATACAGCAATGTGTTCGCAAGGTCCTCTCCCACACATCACCATCATGCCGCTGGGCTTTTAAGTTGTTCGACTCCTCTTTGTCTCCATTCCCATCTCGATGTAAAATTGGCAAACTGTTAGGAAACTGGGCTTGTTCCTCTCGCTTTGACTCTGTCCTGCCCGGTGGTGATTCTCCTGCAATCCCTGAAGTGTATATGCAGTTCTGCTCTGCCCTCAACTGTCTTCAGTCCGAGCTTTTGAAAGATTCAGGAACTCCAGGCACAACTGTGGGGAACGGTAAAGCTGCCTTTGTTGCACTCTCTTTGCTGGAGCTTCTATGTGATTACGTATGGGATCCGTTACTTCCTGCACAAGAGGATTCTGCAGTTTTATCCAATGACCACCTTAGGTCTCCGATCCAATTCAACTCTAACACGGTCATTCTTTTCTCTAGCTTCCCTTCCACACAGAAAGATTTGGCCCATTTTCTTGATGCAGGACCCATTTCAACCCAAGCAGACCTGCTTACAAGGTTTTGCCCCATTTTTAAAAAGGCACGTGAGTCATTCTTGTCAAGAAACATACACCTTTGCTGGATCGATGTTCCCCTTACCATTTCTTCTATGGATCATTCACAAGAAATCATCCGAGGCAGATCTTCTATGGGTTGTTTCATAGGTCAGCTTGGTTGGTCTTCAGTTTGTATGGATGCTTTACTTGCTGGGCTCCATCTTATACCTTTCCCTATTCTCTGGCACAGTCTTGCTCATCCATTGGCTCAAGTATTTCACAAGCCTGCATTGGGCTTCTATAAAGTGTGCATTCAAGTCAAGGATGTCAGCAATAAACTGATGAACACAGTGCTATGTAAAGTAAAGTCTGTGTCACTTGGGAAGGCCTCAGAGACCCTTCTGAAGGGTAAAGTGCTCCAAATCACTTCATTTGTACCACGGAAAGACATATTGGCTTCCAAGAAGTTGATAACAGAGCAGGCCTTGTTACATCAAGAGTGTGTTGAATCTAGTCATTCTGGTGGGAAAGGAAGGTGGAAAAAAGCAGATCTATTGCAGCCTGACAAGGTTGACAGAGACGGTGCTGACAGACATCTTCTTGGTGATTATGTTTTAAGGCAACTTCAGCAGGAGGCAGTTGCTTTTGACGCTGGAAAACCTGCATGGCAACTGCTAATGCTATACTTAGCTAGGAAAGAAAGCTTGGCAGTTGTCGAGATCTGTAACAGGGGCTCTAAATTTTTGGCATTACTTGAGCCTTTGACAGTTCATCTTGCAGTTCTGAGCATCATTGACAGAAGTGTTCTAATTGAAACCATGTGTTCTAGCCTTCTAGATGACCAAGCAAGCTGTAAATATAAAAAATCTGTGCCAGCAAGTCCTCTGCATCACAGTAGACCTCAGAGAGACAGCAGGCCAGTTATTTCTGCTAGGAGTGTACCTTGTTCAGCAACGAGCTCAGCTCAGACTGAAAATTGTGGCACTAAACCATCTCAAAAACGAAAACCACTTTGTTCTCTTGATTCCTCAAGTCATGAAGAGTCGAATGCAGTTAGCCGACTGGCTGCAGGGAATGGCAGGAAAAGAGCTAAGCCAGTTTGTCCGGAGAAGCCAGATGAAGTTTTGCTATTTGCAGAACTGAAGGACTCCCTTGCTCTAGAGGAATTGTATTTGAAAAGTGAAAAACGCTCAAAGGTTCTGAAAGCTATGCGTTGTTGGATAAGGCAGTCCAAGGATGGTTTAAGCTTAAAGCGTAATGATAAGGAGAAGTCTGCTTCTTTATCCATGGAAGACCTTGCATGTTCTCAGACAGCTGCTGCAGAACATTCATTATCAAACACACAAAGGGAAATTAAGGGAACTTTCATCACATCCATTTGTGTCGTTGCTGGTTCTGACATTAGTTACCCGTCATTACTAAGTCCAGTTCTGCAAGATATTAATGAATCAGCTGGATCTCTGTTTCCTGATTCAGTTCACAACCTTTCCTTCCTTGAGACTTGCCCTCTTGCTGACAAGAAGGCAGATGCATCTACAAAGCTTACCTTGGAGGATGCCAAGATGTACATTGCTGCTTTAGAGGACAAGATCAGTAACTGTCTTGCTTCTCAGGAGATTGATCTATACAGTTTTGCTCGGCGGTTTGTTGCTGATACTCAAAGGGCACTTTGTGTTTTGCTGATGGATGAGGGTCAAAGACAAGGCCCAGAAAATTGCACGGAGCCTACCTTTCACATCCTTCTTATTGACAAGTTGATACAGCTTCTATTGAAGAAGCCGAAAAAGCTGTCCTTAAAATATAGGACTTGTCAACCACCAACTTTAGACTCTCAACATGTCAAAGGGGATGCTAACAGTTCATACTCCTCAGAAGGGAAAGTCAGAGAGTATCCTTCCTGCGTTTGTAAAATTTGAAAATATGTTTGAATCATTTGTAGGTAAGATATGCTATCCTTAATTGTCTCTCAGACATGAATTGCAGATTCTATTCCGATTGGAGATCCTCTCTTGTAGCCCTGAAATCTCAGGACAGAAATACATGGTGAGTGCTCTAGTGAATGAGATTTGCAAGCTGCTGGAGAATATTCAATTCAACCTGCCTGGGGGTGTTTTGGAGGGTGAGAGCCTTTTTGACTTTAGCAACAAAGTAATCAAAGAAAGGTCAGTTTTTGATTTCAAACTCTCTTTTCTCACTGGCTCTTTGATCTTCTAGATGATTCACTCTCCTATCTCTTTTTTCCTGCTTCTACCATCTTCTAGATTATTTGCTTTCAACCTATCTCTTTTCTTACTGTTTCTACAATTATCTAGCTATTTATTTGTTTCAGTGTCTTACTTTTGCAACTTGCTAATATGCTTGTTCAATGTCTTTGGACTGAGTTTACTGTGTTAGCAAACAGAATTAGTCAAATTTTGCATAAGTCCTGTTTGGAGCTGCAGCCTGCTAGAGGGATGTCACTTCAGACCTTGGGCTTTCAATGCCACTAAAACTGTTGAAATCTCAAGGCAATCAAGGTTTTAAATCATAGAGGTTTCTCAGATTGTTGTTTTTCCAATCACTCCACGTGAGCTTGTTTTATGGTCCATGGAGATTTTCTATTCCTTTAAAGAAGAGTTTTCACAAGAACCGCAAGGTTCCACATCCATCAGATGAAAAGGATAGAAGATGTTGAAGCAAGTTGTGCAGGTTACATTTGCAGATAATTTAAGATATGGTATACTCTGGAGTTCATGAAGGAGCTTTGGTATAGTAGCTCTTCAACACGAGATTTGATGATTGTGGTTCTTGTATTCAAACAAATAAGCTTTCATATATCCCTGAAATGCTGCATTGCTGTGTCAGTGAGGTCCATTTGACTTATTCCATATTCAACTTCTTCAGCTCAACTTGAGGCTTTGCCTAGGCTCTTGACTAGGTTGTCTCACTTGTGGTTGTTGTGTGGCTGTGCTAATTTATAGACATGTGTACGTACATGTGCATCAATATTTATTTGCAGCATAATGGTTTTGTAAGTCATGCACATGACATGTCTTGCCAACTTGAGCCCTTATTATAGTAGAAAAATGCCTATCATGGTCACTCAAAAGTGACTTTGTGTATATGATAAACAACTTTGACATGTTTAAAGTCCTCTGTGCTCTTATTTGCAACACTTCCAATCAAGATTGGTCATAGTTCTAGAAATTGATTCATCACCATCTTACCCAAAGATTGACATGCTCATTGTGTCATCCAAAGTTATGGGGACTATCATTTTCTCATATTGATACTCACATAAATGTTTGATCACCCTAGGTATATGGCCTAAAGGATCTACCATTAGACCACATGACTTGGTCCAATTGTGTGATTGTATTCAGGGCATGGATTATCATGGATGACGGTGCCTCCCATAACTTTTTAGATTATTTTATAGTTTGGAGTTGCTTTAGGTGGTCCTCAAGTGCACATTTGGTATGCAGTAGATTTAGACTAGGGAAAACAAGTTTGGAATGTCCAAGAAAAGTTTGTGGGTATAGTAATTCAAGTGTATCATGATGCTTTGACATTCTAGACCATGGATGTGGATCATTGTGTAGACATTGGATGTATGGTTTGACTCACTCTACTATGTAGCTGTCGACATTATAATCTTGATTTCAACAAGAAGGGAGTGCACTTTAGCCCATTTTCAATGCTAACATAAAGCAACTTGAATCTCTTGGTTTGTCACATGGTGGCAAGGGAACTATCCGTCTCCTCCATTATCATCTGGCTTGCCATTGAACTTCAAAATGATAGGTTTCTTAGCCATCGCCGCTTGCTCCTTCTTGGTATAGGAGATTTTGAGATTTGCTTGTTAGAGAATCAGCCCTTGTATGAATGGTGGGTATGCTCCACTTGTACGGATGGAGATTTTGGCTTGGGAAAGTGGTGAGGATTATCCCATGCTTGGAGATCTAGGCGACAGGTGGTTGCTACTACCAGTTCAACGTGAGCCTTTAGAGATTGAGGCTCCATAGGGGGAGATCAAAATATGACTGTTGTGAAAGCAAACTAGAGAGATAGTGGGGTTTGCAGAGAGAAACATAGAGTATGTACGGAAAACACTCGGAGAGAGGAGTAACTCAAAAAACATAGAAGAAGAATACGATGGATGATGAATCATTGAATCATGCTAAGTGAGTTGAGTTGATACAACGGAGTCGAAGTTTTGAAGATAACTACATATCCTGCCAGAATCACACGGTAGTACTTGTAGGGAATCTACACAATGAAGGGAGCAAAATGCAATCCTCCAGCAGTAGGATATCGAAGGTAATGCTGAATGGTGAGGGAAAGTATAGCCAACTTTAGAGGGAGCGAAATGCAATCCTCAAGAGTTGTTAGAGATGAAGGATATGCTGAAATCTATTTGAGATGATGGTTGCTATCAAGGCGACTGTTGGGCAGCCAATTGGAGAAAAAAACACAATAACATTTAATGAAGATCTCTCTCGTAAGTGGTTGTAAACATGCGATTGTTGAGCAACCCTTCAGGAGTGAAGAAAACACAAATATGTATGTATTTGATGTGGGCTTGATAAAGAGGTTGTAACTTGTTGTAGATGGTGTGAAACTACTGCAACTTGACGCTAGATGATGTAGGCTACAAAACACCAGTGGAGATGGATGTAGAAGCCATGACTCGTGATCTTCCTTGTGGGGTATGAACTATAGTGGGGAGGATGGTGAGAGGAGAGAAGAATGTGGAAGAGAGTGATAGAGTGCTAGAAGGAATGAATGTGTGGGATCATGAATGAGGGAAGTTAATGTCATATTTATAGGCACAGGTTGTCTCGAGTGGCGCCCATTGAAGTCTCTAGGGTGGCACTCGACTCTCTCGGGAGGCCCCTAGAGAGCCTTTTTGGGGTTGTAAATGGAAACCAAAATAGAAATGAAGGACGGAAAAATGTATTGTGAATGATTTGGTTTCTCAATAGCTCCTCTTAGGCCCAAATAGAAGCGAAAAAGATGAGTGTGATAGAGAAGAAGATCACCCCATGGATCCTAGTGTTCCACTTGTAAGGTAACATGTAGTGAAGGACAGTAGACATGACGAGTTGATAGAACCCAAAACTCAACCTCGGGAGAGAAACCGGGAGCTTTGTTACTCCATGTTGGAGGGTATACGAAGGCCTAGCCACCAAGCCATGGCTGAAAGATCCAAAGCCCCGAACTATGAAGAACCCATAGAACTTGGGTGTCAATGGTGAAAAGAGGATGAGTAAAAGGATGAGGAAATGGGGGATGAAATGGGTGATGTGGCATAGAGATGTCAACCATCCCAACAAGGTAAAGACAAGGTGTGAAAAGACTCGTAGGATGAGAAAGAACTCTCTTTGAAGTTGAAGGAATAGAATCCCTTGTGAGATGGAGACAGGATTGAAGCTTAGCACAGAGTGCAGTAGATAGTGTGAGTGTGAAGCACAAGACCCAATACAATAGATTGAAAGAGTATAATCTGAAAGTATAAGGCACAACCCTTAAACCTTAGGGTTGTAGGGGGTGTTCACACCCGAACACAATAAGTGCCCATAAGAGTGTGACATAAGCACATACGAAATAAGACCATAAGTATGGGGGAAAAAACCTCTCGTATCGAGAGTAAAAGTGCCTCAGTGTCCTACTGATCTCATTGACACTCTATGTGAGCGTAGGTGTAGGTGAGGCGTAAGTGAAATACCCAACAAACCCCCTTGGAGTGAAGAGTGATCAAGAGTACAAGGATCATCCGCCACCAAAGGTGATCAAATTTAAAGCATTGCGAAATGCTTCAAATTTGTTACGAGGAAGAGCTTTGGTGGAAATGTCGGTCACATTACTGGTGGTAGGACAATAGACAAGGTTGATATCACCTGCATGTAGCCTCTCTCTGACAAAGTGATAAAGTATCTCAATGTGTTTCGTGCGTGCATGAAACACTGGGTTCCATGCCACTGCAATGGCACTCTGACTATCAGTGAACAAAGAAAGGAGTAGGTTCCGTAACAGATACATCTAGATCAGCTAGCAAGCGTCTAATCCATACGTATTCAATTGTGGTAGTGAAAGCTACCTTGTATTCAGCTTTACATGATGATGTGGCAATAGTGGATTGTTTCTTGTTAAGCCAAGATATGCAAGATGAGCCAAGAGAGAAACAATTGCCAATAGTGGAGTGATGTGAATCATAATCACCAGCCCAATCAAAATCACTGTAAGCATTTAACTGTAGTGGTCCCCCTTGGCATAAAGCGATCCAAGAGATCTAGTACCCTGCAAGTAACGAAAGACACGCTTAACAGCTTACCAATGTGACATGGGTGGTTGATGCATATATCTGCTCAAGGCTGAAACTGCAAACTGTATGTCCGGCCTAGTGTTGCATAGTTAAATAAGACATCCAATTGCTAGAGCATATGTGTGTATATCAAACAAATCACTGTCATCATGTAATGTCACTTTTAGTCTAGGTTCCATTGGTGTACAGATTGGCTTGCAATCCTATAAGCCAAAATTCTCAAGAAGTTTACCAATGTATCTTGATTGTGATAAATCAATATCTCTAGCATCATGTATGAATTGAATCCCCAAGTAATAATGCAAAGACCCCAAGTTTGACATGTCAAAAGTTTGCTACAAATTTAGTTTGAATGCTGAAATCTGATCAGCATGTGTCCCTGTAAGCAAGAGATCGTCAACATATAGACAAATGATCAACATGGATCCCCCCTCTTTACATACGTAAAGGGTAGACTTAGATGAGATGTTTACAAACTAAGCAAGAAAGCATCTATCTTTGCATACCAAGCTCTTGGAGCTTGTTTTAAACCATATAAAGCTTTTTTCAGCTTGCAAACCAAGTGTTCCGATCCCTCAACTCTGCAAAACCAATGGGCTGTTGTACATATACTTTCTCATGAAGTTTCCCATGTAAAAATGCAGTTTTAATATCCAATTGATGCACAGTCCATCCATAATGGGCAGCCAAAGCAACCATAGACCTGATGGTCGTCATTCGACTTAAACCTTAGGGTTGTAGGGGGTGTTCACACCCGAACACGATAAGTGCTCGAAAGTGTGTGACATAAGCACATACGAAATAAGACCATAAGTCTGGGGAAAAAACCTCTCGTACTGAGAATAAAAAGTGCCCTAGTGTCCTACTGATCACCGACACTCCTATGTGAGTGTAGGCGTAAGTGAGGGGTAAGTGAAATACCCAACATCCCTCTCTAAAGAAGGAAGATAAGCACTATCAAAATCCCCCATTGAATTCCCTATGAGAGAGAGGGAATCAAGAAACTCATGGATTATGTCCTTGAAAATATCTAAAGACAAAGGAAATGTTGGTGGTGGTGTTGAAGAATGTATTGGGGGCCCCATCGGAACAGAGGCTAGGTAGCTCCCAAAGGTGGCCTCTCAAACTTGAGTAGAAGAGGGAGTGGAGGGAGGGGGCATCATATAGAATCTCCTCGATGCCCACATTCGAGTCATTGTCCATGGAGCAAGACAAGGGAGGTGAAGAAATAGATAGCTCTTGGAGAGCAAGGGGTGGATAACAATCATTGTCTCTCAGTGGAGTAGATTGTAGAGCCAAAGGAGAGGAAGGAGTCAAACAACCTTTGTCTCTTGAAGGAGAAGATTGATGAGATGACGGTATCCAACAATCTTTGTTTCTTGGTGGAGTAGATTGCGGAATTGTAGATCATGGTTGTGGAAGCCATTGGACTTGAAAATAGGTGGGGGAAACCATCGTAGCGCATTGCGATGGTCTCCAAGAGGTTGTGGCACATGATGATTCTCCTTTGATCATAAGGACTTAATGTGCATCAAATGTGTCTTATTACCTTGAGTGTAATAGTTTGATAGCTGATGTAGAATGATCTCTATGGCTAGAAGGGAGATGTGGCATAAAGAGCGTTAGGACATAAACACATATATTGTAGTAGTGTAGGGAGCAAAGATCAAAGTCGACAATCTTTGGTGGTATGAGTGTTCTTGTTGCAATAGGAGCACCAAGTGGACATTTGTTAGGAGAAGCCATAGCACTAGAGTATCAACCTATAAAAGGGAAGGTGGGAGGGAGGAGAAGATGAGGATAACTCTTGACGATGCAGCAGAAATTGGGGGGGGGGATTATAAATCAGAAGATGTTGTTGCTCTTGCAACTTGTCTCTGCCTCCTTTGATGCATAGGATCTTCTTGGCTAAATGTATTGAATGACTTGGTTTCTCAACATGCAATCCATTGCTACTGTCAACACTACTGATTTTTAGTCTTCTTTGATCGACTGATCGCGAATGGGTAGAGCACACCTAGTGCAATATCTATTTTCTTCTTGTTTTTTTGTTGGTATTCTTGAAGGACATGGTCACCATGTATGATTGGGGGATTGCGTGGATCGGGACCATTTAGACCAATTACCATCCTATTATTCTCTCCCTTCACATTCTTTTGGGGCTACTAGTCCTTGATTGGCAAGATTGGTACCTGTTGTGCAGGTGTGTGCTCTACCTTTTTTGCTTGCATTCAAGAAGCTAGATGGGACGAACTACTCTCCATGGTCCTAGGAAGTTGAGTGTATCCTCGACATCTATGACCTTCAAGATCTTGTTACAATCCCTATATCTCTATCTACCATGGATCCCCATGTTGGTGTAACCTTGGACTCCATAGCTTTATGGGCTCGGCCAAATGTCAGAGTTGGCTCTTTTCTGTTTTTGAGTCATGTTTTGTGCTCATGTATGTAAGATGTATCTACACCGCTGCAGATATTTGGAAAAGATTAGCATCTCTCTACCAAATCCAAACATCATTTATCTCTTTAGTTGAAGCTATGATAGCTATAGCCTCTCTCTCTCTGTCTTGTAGATTCCTCTAGAATGAGGGATCACATCAACAAGATGGAGGAGATTTGGATGAGCTTATATCCCTTCGTAAGGACATTCCTTCGAAGGACCTAGTTGTGACACTTCTCTCATATCTTTCATCATCGACCTATGATGTGTTTTACACCAATCTTCTCACCTCTTGTATACAGGAGACTATCACTTGGGAGGAACAATGAAATAAAAAGAGCTTCCTTATGCTTATGGTGATACATTGTTGCGTTTACCAATTTCTAGCCTCTAGACTATAGTGATTTGGTGACCAGCTTGCTGCCTTTTCATATTCAATACTCTCTCGTGAAGAAAAATCTAACACAAACACAAATAATACCATATTACAAAGCACGGACTGATAGGACAACACAATTAGGTTAGGGTAACTCAGAGACAATGAACACAGAGAATGAATGAAATGATATGACTATTGAATATACAATGCTCATGTAGCAAACACACTATGTAGTGAATGAATATTGTATCTCAAACTCCTATATCTCAAGGATCAGGGTAGGGGTAATGAGCTAGAGAGTGTGTCGTACTTCGGATCCCGAATCGCAGCAAGGTAGCCTTTGGATATCGAACACTAGCAAATGCAGCTAAGGAAGGTTGGATTTGAATGCAGGCAGCAGTGCAAGAGAGATAAAGACTAAAAACATAGGAGAGAGAAAAACTAAAAATGCAAGGTGCAAGCGAGAGAAAACAACAAACGTAGGTTGTAGGAGAGAGAAAGACTAAAAATGCAAGTGAGGAGAGAGAAAGACTAAAAACGTAGGAAAAACCAGAAGCAAGAGTCAACATGTTGAAATTAGCTCTGTATTGTGTGTGATAGGTTGGAAACATGCGCCAGACTATTGTAGACAGCAATGGCCAGCTTGGACCATGATATCCTTTGCGTTCAGGGTGTGGGTAACAAGCTAAAATACCTAAAATTTGCAAAAAACGAGATTAAGGCTGAATGGAGGGCAGCATATCTATTTATAGAAAGTTTGGGCCCTCTTAAGTGGGTTTGTGCTTATGGGATATAGATACTCTCTAGGAGCACATTTCTTTTTAAATAAACAAGGTTTCTTCCTTAATTAATCATGGTTCTTGATACCACACAAAGATTGATATCATGTTCCTCTTTTTTTTTTGGGTATCAACATCCATGGTTGAGAAGGGATTCTTACTCTTTCTTGGTATTTTATAGGTTTCAGCATTTGTCTTCAACATCAGCCTCCCTTTCCTATTGTACCTTTCCTTTGCATTGCATGTCATCATCATCTTTGAAAAAAGGGTGCTTAGACAAGTTAACAATTTCTCCTTGAGGGACATTGTCCAAGTGGCACCTGTTGCATGTGTATTCTCATCATGTAGCATTACTCTATGCATCTCATTGAGTATCCTTGAGTGGATATTGAGTTATTTTGATTGGTGGTTTTTCTACCACCTTATCACCACATCTTTCTTATTTTTTCATCTTTTCTCCGATTACACCCTTGGGTGGTTAGAATAGCTTGTCTATTTTGTGATGTGGTGGATCTAACCATCCTTTTTTATTCTTCCACGAGAGCGCAAGTACTTGATAGACTACAAACCATATCTTATTCCAAAAAGAAAAAAGAAAAAAAAAAGAAAATGGTTCCATTCACCTTTGCAAGTCTTGGTAGGCCACTAGGAGCTGATGGGCACCCTTTGTTTGATGCCTTGAACTTTTTGGGGTCATCACTTGGGCTCCCTTGATAAGATAACCATCACCTTTGTAGTCTTGGTAGGCCATTGGGTAGTTGATGTGCACCCTTTGTTTGATGCCTTGAATGCTTTGGGGTAAAATGGGTTCAACTTTTTCTTCTAGTTCCTTCTTGGTTTCAATCTTGGGCCTAAGAGGGGGTGTCAAGCAAAAGTGCATTACAAATTGATTAGCTCTTTAAAACAGCCCCAACACATGTAAATTACGAAAAGTTTCATTTATTTGTTGGTGATCCTAGAAAATTTTTATGTCCCATAAGCAAAACTCTAATTTGGGAGGTTTCTTCTCCATCTACAAATAGACAAGCTGCCCACCATTCAGCTTATCCTTGTTTTGTAGGTTTCCACCTTCAGCACTTCCTCCAGTGGTTGTTCAGCCTTGTTTCCATGTCATCATCAGCCCTTGGCACGTGTCCACTGCTGTTGTGCACTGTTCCTAGATGTTGGTGACTGCTCCTTCAGACCTAGACAGCTGCATTTTCAGGTTTTGCAGGCCACCTTGCTCTTCAGCCATCTCTTGTACATCAGCTAGTTGGCATTTTCATTAGTGCAGGGCCCTTTGGTATCTGACACACCTTCCTCAGCTGTTGCCTTGTTGCCCACAATCTCAGTGACTAGATTTCAGCCTCCAATTGGTGGTACATTGCTGCGTTTACCAGTTTCTAGCCTTCGGATTGATGTGTTTGGGTGACTAGCCTACTGCCCTTCGATATTCAGCACTCTCTTAGCTTTGCTTGGTGGTTACAACACTCGAGATCTGTCTTTGGTGGACATCACACCCCAACTACTCCCTTAGCCCACTCCCATGAGAGCCACCAACTATTGAAAAGATTTGCCCTTGAACACTCTATACATTCTCTCATTCATTTACAACATTGATTCATTCACTTTAGAGTTCTCTTTCTTCTTTGTTTGTGTTTTTGCGTTTTGCGTTTTGCGTTTAGGGTTGCGTTTATTGTGTTACCGTTTAAGTTAGTGTCTCAATTGTGTTCATACATTTTATGTTTGTTCTGTGCAGGCCTTAGCATTCTTCTCAATTGGTGCTTGAGTCGGATGTGTGTCAAGGAGACAGATTTTAGCGGAGCTAGTGCACTCGGACTAAAGATGATAGAATAAGTTTGTAAAGTCTAAAGAGCAATGCTATTAGAGTATACAAGATGATTACTTGGGGGTAACATGCCAAAACCTCCATGGTATATGCCTCATGCACAATATCTGCTACAATATACAAGCAAGTATATAGATGGGATTTGATACATCATACATAAATGATCATACTAATAAGAGAATTGTAGAGAGAGAGAGAGAGAGTTATAGTAATGTCTACAAAAGGCCAAATCGGCCTATGAGACCAAAATGCTACGTTTGAAAATTTAGGGGAATTCCATGTTCCAAAATAGCTAACATCTAATGCTATGACTATCTAAATGGAAAATAAATAGTGAACAATGCATAGTTGATGAATACAAAATGATGTCTAAGCCCAATACAGTGTGAAATTGCTTAAGAAGCAGTCTCATCTCATGATATCTCTCATGGGTTTGTCTAGCATAGAGTAGGGTCCCCCTATAATGGTGTAATATGCTTTGTACTTGTAGATGATGCCTCTTGTAAGGGTGTGGACTAGTTGGCCATGGGTGGCAGACTCTGCATCTCTCTGTGGTTGTGTCTAAGGTGGTCCCCTGTGGTGGGGTTGTTGGTTGGACTAGGGAGTGCTCCGTGATGGAGTAGTCGATGCTCTATAGAACTCCATGAGTGTACATTGGTGTGTGGCTTCATGTCTCTACTGTTGGGTTTGTAAGATATGCTCTTTATGGCGGTGTAGCTTTAGTAAGAAGAGCTTGAGACATCTCTGATCGGTGAAATCCATAACCTTGGATAGTGGGTCAAATTTCTCTTAGAAGAAGTAATGGAAGCACCCTTGGATTTCATAGTACATCTGGCATTTGCATAAGTAGTGCTCCTCTTTGATCTGACAAAGCTAGCAAATCCTATCCTTTGAGAAGAGGAAGTGTACATTGTATCCAATTATCTAAATGTGGAGCTGATGTGAGGATGCATGGAGTTGCCCAATGGCACATTGCACACCGTGAGATAGGTGTGCATCCATGTATCTTGGGCAAACAAGAAAACCATCAGGGGATATGTGTAGAAGATGCTTTTGGTAGAAAGCCATCTTCGTCCCCAAATCCTTAGTAGGTGTTACCCATGTCTTGGCTATGTGTATTTATATAATGTCCATCCTAATGATGTGGTTTAGCTCCTCTTGGTTGAGCTCCAAGTGGGGGTAATCCATATAAGTGTAGCCATGCCTTTGTTCGGGCATACCAGCACTCAATATCCCCTTGTAATGCTAGCTATTTAGATGACTCTAGTGCAAGCCCGGAGTATCTTTGTCTTGGTACGGTCCAAAGCCCATATAGGAAAGTCACTGTTTGGAAGAGGAACTTTATCACTAGAGGTGGTGCTCCCATCTTTGCTTTGATAATCTTATGTGGTACAAAGGGCTTACTTTGAACCATCCGAAAATCATTAGTGCAAGGGGTCTCTCCATTTGCTCCCACCTCTCATATATCTCCTCTCCCTTGATTAGTGGTTGATCTTGTGTGGCTCTCCTCGTGTGGTAGAGGCTCGGTCCCCATATGGGGCCCCTATATAGAAGTTGGTGTGACTAAAGTGTCAAAGAGCCAAAGCTTCGTCCGAGGCTTCTAAAACTGTATGCGTGCGCATTGGCTCTCCATGGCTCCCAAAGCCGCATAGCCTCGTGTCAATCTATCCTCAACTGCTCTCCTCAAAGTGTATCTCGGTCGTGAAAATATAATCCCTAAGTAGACATATCTCTAGACCACCTTCCCTATCTCCTCTCCATATGTGAAATGGGGTATTGATCGCCGAATCCACTCGGAGGAAGTGTTAAACACCATAATCTTGGTTTTTCCAAGGTTCATTGTGAGATCCTTGGCTTGACAAAAGGCTTGCGGTGTATTTAGGTGGCATTGCAGTCCCTCTGGTGTGCTAGAGATGAGGACTATGTTATCGGCATGTAGTAGTATGGGTCTCAATGTCTCCCTAGGCCACCTCCCTCTCCTCCAAGTCCATCAATGCACTCTAATATCTCATCAATATAGAGACTGAATAGAGTAGGTGAAAGTGGGCATCCCTGTTTCATCCCAATAGTGTTGGTGATCTCCTTTGACAGCCCTCATGGTGCTCGTACTCACCTTGTAACAAACTCTCGTACAATGCTAATATCTCCCATCTCATCTCCATCAGGACCTCTAGCTCCTGTAGTCTCTTCATAAGCCTAGCATGTGGTACTGTGTACTAGTCCATCATTGTTTGTTTTGGAGTCTATCGATGGCATTGGGAACCATCGTTGTGTTGAAGAAGATAGATGATGTGAGTCTGTTCTTTGGTGGTTGGGGTAACAGGGGCTGCCCATGTATTTGGTATAATGAGGTAGCATATGTATACAACATGTTTGGGGAAGTGATAGAGAGAGAGAGTGTGTGTGTCTGTGTATACGCAATACGGATTGTACCATATTATGTATGCAAATAACCTTGATTAGTGGTGTTGGCACCTTGCCACTATTGTCTCCATTTGAAAGGCCCTACATCTTTTGGACTTGGGCTCCCACCTTCTCTACTTATCACATTTGTGACAAGATAGGTCATTGGAAGAAGAATTGCCTTGATAAGGATAAGGACACCAAAAAGAAGAAAACTATGAAGGATTCAAAGAGCATCTTTGGCACCCTGTCATGTAGCAATGATGGCTTCATAGCCTCATGAGTGGATTGTGGGTAGTGGTGCTTCTAGCCACATGACTCCTTTTACAGATGGTATTTGGTGATAACTCTTCGGTCCCTATCAAAGGCAAAGGTGATATACAATTGATTCTAGATGGGCAAGAGGTTGCCTACATATTAAAAGTTCTCTATGTGCCGGGTTTAGGTTATCATCTTCTTTCAATGAGTAAGATTTGTGCTCTGGGCCTTGTGGTCAAGTGTAATAAGGACTATTTTTATGTTATTGATGGCAATTCTTGACAAGTTCTTTGTGAGGTCACCATGAGAATAGAGTCTTCAAGAGATAAACTTCATCAATATTTACTTCTTTCTTCACAAACTTAGATCGGAGCTATGGTATGCTTGGTTCAGCCATCTCAACTATGAGTACTTTAGGAAGATAGCTCATGGTCAATTTATGTGTGGATTACTAGAGATCAGGGTGAGCCACCTGCTATGTGTGTCTTGCATTCATGGCAAATAGGCTATAGCATAGAAATGTGATTCTTAGCAAGGCATTGTGTAGGGTTAAGGAGCCCTTGGAGCTTGTTTTGATGGACTTATATGGATTGATGAGGATGGAGTTCTAGAAGGGGAGTTTATACTTTATGCTTATTGTAATGTGCCCGCCGTTTATCGGCTGTCCAAGCATGTTTTTAGTGGTCCATCGAAAGACGAATCTAAGCGACTCCGCTTGGCACTCCCATGGAATGTTATGCGGTTTGTCGCCTAGGGTTTTCCGAGTCTGCCTCGCAACGGAACGTTTACGGCTGAACCCACTAGGAATCGACCTGAAATCTGGGTTCTTAGTGGTCAAGATCTCCTGACAGCATTCTAGCGTTGGGTCCTGGACATCCTACTTTACGCAGAGATACCCAAGCCGAAGCAGACCCTTGCCGCACTTGGTTCAAAGAGAATGGAAAATGAGAGAAATGTGCCGCTCAACCCCTTTGCCCGTAGGGCATAGTCCCATTCCGGTCCCCTAAAACAGAATGAATCGGGTTTTAACCTAACAATACCTAAAGGTCGTACGACTTTAGAACCCTGTGAGAAGCCTCCCAGTTCTTTGGGACCACCCTTCCGTAGGACGGTGTCAGAGGGGTTTTTGCCAAAAGGTCGTATTCACCGGGGATCAAAGATAGAAGGAAGCAGAGATAGGAGATGGAAGAGAAGAATAAGAATAGACAAGAGGTAAACACAATAAAGACAAAGCCCAATGAATTGAATCAATACGTATTGACAAAACCTGAAATCCTTTATCTAGCAGTATTCAAAAGCAATCTCCAAGCATTAGATCTCCTGGAGCTCCCTCGTAGACCAAAAACGTGCATCAAAACAACAGCTTCTCGAGATAACATGTTTGCCACTGGGTTATCGCTTCTTGCAATATGTTGAAATTCAGGATTTAAAGATTTGATATATACAATCCACCGGAGCATAGCAACGTCCGAGGTAGCATAACTAGTAATCATACCCAATACCGACAAACAATTGGTCTCAATGACTACATGAGCACCCATAAAATACTCCTTATTATATTTAAGGGCTGTCACAATTTTCCATAATTCTCTTTTTACTTGTGGATACTTTCTCTGTTGTTCAGTCTCAATACTTTAGTACCAAAGCGTATTGTATATCTTTGCCCTTCCTCATCATCTTGCCCAATTGCCCATCCAATTTCGATTGGGCTTGTATCTACAGTAATAATGATAGACTTTCCATGTGAATAGTCAGCCTTTCTTAATGTTGGAGCAGATTTTAAGAGCTGCTTCAATTTCTTCATTGCTTTCTAATGTTTCCTTTTCCAATGAAATCTTTGACCTTTCCTTAGAAGCTGATATAGAGCATCGACTACATGTGCAAAGTGAGGAATCCATATTAAATAGAACACACATGCACCCAAGAATCTACAGATCTCTGATACATTCGTGCATATATCTTGCATTCTATCAATCCCATCTATTTTTGCTGGTGATGGTTTTCGCCCATAGGGTCCACACATATGCCCAGCAATCAAAATCTCTTTAACTCCAAAGACCAAGAAAGAGTTAAATGCACCTCTTCTAGACGCGTCAAAATCCTCTCATAATCCACAATATGGTCTGCAACAAACTGTCTGCATCCATGAGCATCCATCTCTTCATTCTTTTCATCCACTGCGTACCCTTTGATTGGAACATCATCCAAGAAGGGCATTGTCAATTGTGGTATAAAATCCTTGGGTACCCTATTCATAGCATTTGTTATGTGTGCCACTGAGTTTGTTGCACCCTGTGGGAGAGTACACATCCGTACTAACCCCAAGGGAATCTTCATGGTTGTGACATCCCTGCTTTCAATTGCAAGTTGGAACTGATCATACCCCGAGTAAAGATCACCCAGAGAATAGATCGCTCTGCCTGCAAAAGCCTCTACAAATTCATCAATCACCAGACCTGTATCCACATTTCTTACGTCACTTTATTGACCGGTTGTATGTCTTGAATAAATCTCAAAGCCCCATTCTTTTTGGGCACAGTAAACCAACGATTTGAGTACAAGGCTGAAGAGGGCTCCAAGATCTTCATGCGAATCTTTTCATTTAGCAATTCCATTAGCTTTGGCAAGTAAGCTTTAGGAACTGGAATAGGCCTCAAGTTCCATGGTACATGTGGCACAGTAAATTATTACCATAGGAGAGACAACATTTGGATCCATACAACCTATTTCAATTGTCTGAAATGCAAATACCTTTCCATGCCTAGCCAACATCTACATAAAACAGTCTCTTTCAGCAGGCAAAAGAAACTCTTTTGCACCAACTTTCAATTCTTGTAATGTTTTAGATGTAAATTGATGACCTATATCTTTAGGATCCTGTAGGCTTGGCTTCCTTGATACTTTTTCATACAAACCCTCACTTTTTAGTGGAAGTGGCAAAGCAATTGGTTTCACTTTTTTGTCAATTGTCTTATACTTTGTCTCCACAAGTGCTTCAGCCCATTGTAATCCTTCCTATTGAGCAAACAATGCTATAACATTATACATGACATCATACATGTCCAAAGAATATACTAACAACACTCTGTTTTCAATCTTATTTTTTAAATGTATAGTTGCTGAAATTTCAACCATAGTGTCATTAATATTCAGTCCATAAAAGATGCTTGAAATGCCTTCATTTTCAGCTAAGAGTCCCAATGCTCTTAGTTCCTTAGTAGCTCGTTTCATAGATATGCGTTCAGCCTTGCACATAGCTTCCATAGGCTTAAACCAACATAAATTGTTTCTTGTAAAATGAGAATAACCAATAGTAAATACATGCTTCATTCCATCAAGAGGCAAGTACATCCTTTGCACAACACTAATGTAGCTCCACATTACAACAATGCTTAATGAAAATCCAAGTCTTTGAATTCCCTTGCATTTGGAGTCAAAGGAGACTTTGGAAACGTATCGCGATTTGTAAGATAATTAATACAAACAGTATGAAATTGGACTGCTTTCCTCCTATCCTTGTTTCTGACACTTGCATAAGCAGAACCATTATCAAGCACCTTTGTTTTTATAGGTACTCCTGTAATATAGGGTTGTTCCAAAATCACTGCATATGAGGAATTATCTTACACAAAAAAGTGTTGCTCTTTTTGTATATCACCAATCATCACTTTCACATTAGGAAATGCAACATAAAGCTCCCTTGAAGAATTATTTATAGCCCTCATACACGGACCATGATCAGTGTCCACAAGTCATGCACCATTTTCATACAATCTACGCCCAATGACATTTATCTTAGACCCATGGTCAAATAAAGCTACACAAGAAGTTTCACGTTCTGCTATTTTCACTACCGTTTCAGTGGTAGCCATGGCCCAATGATTTCTTGTATAATCACTTTGAGGAATAAATCCTAGAGTCTCTTTTCCATATTGTTGCATCTGCATTGCTCCACTATGCATATTGCTGCAAGATAGTGCATTTTTAGTCACTTTCTTTTCTTTTCCACATGCTTCCCACTAATGTGCATGGATCTTGCAATCTTTCCAAAAGATGAGTTGTTGTGTAAAGGCTTCTTGATAGGCGGCACAATCCTTTCTCTCATGCTGCAAACTACCACACCACATACATCTTTTTCTTGGCTTAGGGATTGTTGCCTGCTGTCCTTTTTCCTCTTGTCCTTTTTCATCCAATTTTGCAACCTTCCACATGCCTTTGATCAATTCATCTAAGACATCTTTCCTAACAGAGAAAATAATAGCAGGTACAACCATAGGATTAGTCACAGAAGTGGTTGGCTAACTGGATACTTAAATTGTTTTGCTCGTAACAGTGGGCAAGCTAGAGACATGCAATCTTTCTTTTCTTCCATCCTTTTTTATAAGTGCAGTAACAGCTTCCTTGACATGTCTCCACTCTATTTTAAGACGTGTTTGTGTAGTCTGATCCTCTAGCAAATCATCAAGCTTCTCTTGAAGAGCAAGATCTGCTGCTTGTAGAAACAATTCAATTTTCTGACTGGCAAGAGCTTGCTGTTCTGCAAGATCCAACTGCTCAAATCAACTTTCAAATTTTCTTAACAATTCTGTAGCCATAAGACCCTTATTGGGTTGTAAACCTACTCTTGAAAAGTCTTGTGCGTAATCAAACTAGTATCCTCAATGTAAATTTTTTCCCTGAGTATCTTTTTGAAAGCTACCCAGTCAGCATCTTGCATGTATAATTCAGTAATTCGCACTTTCAGTTTATGTACAGTAATACGTACAAAATACTGGCTCCATGCAAGTTGAGCCATTCCAAAGAATTCCATCTTTTGAGCATAGGTATGTACATATGTAGATACATTCCTGCCATTGAATAACTTCATCTCACACTTAACTACTTGCAGAGCATTCATTACAACACTTTCTGTTTGAGTAGAAGCTTGTATCACCCGTTGTTGTTGTATTTGCATATGCATATTTATATTCTGCACAAACTGTTGCAAAACATCATTAGAGATTGTGTTTAAAGGTTCTTCCATCTTGTCTTTCCTTCTTCTGACGACCTTTCACGTCGGGTTCACCAATATCGGAGGGGTTTTTGTTGAAAGGTCGTATCCACTAGGGATCAGAGATAGAAGGAAGTAGAGATAGGAGATGGAAGAGAAGAAAAAGAATCAGTAAACACGATAAAGACAAAGCCTAATGAATTGAATCAATATATTGACAGAATTTGAAATCCTTTGTTTGACACTACTCATAAGCAATCTCTAGGCATTAGATCTCTTGGAGCTCGCTTGTAGACAAAAAACGTGCATTAAAACAACAGCTTTCTCTCTATCGCTCGGAATCTAAATCTAATAGCTCGGTTAGCTTTGGAAGGGAGATAAAACCTCATGACACTTGGTTGAGAATCTCCTAGTTTACTTCTTCTTCCAGTTCCAAGTGCAGTTTTCAATCTGTCAATAGTGATCACGACGCGTGCGATTTCTCTAATCTTTCTTTTTAATGAAAAATCCCATAAATGGCTGAAAAAGCAACTTGCTTTTTGCATGCTCTCCTAATCTAGAAGCTTTTTTAACTTTTTTTGGATTTTTACAATAAATAATATAAAAAATAGACAAAAATTATCCAAAAAGCTAGTATTTTTGGACCATTCATGTCACTCACACTAGTATTAATGACTCAGATCACATTCACTCTCTTGATCAATAAGAAAGTCGGATGATGATGCACTCTAGAGTCTTTCACACTGTGTCTGTGTAGTGGCACGACAACGGCCTTGTCGGGGGTTCCGACCACCCGCTTCTCTCAATAGGTGTTCTTTAGTTTTCTAATTAGATCCTATCACTTTTATATGTGACATAAAAAAACAGCTTCTTTAATTAAGCCTTTTAGAAAACAAGGTTCGTTTGTGTAACTTATGTCACTGACACGGAAACAATTCAGACAGATTTCTTGGAAGTAAACTTTATATTAGCATCTTAACTGAGATACAAGTCTTGTCAAAGAAGGATGATTCTCGCAATCAGTGAGGATGCGTCTTATTTCCTCCAAGTTTCTGCCCTTGTACTAGTAACAGGGCTTTGAGAAACCATCTCAAGTCACGTAGATTGTTTGAGTAGGATCCGGAGACAAGAAATTTACAACCAGAACCCCCCTTGGCATGCAAGCGTTCTCCTACGTTCAAACTAACCCATGGAGAGACCTCTCGTGGTGAGTTCGGTTCATGTTCCTGTCATAGTTCTTTAGAACCTCCTTGGATAGGGTTGGCGGCTAGTTGGGGGTGGCTTGATGCGCCCTCCATGATTTCAACCTAATTTATTATTTCAATTTCTTTTGTGAGTTTAGGGCCATGCAATCCTTTCATAGATGGTGTTTCTAAATTTACAAGCACAAACAATAGTGAAGACGAGTGCTCGGGACTGTCAGAGTGCAGCGATGTGGAAGCGTGGGACCAAGATTGAGAGAGAGTAAACGCAGAGAGAAGAGAGAGAGAAAGAGACAGTGGAAGATGAAGATTTGCTGTATAAAGTGTGATGTATACAAAGATATGCATATATGTACACGGGTGCAGTGCGCGGGACTGCGTGTTTCCACCTCGACGATGCAACCTGCTGTTCACCTCGAAGTACGTTGCAGTCTGCACGATCTCCAGCCTGTAATCTGCAAACAGAACTGTGGAAGACCGTGCAGAACATCGACTATAAATAGCCAGCAAGAATGCACCCAGAAATGGCAGGTCGACTATAAATAGCCAGCAAGAATGCGCCCAGAAATGCAGCCGACTGATTCAGTACAGGTCGGACTGCCACGTGGCTGTCCGACTGGTCAGTCCAACCAGGCTGCATTAAATGCAGCCGATTGATCAGTACAGGTTGGACTGCCACGTGGCTGTTCGACTGGTCTGTCCGACCAGGCTGCCACGTGGCACCTGTATGGCTGGCCAAGACCTGATCGCTAACACCCCCTCTCAGAGACTAGACGGGGCAGAAGCCTGAGGGATCTGGCATGTCTCCAAAGTAGAGCCTGGGGAAGTGCCTTCGTAAACAAATCTGCAAGATTGTACTCCGTCTTGTAGTATTCCACAGCGATGGTCTCATCCAAAAGCTTCTCTATGATGAAGTGGTACTGGATCTCTATGTGCTTCGTCCGGGCATGGGAAACAGGATTCCGTGCCAAGGCAATACAACTCTCATTGTCGCATTGCAGCAAAGTAGGACGAGTCTGGGGGCAGCCAAGCTCCTCCAACAATCTCCAAAGCCAAACAGCCTCACATGTGGTGGAAGGCGCGGCCCGATACTCCGCCTTAGTAGACGAAAGGGCTGACGTGGGCTGCTTCTTGCTATTCCATGAGATAACACCTGCACCCAAGGTAAAACAATAGCTTGTAGTAGACCGCCTGTGGTCCACATCACCAGCCCAATCCGAGTCGCTCTAACTTGCAAGTACAAGATCTGAACCACCTGTGCCTGCGGGATAATGAATCCCTAAGTCAGAGATCCCCCTCAAATACCAAAGTATCCTTTGGGAAGCTTGCCAATGCACCGTCTGAGGTTCACTCATGAACCCCGCCAAGAGACCAACAGCAAAACAAAGATCAACACGAGTGTTGAGGAGCCAAATCAATGATCCAATCAACTGAAGATAGCGGGAAGCATCCACCAAGGGAGAATCTGAATGTGAAGTGGCCTTCCAGTTCGGATCCATAGGAATAGAAAGGGTCCGACAATCCTCCATCGCAAAAGAAACGAAGAGCTTTTGTACATATCTCTGCTGAGAGATGAAAATCCCTCTCTGAGACTGATAAATCTCATGGCCCAAGAAGAAGTGGAGGAGATCCAAGTCCGTCATCTCAAACGCCTGATGTAAAGCTGCCTTTGTCTCTTTGACCTTCTGTGCATGATCATCTGTGACAATCAAATCGTCAACATACAACACAAAAAGCACACAACCAGCCTCGGAAGTGTGTACATAAAGCTGTGGATCGGCCTTGGAGCGCCAATATCCCAATTGTGACTGAAGGAACGAGTCGATCTTCTCGTTCCATGCACGCGGAGCCTGCTTGAGGCCATACAAGGCCTTCTTTAACCTGTAGACTTGTCCATCTGAAGATCCAAAGCCAGGAGGCTGCTCTATATAGATTTCCTCCTTCAAATCACCATTGAGAAAGGCCGACTTCACATCCAACTGGTAGACAGGCCATCTCCTATGGCCAGCCAAGGCAAGAATAGTTCGAATAGTCGCTATACGAGCAGTGGGGACAAAAGTATCATGACAGTCAATCCCTGGGCGCTGTGCAAAACCTTTAGCAACAAGGCAAGCCTTGTGCTTATCCAAAGAACCATCGCTAAGGTACTTGGTCTTGAAGACCCATTTGACACCAATCACCTTCTTATTCAAGGGGTGAGGCACGAGATACCAAATGCCATTCCTCTCAATAGCCTCCAACTCGGCTTCCATAGCTTTCTTCCATGGTGCGGACTGTAAAGCCTCCTTCACGGAGGTGGGCTCTCGATCCTGCATAACACGGGTCATCAAACAATAGTTAGAGCAAACAAGCTCTGTAGAATGTGCCTGGTGCCTCCGTGACCGCTGCGGACCATCTTGCGGTCCCCACTCCTCAGGGACCCCTTCGATCCCTGAATCACGGAGTGTGTCACGGGCCCAACGAGGAGGAGGTCGGATCTCTCCTCATCTCTCTCCAGCAGTTGAGGACTCTGGGATATCCACTGGTGGTAACTCCTCGGGGGTGACGAGTAGAACAATAGACTCTGTATCGGAAACAGAATCAGAATCAAAAGGCCCGGGCTCCAAAGGGAACTGTCTCGGGAGCCCAACTCTCCCCTGGATCTCCAAGAACGGGATGCTCCTCACTCGCTACTATGGCTGGAACCTCCACGAACTGCACATCTCGACTGGTATACACATCCCGCTTGACGGGATCATACAAACGATAGCCTTGGGATTGAGAGCTGTAGCCAACAAACACCTGTCTTTGGGAAGTTGCTTCAAATTTATCACGATGAGTCTTGGGAATGTGAACATAGACATCACATCCAAAAACCCTAAAATAAGAAACATCAGGCTTAGTCCCAAAGTAAGGCTCAAAAGGTTTCATCCCATCAACGGCCGACGTGGGGGATCGATTAAGGATGTGGACTTGAGTAGCCACAGCCTCGGCCCACAGAAACTAAGGTGTCTGTCGGTGCTCCATCATGGTGCGCGCCATCTCGATCACACTTCGGTTTTTCTATTCAAGAATGCCATTTTCTTGAGGAGTGTTGGTGTTAGCAAACTCCTGGTGAATACCTTTATCTACACACAAACGAGCAAACTCATTAGAAACAAATTCACTACCCTTGTCGGATCGCAAGGTCTTCAATCGCTGGCCTGATCGGTTCTCCTCAAAGAGAAGCCAATCCTTGAAGTGGGAGAAAGCCTCCGACTTCAACGCCAAGAAATTGGCCCAAGTCATCTTGCTGTAGTCATCTACGATCAACATGAAGTACGAGCTCCGTTTCAAGGACTCGTTCTTCATAGGGCCACAAAGATTCGTAGATACAAGCTTCATCGGGGAAGTAGATCGCCACGAAGCTTTGTTGGGAATTGCATCCCTATGCTGCTTCCCACGAATGCAGGAGACGCATGGCTGCTGGCTCACCACTATATCCGTCAACCCTCGAACAAGCTGGTGGTAGAAGACGTCAATTTGTAGATGCCGTTCTTCTCATATCCTGATGAGAGAACCTTCCTTGACCCACGATCAAGGACTCGCAGCGAATCACTGTCAAACTCCACCAAAAGTCCAAGTGAACAAATCTTATGAACCGAAAGTAGATGATACCCTAAACCTGGCACATGCAAGACCTCTGAGGTATGAGTACCACCACGTCCATCGGGAATAAGCTGCATCTCACCCCGTTCTGCAATAGACACCGAAGAGCTATCTCCGATGAGAATCTGCCCACGCGAAGGTCGCAACTAGGCAACACCAACTGATGAAGGAGTCATGTGCTGGGAGGCACCATTGTCAATGATCCACTCTCGAGCTTGGGGAGGTTGCATCGCAGCATTAGAAGCCTTCGGTGTAGAGTCCTCAATGACTGCTAGATGAAGAAACGCAGTTGATGAGGGTGCAGCCACTGCTCCAGAATCCTTCGTGTCCTTCTTGTTGGTGTCCTTTTTGTCTTTGTCGGGGCAATTCTTCTTCCAATGGCCGGTCTTTCCACAAATATGGCATGTGGATTCTTTGTCCTTGTCCTTCTTTGACTTGTTGTCCTCCTTCTTCTTCTTTTGGTCCTTCCCCTTCTTCTGAGAGGCTTGACCTGTCAAGGCTTTCGACTTGGAAGCATGTTGGCCCTTCAGTTGTTCCTCTTGGTCCAAGACCACAGGAACCAACTCTTCCCATCGAAGAGTAGACTCACGCCCCGAAGCAATAAGGGCGGAGTAAAAAGCACCGAATCGTGGCAGCAACTAGGACAAGAGTGTGATCGCCATGTCTTCGGAGAAAATCTGCTTTCCCGCATTCTGAACCTGCATCTGAAGTTGTCTAAGCTTGTTGATGTGCTCTTGCAACGAAGAAGACTTGTTCACGGACAAGGTCCACATCTGCACCTCCAAAGAAACCCGCTTCATAAGGGTCATCCGATTATACATCTGATCAAGCTCCAGCCATATCTCTCGAGTCACCGTCAAGTGCTCGATGTGGGCGATGACGGTTGTAGTACAAGACAGAAAAATAAAAAAACTTATCCCGGCATTCAATTTGTCCCAGTGAGACTGTGCCTTGGCTAACTCCGTACGAGCATCGGAAGAGAGTTTGGACTCATCTCTCACTGAGGGCGAGTCGATCTCCTCCTGTACAACTCCGCACGAGCATCGGAAGAGAGTTTGGACTCATCTCTCACCGAGAGTTTGGACTCCTTTCCCGTGCGCCCACGCTCACTTCAGCCTTGTTTCGATGCGTAGCCCTCTTGCTCGCCCTCAAACGCTGGAAATGCAGCCTTGTGTCGCAATGGAATGTCCTCTTCAGGTAGGTTTTTCACTCAGTCAGCCCTTCTTCACTGCTCTGATACCATGTCAGAGTGGAGCGATGCGGAAGCGTGGGACCAAGACTGAGAGAGAGAGTGAACACAGAGAGAAGAGAGAGAGAAAGAGACAGTGGAAGATGAAGATCTGTATAAAGTGTGCTGTATACAAAGATATGTAGATATGTACACGGGCATAGTGCACGGGACTGCGTGTCTCCACCTCGACGATGCAACCTGCTGTTCACCTCGAAGTACGCTTTTACGCTGCAGTCTGCACGATCTCCAGCTTGTAATCTGCAAACAGAACTATGGAAGACTATGTAGAACATTGGCTCTAAATAGCCAGCAAGAATGCGCCCAGAAATTGCAGGTCAGCTGCATTAAATGCAGCTGATTGATCAGTACAGGTGGGACTGCCATGTGGCTGTTCGAGTGATCAGTCCGACCAGGCTGCCACGTGACGCTTGTACGGCCGGCCAGGATCTGATCGCTAACAGGGACATCTGCTAAGGTGGAGTTGCCATCTTTGAGAGCTTAGCGTTCACCCTTCTTGGGTCTTTCTTGCCTTGGTGACAGTTGCCATGACCCTCTGAGGGATAGAGAATACCCTTGTTCCAACCTCATTTCTATGTGATAGGAGCGAGCAATTACGCTTTTGGATTTGTATTCGTTAGTCTTCGGATGGTAGCTGCCCTAATTTGCTAGCCTTTAGTCCAGGGTTCTTGTCTTGGGGATACGACACTCGAGTTTTCTTGTATTGACATCAAGTTGTATCAAGGTTAAAGATGGTATCTTCAAGGGTGTTTTGGATTTATTGCGGCCAGTTGTAGGATAAAGACCAATGAGTGGTTTACTTGACTCTAGGTCAACCTATGGTTGTAACAATAACTTGACCTATTTGCAATTAAACCCCTAAATAAGTCGAATTAAACCCTAGCCTTACGCTTTCATAGAGGGTTTCATTTATCAAATTGCCTCAAGCAATTAAGTTTAGGAATTCACATGCGCATCTTAAATCTATCTTTTAAGATGAATCCCTATCAAGTAGTGCAATTGAAACTGTCCACGATGCCACACAAATCTAGATGTGAGTCTTTCCTGAGTTGGTGATGCAATGCAGAGCTTCTATTCATTTCAATGCACTTATGCAAATTATAAATTGTGACTTGTATTTTTCCTTGTGCAAGGAATAGGAAATCATCATGCCTAATGCAAATGTGAGCTACTTCTCTTTGAAGGTTTATAGGATGCCATCGTGTTGCACGGTCTTGCATATTTATATGTTAGTAACCTAAGATGTACTTGCAAAAAAAATCGAGCCTAATACTTGGCTTGGTGTTGCAACAACCCATAGATACTTAACTGATTCGTGGCAACTCACGATCATCATGGACTTGATTCAAAGCCTTTACACCTACCTTTCCAGTTATGCAAATTACGCGATGCAAAAGTATGATTTCTTTTTGATGATGACTATGCTTTACCGTCCCATTCATAGGGCTTGACATTGTAACAGTACCTGGTTCTAGAGTGTCGAATTAGTATTTATACCTCATAACCCATTTTTCAATTTCTTATACCTCTCAAGCATGCCAATGCTAGTGCATAAATCTAATGCTCTACCAACAAAATCAATAAATTCCTTGATTTCAGTGTGCACAAATGAGTAATCTTTATGCAAATTGTTCGTTCTATATTATGCCAGAGTATAATAAAACACAATTTCTAACATGATTTTATAATACAATCTAGTTGGTGGTTAGCTATCGTAGATTTTGCCTGAATACTTCTCCCTATCTAACGCAGTCGATTTATGTTTTAAAAGTTTCCTACCAAAGTAAGATTTATGAAATGTACCTGGTTACCAAGTGTCGCGGTTCCTTAACCCGTAGCTCCATTAGTTGAAGCGGGATTCATGCTCGATTGGACCTTACTTCGCTTGGGAGGCATCGTATAGTTCAGCCTTTCCTTCACGGATACGCATACGGGCTACTAAGGAGTTGACTCCGTGCGGGGGAAAATGGCCGTGGGAACCTTCTCAAAGAAGGGGAAGGAAGCTTGGAGGCTTCTAATGAGATTCCCCTCTTCTCTCTCTCACTCTTTCTCTTTCCCTATCCCTTAATGTCCTCTCTCTCTCTCTCTTTCTATCCCTTAGTGCCCTCTCTCTCTCTCCCTCTTTCTCAGTCCGACAGCAGGGGATAATAATAACATCCTTTTTCTCTCGCCTAAGGGGGGGATTATATAGTAGTATTGGGGGGGAAGGGGGGAAATGGTGTTACATGGAGCTAGTATATGTAGTAGATCTTCCTCTTTATTCGCTTCCAACGGTGGGTAGTAGAGAAAGCGGGCTTGAAACAACAGGGTCTCTTTAGTAAGACCTTTATTTCACTTTAATTGTTCGTAGAGGGTATTCGTGGTTCCATCTTTGGCCTAAGGGAATGAGACCTTGTATTTCAGGAGCGTTATTCCTCTTTGTGGGCTGTAGCGGTGGCGAATGTCCCCTAGTCGTTCTAGAGGGGTCCATTTTAGTATGCTTCTCCCAGGACCGAGTATAGTTATTCTTCCTTGCCAAAAGTATTCCACGTTGAACCTTGCTAAATAGAGGCCTCTTTGAGGGTAGATCTCTCTCTTTTTTCCCCATATGTGTAAACTGTGAGATGACGTACTCTCTAGGCTAAGCCCTGTATTTTCTTCAAGGTGTAAACTGTGAGATGACGTACTCTCTAGGCTAAGCCCTGTATTTTCTTCAAGGGCCTCTCTTGTTTGGAGGGATAGACTGGAGTTATCTATATCAATTAGGCATGTTCCCTCGGGCAACGACCCAACGTCCATGCCCACCGAATCGCAAGCGTAGGGGGCCATAAGCATGCTCTCATTGGGCAAGAGGTGCGATAACAGAACCAGCCCATCAGAACTTAGGCGCTTCTTACCATTCTGAGAGTGTAACTTACCTAGTTCAAGGAGGTCGAGGATGGCAGACCGCTCGCTATCTGACAAATAGATAGTGTATAATGCACGTTGAAAACCTACTCGGTCCATTAATGGCTTAAATTATTCCCTCTATAGAAGCTATAAATAAATTGGTTGAGTAGGTTAGAGACACCCAATGGATATTGGTCTATTGAAAGTCAACACAAAATGCGGCCGTAAATCTCGTCGGAATAATCTTACTCTTTGAGGTTAACTCCCTCGGGGAGGCTCCTTTTGAGCGACCGCTAGGGATGCGAACATATCTTAGGATGGCCTCATCGTTGGGAGGGGTATCAATCGCCCCCCAACAAAGAGGGAGAAGGGCGAGACTAGCGCGTTCTCCAGCATTGGAGGACCTTTAGAAAGATCCGATTCCTTATGGGCTGGTCGGTCAAAATTTTCATAGAGATTAGCTACTCCGTGCAGCCGAAAGAATTTGTTTGCCTTGGGAAAGTCTTTGGGAATATGGCTCACAGAAAAAAATCTGTCTGATGACGACTGAGCGCCTTCCATGCGCCCATATTTTCCAAACGTCATTTTGTGCCACTTTATATTAGCCGGCTGCAAGGGCAGGAGAATGTGGTCTGGCCATATTGAGCAAAAAGACGAGGAGAATCCCTGAAGATCTGCCGATGAGGAACACTTTTCCACATCGAGGTCTATTTGCAGTGGGTACCTACTGCCCGCAGACTGTGAGCCGTAATAGCACGTTACTGTTATTAAATCCCCCCGATGGGCTTTAAGGGGAACTTCATGAAATCTATCTATGGGCATATGAGGCTACCTCCGCGTTTTTTTCATTTCTATAACCTACGGCTTTGACGCATTATGAAGAAACCTAAAGGCACCGCATCCTTTTCGTCCACCCTTTTAGCTTAATTTTCCTTATTGCTTTGCTTTGAACGGGGGGTAAGGGCTTGCATCTTCATATACCTCTTCTTTGGGACCAGGTAAACCATGTAGTTGTTGTCAAGGTTGCCCAGGCTATCTTCTTGTATAACTTCATCGTCCCTTTTTGAGCACTCAAGCCAAATGTATATCATAAAGCTTATTAGGAGGAAGGAAAGAACAAACGCGGCCACCTTAGAGGAGAATGACTCACTCGCCGATAGTTCTAATGTATTATCTCTAAGGCCCCTTAATACATATTATTGTCCTCGGGCGTTTTTGGACGCCGCCTGGGCCCTTTTCAAACGCCTACTGTCCCCACCAGTGTTTAAGCCATGAGGGTAACCCAGCTAATGCGGGCCCTAGCCATAATCATTGGACGTCCTTGACAAATCGCCTAAGGGGGGGTTCCTCTCTCTTGATACCTCACAGGGTGGGCAACTATGATATTTAGATTCTCAATGTCAACGGGGGCAAGATAGTCCTCTTGTGGTATGCTGTTAACCTCCTCAACTTCACTTAGTGAGAGCGCGGGAGGTGTACCCCCTGGGGTACCGTAGTAATAAGGTCCCGACCCACTGAAGGGCGACTCAGGCTCGTCACTTTGTTGATTATTAGAAAAGAGATTCTCTATTGAATAATCGTCCGGTAGGTCTATATGGCTAGCCAAAAAAAGCGGATTATCATTAATACGTGTGGGTGGATCTTTCTTTCCTTGCGAGTATTCTCCCCTCTCTAGAGTTCGACTCATTCTCTTCCCTTTCTGCCCGCCCGTATCAAAAGGCCACTTCCATCCAAAGGGTCACTTTCTACTGTTAGATTTATTCATTTGGCCCTTCCTTTTTCATAGAATGGTTGTAGAAATACTTTGGTGTCCGCCTTTATTACAAGAACATAACGGGCAAGTCAGAGGGGGATTCCTCATATCGTCTTGAATTAAAATCTACAACAAATACCCAGCCACGAATTATGAGATTTTCGTAATAGATGCCCTTCGCTCCCCGGTAGTCGCGCACCTTGGGCCAGTGCGATGCCAAACCATTCTTAAGAAGACGGTTGAACGCTTGAATATATACGTACGGGATATCATACGTTACGCATTGCTGTTTATACAATAAATAGGCTGTCTTTAAAGGCAGTACAAGAGCTACCTCTTCTACTATAAAAGTAGTAATCCAACGCTCAGCATGCCACTTTTTTAAGGACTCTAGCCTAAGACGGGTAGAATCTAAAGACTTATCATTAGCAGCGTTTCTATCATTTGTATTCTGAGGCATCCTAATCCCCCCCCATCCCTTCTAAGGGACATAGTAGTTATTTATTTGCTAAACCTTATACCTTGTTATAATATTTCATAAAGTAGCTTGCTATAACTAACAGAAGGGGGGGTTCCTACTTGGTCTATTTAGAAACCCTCCCGCCTGATAGTTTAGGTGGCCATCCGTTAAGCTACATTGATCTGTGTACAAGAGGACGACATTATTATATGACTATTGGTTTGTAAAGGTCAAGTGTTAGAGAGGGATGTTATTAGTCTATCTCTTTAAGCCTTGTTGTTAAATCTAAATAACAACACTATAAAACTGACTGTGTGAAAAATGCTAAAGAAAAAGAGTACATAAACTATTAGATAAATAACGTTGTTATGGGGCAACATAATAGAAAAGCGTCCTACGCCCATGACTACTCACTTAAGGGTATGACTCTGTATCTCAACCCCCTCGGGCCCCTTCCCGTTGACTATTCGGACGTACTCCATTCTGCAAACAAGCAGGGATGTGGCCAGATAGGCAAGGTTGATGGGTATAACAAGGCTTCATAAACCTTGCACAGCCATATCACGAGTTCACTCCCTTAGGAAGTCCATTCGCTTGTTTTCTATAAAAAATCTAAAGGGAGTGGTAATGACGTATGTAGGAAGGAATAAGATAGATCGAGCGAAACCAAGGACTATATATTGGTATAAAGATCTAGTAAAGGAGCCCAGATGGGACCGCAAGCTACCGCCATGCAGGATATGGTGGAGGGCGAGAGAAGGGACAGTCGTTGCCTTTCTCCATAGCTTCGTTGCCACCACGTCGACTTGTTCTCTCCTAGTGTCGACGGCTACTGTAGCTCCCCCTCCCTTCGTTAGCTAGCGACGCCGATAGAGAGGGGGGGTCATTAAGAAATTTTCATTTAATTATAAAAAAAGGGGGGGTCTTTATGGAACACCGATAGGGATATTACACTTACTGTTGATGATTTTAGCAAGATGACATGGGCATACTTCTTGGAGTTGAAGTTTGAAGCATTCTCATACTTTAAGGATTGGTTGATCTTCGAGGAGAATGATTTTGGTAGGAAATTCAAGACCTTGTGTTATGACAAAGGAGGGGAGTTTATCTCTAACAAGCTAGTCAAGCTACACAAATTGTGGCATTCATCGGGTTTTGCCAAGACGAACACATCTTAGAAGAATGACATATTGGAGCAGAAGAATGGTAATGTCATCGAGATGGTGCGGACTATGATGGAGTACACATCAACACTGTTGAGATATTTACAATCACACCTACTTCAGTCCCTTTGTAAGGAGTAGTGAGGGCTTAGGACCAGAATCCCATATGCACAGTAGGAGAAAGTACTACCACTCAATTTCTATAAAGCATTGTACTTGCACTCTTTTTCTAATGCAATGATAGTACTCTTTTCTTTCCAATAAAGTGTCTTGTCACTGTCAATACACAAGATTGTGCTTATGGGTCCAAGTCTCAATCTTGGAACCTAATTCACTTGTGTGACAATTTGTCTTTGTCAGGGTCAATGTCTTCATGAGTTTCTTCTTTCCCTTTTAGCCTTCATAGCTTCCACATCTGCCATGCTCTAGATTTCACATATTCTAACATGGTATTAGAGCTCAGATGAGCATGGTCCAGATCTCCTTTCACTCCTCTCAGCTTCTCTTCATCTCAGTCTAGCTCAGGTTGAGTGCATGATCCTCATTTCTCACTTGAATCTTACAGTCACCTTATGGTAGCCATAGCCAAATAGGACCTGTTGCACTTGGAGTTTTCATATCTCATCATAGAGCTCATATCTTTGGAAGTTTCCTTTTAGAGAGTTGTTTCTTTGCTTAGGGAGAAGAGTCCTATCACATGACACCTTGATATTGGCCACTTCAAAGCCCAGTATTGCAGAAATTCGTGGTCGCTGCCCAGAATGCGCTTGCTACCGTTCGTACAGTTGCCGCTGTTAGTACAGTTCACGAATGCAATGATCACCATAGGGCAGAAAAACCAGGCTACCTCTAGAAACCCTAACTGGTACTCCATAGCCAAACTTCACCAAACACAAAAATCTCATCATTTTCTCTCTCCTGCTACTTGGAACAATCCACTGTCACTTAGATTTGAAGGTCCTAACATCAAATCAAGAAGGGAAAGATTTGGATCTGAAAGAACTTGAAGGATTTTGTAGATTTAGAAGACTCAAGGAAAAAACATAGTGTCTATTGATACTCATTTTTAGTGCTCTAAACACATCTTTTGACACATCTCAACGAACTCTTCTGCTGCTTAAATCTGATAATTCTGAAGCTGTTTTGTTGCTATTCTTGCAAGTCTAACATGGGCAAAGACTCTCCAATTGCCCGTTTCAAAGGAGTTGGGTTTCATACTTGGCAGACCCGCATCAAACTCATCTTGATGAAGAAGGGCCTCTGGGCCATTACCATCGAAAAAGAAAAGAAGCTTGGTGATGCGGATCTTGCTGTCACTTGGCAAAAGAACGATGATAAGGCTCATGCCATTATCAAACTGGAGCTAGACGACAACTATATCCACCATGTGGATAACTGTGAGACTTCACAAGATACATGGAAGAGACTTGACACTTCGTTTGGTGCACAGTCTAAATCATCAAAGTATGGTCTCTTGATTGAGTTTTTCAGGCTTGAAATGAAGTCCAGCACATCACCTGCTACACATCTAAATTACATGAAAGGACTTCTAACCCAACTTGTAGGAATCAACATTAAAATGAAAGAAGATGTTTGCATCGGTGTTTTACTTAAGAGTTTGCCTCTTGAATATAATAATGTATCAACAACTTTAATCAACATGTCAAATCTTAAACTTGTTGATATCTAGGCTTCACTGTTAAAGGAGAAGAAGCTAAAAACTAAGGAAGAACCAAGCACTTGTAGAGATGAACATGCATTATATGTTGACAACAGGTACAAAGGCAAGAGGGATTGGCTCTTCTATGACTTTTGCAAAAGGACCGGACACATTGAGAAGTTCTGTCACGCCGGAAAGAGGTCCCAAAAGACCTATCTAGTTGCAGTCAAAGAAGAAGAAGAAAATGGAGCAAAAGAAGAAGAAGAAGAAAAAGACCACTAGGAGAAGGACAAACCTTATCAGTCCTTCTATTTAGATAGAATTTTTTAGCTTTGTATTTCCTAGCCCTAGTGCTTTAAACATAAACTTATAAACTTCTCAAATAAGCCTTGTACTACAGCCTCTGTACACTTTGTGAGGTCCTTGCTACAATCTCTGGATGTCCATCATTTTTGTGGTACCAACACTTAGTCTTTTTTTGCAACAGCCTGTGGAGTTTTGCCATGTTTATGGTGTGCCCACACTTTGTAGGGGTTGCTTTCATTAAAGCCTCTACACACTTTATACTTTTGGTTGTGATTGAGGGGTGTTGAGATATTTACAATTACATCTATTTCAGTCCCTTTGTAAGGAGCAGTGAGGGCTTGGGATCAGAATCCCATATATACAGTAAGAGAAAGTACTACCACTCAATTCCTATAAAGCATTGTACTTGCACTCTTTTTCTAATGCAATGATAGTATTCTTTTCTTTCTAGTAAAGTGTCTTGTCACTGTCAGTACAGAAGATTGTTTTTATGAGTCCAAGTCTCAATCTTGGAACCTAATTCACTTGTGTGACAATTTGTCTTTGTGTAACAATTTGTCTTTTTCATGAGTTTCTTCTTTCTCTTTCAACCTTCATAGCTTCTGCATTTGCCATGCTCTAGATTCCGCATATTCTAACAAATACCTCCCTTAGCCCGCTCCCGTGAGAGCCATCGGTTGTATTGGATAGCTTTGTCCTTGAGCAATATGCACTTTCTCTCATTCATTTACAACATTGATTCATTCACTTTAGAGTTTTCTTTTTTCTTTGTTTGTGTTTGTGTTTTGCGTTTAGGGTTTGCATTTATTGTGTTATTGTTTAAGTTATTGTGCTTTAGTCGTATTTATACATTCTATGTTTCCTCTGTGCAAACCCTAGTATATCTTTACATGGCATCAAAGTCGATGCTCTTTTAAAGAGTATCTGGTGGTTATCGTGGAGAGCTTGGTTTTGTGTGAGATATATGAACAACACATATTTGATTCACAATGGCTTGGACAACTCTATTTTCAAATTCTCTAATGTGTTCTTTAGCTACTCCTTCAATGGAGGCCTTGTAGTTGAGAAACCCTTCACCCTTCACCTGCAGTTTGTGTTTTTGCATTATTGTGTTTTGCATTTAGGGTATTCAGCCCCAAAAAGGGGCGCCATCCTAGACTAACTATGCCTATTTATAGGCCACTCTCATTCATTCCTCACACCTAATTGATTTTGTCCGTCACCTCTTCTCTCCAGCCTCTCCACTGCCTTCACACCCCTTCAGGAGGACATTGCGGTTGGTGGTTCGTGGCTGTCTTCATCATCTTCCTTGTGCTACGACGCCCTTGTTCTCTTGTATCACATTCACTCCATGATTCAGAACTTCATCATTCCATTGATCAGAGTTACATGGAGAAAAAACTCTGATCAATGGAATGATGAAGTTCTGAATCATGGAGTGAATGTGATACAAGGAAACAAGGGTGCCGTAGGACAAGGAAGATGATGAAGACAGCCACGAACCATGAACCGCAATGTCCTCTTGAAGGGGTGTGAGAGTAGTAAAGAGGTTGGAGAGAAGAGGTGACGGATTGAATGAATCAATTGTGAGGAATGAATGAGAGAGTGGTCTATAAATAGGCACAGTTAGTCTAGGATGGCGTCTCTTTTTGGGACTGCAAACCCTAAACGCAAAACGCAGAAACGCAAAAATGCAAACTGCGGGTGAAGGGTTTCTCAACACCCTCTCTCAGGCTCAAAAAGAGAAACAAGAGAAGAGTGAGGTGGAGATGCAATGCTACATGTTGAAGAATGCTCATGCAACAGGTGCCACTTGAACAGTGTCCCTCATGGGAAAATTGTTCACTTGCCCAAGCGCCCTAGGACAAAGATGATGAAAACATTCAATGCATAGGAGGAATGTCGAACTTTGTGTGGTGCCGAGAACCATAAGGATATGTCCGCACTCGATCTCGGGAGGTGGCTCCATGCTAACCAAGTGACGAAGGCAAGAAGAGAAGAGGAGAAAGAAGATGTAGAGGATCCCTAAGATCCAAGATTTCTACCGGAAAGGGAACTTGCAGTAAAGATTAGTAGACAGAGTGAACTGGAGAACCCGAAATACAATCTTGGGAGAGAAGCCACTAGCTCCGTGCATCCATGCTGGAAGGAATACAAAGGCCTCGTCACCAAGTTATGGTTGAACCTTCGAGTTTTCAATCTAGGAGATACCTGAAGATCTTGGGTATCAGTAGAAGAGATGATTGGTCGAAGACAGCCACCCCAAGAAAGCAAAGGATGGGTGAAGAACTTCATGCGGAGTAGGTTTCCCCTCTGAGGTGGGAGATGGAGGGGCCCCTTGTTGAAGTCGAAGAAGTAGATGTCCTCTTTGATGGCAAAGAAAGAACATCCCCCTTTGAATCTCCCTGTGAAGTAGATAGGGAATTCAAAAACTCATGGATCATGGACTTCGAAATGTCTGATGACGAAGAAAGTGCCGTTGGTCGTACTGAAGAAGGTATCTGGGGTGCCGAAGAGCTCCCAGAGATAGCCTCTCGAACTTGAGTAGTTGAGGGTGGGAAAGGGTGGGACTTAGAATGAGTAAGAGGTGGGCAATAGTCGTTGTCTCTTAGTGGAGCAGATTGGGTAGCTGAAGAAGAGGAAGGAGTCGAGCAGTCACTATCTCTTGAAGGAGTAGACTGACAAAGAGACGGTATCAAACAATCACTGTCTCTCGATGGAGTGGATTGTATATCCGCAAGTTATGGAAGCCACTGTACCTGAAAATAGGTGAAAGAAGGCTGCCGTTGGCATTGCGACGATCTCCAGGAGGTCCTAGCGTCAATCGATCCTTCATGTGCTCGAAAGGACTTAGTGCGCATTGGATGCGTCTTATTGCCTTGAGCATATTACTCTGATGTAGAACGATCTCTATGGCCCAGAAAGGAGAGGTAGCACAAGGAGTGCCTAGTAGAAGACGCATATACTCAAGGGAGGTGGGAAGCAAAGGTCAAAGTCAGGAAGCATCGGTGGTGTGTCCGGTGATGCCACAGTAGGAGCACCTAGTAGTTTGGACATCTGTTGGTAAAGAAGCCATGGAGACCAGTGTGCCTTCTTGAAGAAGGAAGAGATCAGCCACCATGAACCATGAAGCAGTGTGCCTTCTTGGAGAAGGAAGAGGTCAGCCACCATGAACCATGAAATAAAATGTCCACTTGAAGGGGTGTGAGGGCAGTGTGAAGCACGAACCGCAATGTTCGCCTCAAGGGTGAGAGGGCAATGGAAGGGCTGGAAGTGAGCCGCTAGTGGGAGGAGGATACGACCGGCAGTAAGAGGTTGCAACTAGTAGAAAAACGCAGGTGAGGAGAGAGAAAGACTAAAAACGCAGGTAGGACAGCTTGCATGAGAGAGAAATAATAAAAACGCAGGCAATAGGTGAGAGAAAGATAAAAACGCAAGGAAAAACATCAATAGCAGTTAATATGCTGAAATTAGCTCCGAATAATGTGTGATAGGTTGGAAACAGGTGCCAGATTGTTGTAGACAGCAATGGCCAGGTTGAGGGATATTGCACTCAACTCACAATCACTCAATGGAATGAAAGAGCAGTCACTCGTCCCATTACTAACATCACTTGAGGAAATAACGATGGGGCTTGAAGCTCACTCCCAGTTTAGGTATTGACAAAGGGATGGTGCAGAAAGAGTATGCCAGGGTGCACAGTTGATGGTGCATCAATGTGTCCAACCGCTCTTAGCATAGGTGCAAGGAGAAAGGCCAGGGAGCCTTGTAGTGCAGTGTACAGAACATAATGACGTGTCCTGTGTTGATAGCAGAAACCCATCCTGTGGGTGTAGAGCGAAACGAGAACGTACCTGACTCTAATCGTCGTAACGTCCCTCAATCCTCACCTCTCGATAATTGATTGAAGAAACACCAGTCACACTCAACCCATCCTCTGTCTCACCCTCTGTTGAAAGATACAGAGGGCAACCCATTCCTGAAACCCATTGATGTAATCCTCACGGTCAGTTGTGCAGAGGTTGTATGCCTTGTGCGCATTGATGGTGCAACTGTGCATCCCGCCCTGTGCTGGCATACAGTGCAAGAAAGAAGGCCCGGGAGCCTTATGGTGCAGTGCACAGGAACAGATCGTGCATTGTGCATTGAGAGGCCCATCCTGTGCATACAACACCTTGAAATCTACAAAAGCAAGATTGTTTTCTGAATGGAGAGTAATTAGTAATAGTCGTTCTAGTGTAATTAGTTGCAAACTGCGGATGGAAGGCTGGAAACAGATGTTAGACTGTAGATGACAGCAAGGGATAGCTAAGACTGCGATGTCCTCCACGAAAGGGGTGTACGCAGCAAGCTGAAAACATTTGAAACGTGCAAAAACGTGATTTGTTGCAGCGGAAGAAAAAGAGAAGTGGATGCTGAACCCACCACTGGTCTTTGCTTTCACTGGAGTGGAGGATCTTTGCCACTGTTTGAGTAGAACCAGCTTTGATACCATGTCAAAAGATGATGTATCAACGAGATAGTAGGGTTGGTAGGGAGGAACACGGAGTGAACTCAGCAAACATGGAGAAGAGAAGAGAAGAGAGAAGAAACTCTGATGAATGGAATGAGGATCTGAATCATGGAGTGAATGTGATACAAGGGAACAAGGGTGTCGTAGGACCAGGAAGATGATGAAGACAGCCACGAACCATGAACCGCAATGTCCTCTTGAAGGGGTGTGAGGATAGTGGAGAGGCTGGAGAGAAGAGGTGATGGATTGAATGAATCAGTCGTTAGGAATGAATGAGAGAGTGGCCTATAAATAGGCATAGTCAATCTAGGATGGCACTCCTTTTTGGGGTTGCACAAAACGTAGAAACACAAAAACGCAAACTGCGGGTGAAGGGTTTCTCAACAAAGGCATTATGGTATTGATTTGGAGGACAATACTTCTCTTGCTAATCTTTCTTGTAGGGATCACTCATCACTGAGGTTCAACTCTTCTTTGTCTCATACTTTTTCACAAGGTGCATCTCAATTAGAGCACTCTACTAACGAGATTGATCACCTCTCAGTGAGAAAAGACTAATCACTCAGGGTAGAACCGAAAGTCCAAACTCTTCACAATCAAACCCAATGGTAGGTTCGTACAATTCATTTTTGTGTGAGCGTGATTTTGTCTATACTGCTCTTGTTATGCAAGAACCAACTATAAGTCACCGTGAAGATTAATTTTGGTACGAGTATGGTTTTGAAGAGAGCTCTATATTTAGAGATGTTCCACATAATCCTTCATCCTTTGTTTCATTTGAGTATGTGTTTGATGCTTCCCATTTACCTTTACATTTCCCACGCTTTCCTCCTACATTTACTTCACATTTAGATTTCTCTTCTTTCAATCTAGATCCTTACTTTAGACCTACAATAGGTTATTCAGTCTTAGTGCATATTGTCTTTGATGCACATTAAGGTCTTAGGCCACCACTTAATACTTAAAGGTGTATCACTTTGCTCCTGGCACATCGTTAGCGGTAATGCCACCCTTTAACACTATACCTTATACACATCCATAAGTGCGTTACTTTTTGTCCTTTGGTCTTGTTGTGTGGGAAATCCCCCTCTTGCACACCATACCGCTCTTGGTTGCTCAATCAAAGGAATCATCATCTTGCGTTGACGAGTCATGGAAATAAGGAGCAAAAAGAAATCACCTTCACATTTAGACCCAAATTTACCTTCTTTGATTGACCTCAAATAGGGATCACGTTTTGATGCTAATGGTGATTCTCCTTCTTTGAAGAAAAAAGGAAGCAGAACACTCACATCCTCACAAAAACTATCTCGGCACTTCTTTATGTTTTTTACAATTTGCTAGAAAGCAGACCATGTCTTAGACCCACATTGAAAATCACCTCGTCTCCAACTAAGGGTTTCTATCCACACCAAAGTTGAATTCAATCCCCATTCCTAGTGCAACCTCAATCCCTTTCAACAGTGGTGTGCCACTCCAAGGAGGTCGAAATTTGAGAGAGGGGGTCTTTCCCAAGGAGGTAACATAGTTTCTCTACTCATTAGTGTTTGTGTTCATTAGTGGTTGGCCACTAATGTGGTGGATCTTGGATCTTTCCCTCAGTCAGTGCCTCACAATATCTCTGACTAGTTTGGTCCTTACCTTCCCCTTGGCTAGTCTCTTAGGAGTCCTAGGTTATCCTTAGGTACCTTGTGCTCGTTAGGTTACATTTTATTTAGGCTTAGCCTTATTTTTTCAATTCTTCCACTATATTCTACACTCAATTAAGCTTTCTTTTAGCATAGCATCCAAAGCATCTCAATATGAAACATTTGGTATGTTGATTTTTTAAATTGATCTTTTTATGCTAGGTTTTGTATTCTGTTTAGGACTAACAATGTAGGTCCTACTTGGGTTAAAGGATTATTTTTCGGTTTTTGCCTTGGCAAGTATTGTCTCCATCAAGGTAGAGATCAAGATAGTAACTTCTCTCTTGAGATCGATGTCATGAATTGCGTGGTGGGGGAACTCGTTTGAGTTGCTGCGCCAAACACATACCATATTACACAAGAGGAAGCTCATTCAAGGATATAGAAGGAGAGATGGAGGCCAAAAATCGTATTCTTGCTAGTTTTTTCTTTTTCTTTTACTTTTACACTCAATACAATGTGTACAAAGTATAGATAAGATATATATTACAACATAAAGGAAAGTGGTCTACTAGGTCAAACAGTACATAACTGATTGTACTAATCGATTGGCACTATAACTATGTCAACTACTATAGGGAGATGCAACAAACTAAATATAATAAGTGATAAGTCAGCGGCCATATGAGGATCATAATGACCGCCGATGTGCTAAGTGTAGATGTGTAGATCCATCTAGTTAGGTGGTCTATCATCAATATGTGTATAGTTGAGCTTGCCATCTCAACACTCTTCCTCAAGCTCAATTGTATCTCTACAACTCCAAGTAAGCTTCGGAATTTTTGAAGCTTCTATGTACTCAATGCCTTTATGAAAATGTCAACTATCTGATTCAATGTGCACATATATTAAGTTAATCTCTCCCGCAAGTACCTTCTCTCTCACAAAGTGGTAATGTATCTCAATATGTCTTGTCCTAGCATGGAACACTAGATTCTTAGCCAAGTGTTTGTTGCTCATGTTATCACAGTGAAGAGTCGATTGAGAGAAATGGCACTTCGTATCTCGTATTCAAGTCTCCTCATAAGAAGAGCCCCATATCCGTCATCTCAAACTTCTCATGAAGTGTTGCCTTCATCTGCTCGACCATCTGAGTATGGTCACTTGTCACAATCAAGTCGTCCACATAAAGGACAAACAATACACGACCTCCACTTGAAGTGTATACATACAAGTGGGGGTCGGCTTTAGAACGTCGATATCCTAATTTCTCCTAGAGTAATGAGTTAATCTTCTCATTCCAAGCACAAGGAGCTTGATTAAGGCCATAGAGAGCCTTCTGTAACCTGTACACCTTACCATTAGAAGAACTAAAGCCTAGAGGCTGCTCAACATAGATTTGCTCCTTCAACTCTCCATTCAAGAATGCAAACTTCACATCTAGCTGATAGACCGGCCATCTTCTACGGCTAGCCAATGCAAGAACTGCGCGAACAGTGGCCATCCGAGCTATAGGGGCAAAAGTATCATGGAAATCAATGCTTAGGCATTGTGTAAAATCTTTAGCAACAAGGCAACGGGCCTTGTGCTTGTCCAATGTGCCATCACTACAGTACTTGGTCTTAAAGGCCCATTTATAGGAGCTTTTGACTACGTGTCAGATGGAGGGATGCAAGTCTCTTACAACTCCTATGGACCCAAATTGGAAGGCTACAACTTATTCCGATTCTCCTTATATTATGTTGCAGGTGTGCTAGTCGAGTTCATGAGTGAACTCAAGATGGTGCATTGAGAGGTTGCTTAGAGGATTTTGTGGTTCCTACGGGAGACTTATGATCTTGGGATCTATTATCCCGTTGGTATAGGTGCTCCGGACTTGGTACTTACAGGTTGGAGTGTTTCAGATTGGGCTCGTGATGTGGATCATTGAAGGTCCACGACAGGTTATTGTTTTACCTTGGATGCTGGTGTTGTTTCATGGAGCAGTAAGAAGCAACCCACGGTTGCTCTCTCTTCGACTAAGGCCGAGATGTCCTACTGTTCTACAACGTGACAATGAGAGTTGCATTGCCTTCGCCAAGAATCTTGTGTTTCATGCTCGGACAAAGCATATTGAAATCAAGTACCATTTCATTCGGGAGAAGATCTTGGATGAGACCATTTCCTTGGTCCATTGCAAGATAGAGGACACTCTTGCAGATTTGTTTACCAAGGCACTTTCCCATGCTTCACTTCGATAGCACTTAGATTCCTTAGCCTTCTATTGTGTCCACGATCTGAGAGGGGGTGTAAGAGTTTGAGATTCCTTGGACATAGTTTGAGGTTTGAGCAGTTTTTCCAGGCTGTCCACGTGGATTCAGTCCGTACAGCAGGCATAAGGAAGTGTAGGTGCCATGTGGCACAGTCGGCCAGTTTGCTGCAGTAGGATAGTGCAATTGGATAGATGCTGTCCAGTTTTAATGCAGTCGACTTGCATTATTTTTTGCATTTTTCATGGCCTATTTATTGGCCTTGATTTCAGCAGTCTCCAATAGCTGTTCTCATAGATTTCAGGTCGTAGACCGCAGAGATTGCCCTTGTGGTGCATAGATCGGATGCCATACGCTTGCGTAGTGAATGCCGGAAGGTCTCCAAGAACAAAAGAACTTTACTTTTTGCATAAAACTCAAGGTAAAAAGCATGCACGACATGAACAAGAGACCAATTGGGTGCAATCTTTCCCCATGCCTTGTGTTAGCGCTCCACAAAGCATGTATTTTATGTATTAATCATCTTCAAGCTCAAATAATAGCCCAAATTACAAAATAGCATGCTTTTGGCTTTTGAGTTTGCTTTAGCATAAAATAGAAATAAAGCTAATGGGCGGCGCCCAAGGAGTCAGGCATATTCAATACAATGTCCAAATACAAATATCATAATCGTGCGTCCATGCGCATATAAAATAATAAATAAATATCAAACGCCTCAATAAATAGGCGCGACAAAATATAGGCGCTATGCCTAAGGTATGCGCCCATCAAAATATAAGTGATAACTCGAATACTCGCTATCCTCCAATGCTTTTCTCCGCCACTGTTGCTATCTCTACACATCAACTGAAGCATTCACAATCGTTAGTAAAATAATACAATTAAATCGACAAAAGTGAATATCTAGCAGTCTTCAGTTACATAAATAAATCAACTGGTTAGAAATCAATCCTAACCTTAATTTATTACGAGTACGTACTCTAAACTCATAAACGTTTATTAATTTAATATGTATTTTACGGAATTACCCGCTATGGAATCACCCATGTACACGCTAAATTAATGAAACGCTCGAAAAGGATAGGTGTCTCCATCAACTTCTTGCACAAAGAATCCACTTTGTGTATGAGCACTGGTTAATAAAGTTTACGGAATCCACCGTAAAACCTCACGGAATCCACCGTAAAATATGCCTCTTGGCATCATACCTCCGGGGTGGGATAGCAATTGACTTGACCTCAATTGCTATTAGCTCAATGTGAAGCTAGCAGAGTGGAGAAATCATTTAAGTCTCTAGCGTGTATGCATTGGGCTTCCTCTACAGGATGGTTTTTAAATTTGACTAGATATCTAGAATATCTTCGGGCAGTTCTAGTGGTCATAAAGTCAGTATCTATGATAGCTTCAGGTTCAAGTATTTCAGTCTCTTCATCTAACAAAGGTGGGTTTTCATAAACAGGGTGTACAGGTAATTGGCCTCTAAAGGGTCGTAATAAACTAATGTGAAATGTGTTGTGAATTTTCCAGTGAGGTGGTAATTCTAACTTGAATGTATTGTCATTAATTTTGTGAATGATTTTAAATGGTCTATAGAATCTAGGCGCTAATTTCACAATTGGATGTTTATCCACACTTTGTAATCTACGTTTTTCTATTCTCAACCAAACATAGTCATCAACTTTGAAATTCATTGCTTGTCTTTTTTTATTGGCTTGTTTGGTATATGATTGCTGGGCTTTAGTAATCATGTCTTTAATCTCATAAAAAATAGTAGCGTGCATATTAGCAATATTATCAGCACTCTGAATTTTATTTGATAAAGATGCAACATGTGTAGACAATCTATAACCGTAAATCACTTCAAACGGTGCTTTCTTTATAGATGTGTGTGGTGTATTATTATATGCAAACTGCAGTAAATGCAAATATGTGTCTCATGTCTGTGGTTTAGAAATAGTGTAAGTACGTAAAAGATCTAAAATAGTACTGTTAGTGGCTTTTGTTTGTCCAGTAGTTTCAGGATGATATGCAGATGAAAAATCAATTTTTGTTTCTAGGTTAGAAAACAAAGTAATCCAAAAGTTGTTACCAAATCTAGAATCACGATCAGAAATAATAACTTTCGATAATCCATGATTAGTGAAAACAGTTTTAAAAAACAATTGTGTTGCCTGAGATACTATTAAAGTTTTCTTACATGGAATGAAATATGCTTGTTTACTAAACCTATCTACTACAGTTCAAATCATGTCATGGTTAGCTTTAGTATTAGGTAAACTAGTAATAAAGTCCATAGAAATCTGTTCCCATGGTCTTGATGGAATAGATAAAGGCATAAGTAATCCATACTGTTTACCATGATGTCTCTTAACTCTTTGACAAATTAAACATTCAGAAACAAAGTTAGATACATCAGTGTCAATATGTGGCTAATAAAAATCTTTAGTTAATGTACGTAAAGTAGATATGATACCTCTATGACCTTGGTATGGAGGACAATGAATCTCATTCAAAACAAAAGAGCTAAATGGAACTGTAATACATAATCTCTTTTCATAAAATATGAATCCATCATTATAAGACTGAATCAATAGGAATCTAGTTATTTCCAACTAATTTATTCCAATCAGCATGAAAAGTAATATCCTGATGATAAGTATCTTTCATAGGAGTTAGAGAATCAAATGATATAACATAAATATTATGAATGGTGGGTTTTCTACTTAATGTATCAGCCACTACATTTTCTTTACTTGGTTGATATTGGATAATCGGATGAAAACTCTGAATAAAGGTTACCCATTTGATATGTCGGTTAGATATTTGAGGTTGACTAAGTAAATGTCTAATACTTTGTTGATCAGTCTTAATCATAAACTCAAAACTCATTAAGTAGTGTTTCCATTGTCTTAAAGCTTGTACCACAGCTAATAATTCTTTATCATATGTGGAATATTTAAGTTCAGAGGGTTTCAATTTACAACTAGAATAGGCTATGGGATGATTATCTTGTATAAGTACGGCTCCTATTCCAGATCCGCTAGCATCAGTAAGTACTAAAAAGAATAGTCAATTAAAATCAAATAGTTGTAATACAGGAGCATGGGTTAATACATGTTTCAATAAATCAAAGGATTTTTATTGATTATCAGACCAATGATAAACAATACCTTTCTTTAAAAGTTTAGTCAAAGGCAAAGCAAGTAATGAAAAATTTCGCACAAATTTTCTGTAAAAACTAGCAAGACCTAGAAAAGATCGTAACTCATGTACATTTTTAGGTATAGGCCAGTTCAATATTGCTTCTATCTTCTTAGGGTCAACCTTAATACCATTTGATGATACAATATGACCTAAATATTCCAACGCCTCAATAAATAGGCGCGACAAAATATAGGCGCTATGCCTAAGGTATGCGTCCATCAAAATATAAGTGATAACTCGAATACAGTGATCCTCCAATGCTTTCCTCCGCCACTGCTGCTATCTCTACACATCAACTGAAGCATTCACAATCGTTAGTAAAATAATACAATTAAACCGACAAAAGTGAATACCTAGCAGTCTTCAGCTACATAAATAAATCAACTGGTTAGAAATCAATCCTAATCTTAATTTATTATGAGTACGTACTCTAAACTCATAAACGTTTATTAATTTAATATATGTTTTACGAAATTACCCACTATGGAATCACCCATGTATACACTAAATTAATGAAACGCCCGAAAAGGATAGGCATCCCCTCCATCAACTTCTCGCACAAAGAAATCACTTTGTGTATGAGCCCCGGTCAACAAAGTTTACGGAATTCACCGTAAAATCTCACGGAATTCATCATGGTACGGAATTCACCATGAAATATGCCTCCTGGCATCACCTTGGGAGTGATGGAGATTGAGATCTTTGAGGTGGAGACAATTATTCTCTTTGCTCTCGTGTATATTTTTGCATCCTTATATAGCATTCTTCACTGCATATTTTTTGCATTTCATTTCCTCTTTCTCTCTCTATTCACTCTTTGTCTTGGTTATTCACTTTTGCATTGCTCGACTTTGACACTAACATGTTGCTACCCATGGAACCAGTTGTTAAACATTGAAAATTGAAAATAAATTGATAACTTGTTGATGTGAGAACCAATCACAGATTGCTGCAAATGTGATCCCAAACTGATCACATATTGATTGCAAAATTGGATTAGAAATTGATCCCAAAAGTGACCATAAATCTCAAATTGATAAAAATTGAGCTAAAACTGATTAAAATTTTGTCTCAAGATTGAGGCAAAAACTCATGCCAAACTAATCATAAACTAATGTAGAAGTATAGTTTCAATGCTCGGGTAAAATCATACTCATCTATAGACATCTCATAGTGACTAGTATACTTAGTGACCTCATGACAAACATATTTTTAGCATAATATCTTGGATGCATAGTGAATATATTCGAGATCTACTACATATGAGAGCTGTCCACAACTGGTGGAGTGGAAGTGCTACCTCTCTCTTGAGCATTAGGCAATGCTCTAGACTTTTGCTTTGTTAAACCTGACTGAGCACGAGAACCGAAGTTGTCTCTAGTTTGAAAGGCATCTTGGTAAAGTTGCAATAACTGAGGATAGTTTGTCAAGTCATCCTCTTTCATCCACTTTGCATCTATTTGTGAAACAATGGTGAAGCTTTACCAAGAAGTACATGGAAACTTTACCTCTAACTTTACTTATCTCAAATCTCCACTAGATTGTAGGCATTTTTTCCCCTTAAGCATTGTGATGCTTTATACTTTCACATTGTACAATTCCAACTTGACTAATATGCAACATTACATGCAGTTGACTAGTCACTCATGGATACTTCGTATGCTAGGAGCACCATATGTATGAGAAAACATTCTTATTTGTCTACTTTGGACCATTGCAATGTGATTGTGTATGGGAATTTGTATATTTCCAACCATACCAATTTACATTTTCCCATACATTGATTACATTGCTAGTTGCATTTTTGCTCGTGCAAGCATTACTAGCTATATTTTTCCTCATGACCAACACTAGACAGGTCGTTTGCATGACCGACATTAATATCATGAGTCCCAAACACAATGGGCTGCATGTATGCATTGCTAAACTTGCCACTTTGTGCCTCGACATTATGCCAACATTATTATACATAGGGTTATGTATATTATCAGCTATACTGGGATGCATTGGGTCTCGCACACCATGCATTGGTTGTTGCATATGATAAGAAATTGTGTTATATATTCTCGTATGCGGTCCTTGACCCACCATAGTATGGAAAGTAGTGTTTCCACCAAAGTATCTTGGCTGCCCCATAATTGCATGCATGCCTTGGTCTCCAAAAACATTGGATTGGCACTTCGAAGTTGGCCTTGCATATGCATCAATTGCTGTACTAGCATTTTCAGCTTGTTGTCCATAGTTTGAGCCTTGTCCAAGATTAGGCATTGCATTTCCTTCTTCCCCATGTGATTATCCAAATTGAGAGGCATCATCATTGCTTGATTCCATCTCATTGTATGAAGAGACATTGTTGTAATTTCTCAATTAAGAGCAAAAATCAACACTAGCACAAAGCTTTGGCTTGCAATTAGATGCCTTGAGCTCACCGAATCAAGGGATTGAGTGGTATCTAGGCGATGGAACCATGAAACTGGTCTTCCTTCTTGGAGAGGGTGTTAATTCTCTGATCAAGCACTTAATGACAGTAAGTATGAAATTTACGTAAATTGAAAATACACACTTTACTACTTTAATCTTGGACATTGGACACCTTGTTGGTCCCAAAACTGGTGTCCGTTGTAGTATTTCTATATTTTATATCGCAAATGGAAGGAGTACAAGTGAGATAATCCGATCGTCTCCGCTACTCTGTTAAAAAGGACTAGCAAGTCTCCAAACCGATTTGCTCCTTGGTTTGCTTAGAGATTGGTCTTCACCCTATTTTTTGAAAGACAAATTTGGCCCGAAATTTAATATCGCCTAACTAGCCTTTTAAATCTCCATGAAATTTCTTAATTTTAGCTGTTGAAATTCAAGTCCTAGGCTTTTAATTGTGAGCATGCATTTCGAGGTGGCTGTCAAATCCTAAATTTTGTTGTAAATTAGAGTTTACAGTAGAGATTAATTGAAAGCTTTTTCTTTGGTGGCTCAAATTATTGAAAAATGTTGAGATAACTTGAGAGATGGTTGGGGGATAAGAGAATGCTGTAGAGAGAGAAATTTCAGAATTTTATCGCGAGAAATGGTGAAAAGCTACTACTATTTTTCTCAAATGGCCATGGAGGCTGTCACCTACACTATTCTAAACTGCTCTTACATATTGTAGGACTGATTGTGGTTGCAAATCACATCAGCAGTCTCTCCTTGCTCTCTAAGAGTGTTTTTTTCTTTCACAATGGTTGGAATAGATTTCCACTAGTTCTTAAAAACGTTTTTTTTAACTTGCAAATCCCATTTTGCAGCATTATTTAGCTTACTAAATTATTTTTAGAATATTAATGTTTTAAAAATCAAGATAATAATTATTCTAGTACTTAGAAAATCAATTTCACCAACTAATAAATAATTAAATTGGCTAGATCAATTTGTTTTCCAAGTGTCCTTGAGCAGTTATTGATCCGTGGATTGACATTAGTTAAGTAATTAATACTTAGTCTCTATCTCTAATGTCACAATTAATATAAGTAGCCAATAAATTGGTTTAGGCCTAAATCTGACATCGGGTATCACTTAGTACTTGTCAATCATAACTTATTACACTTTTTGCTTTGGCACTAACTGATCTCTTGGGGTCTTAGGTTTCACGCTATGAAACAATTAACTTGCACCTCACGTGCAAGTCACATTAGCACATTTGATTAACTTTTAATCAAATTCTAAGCAAATCATTAAAATTTTACATCCTTGTGATAGCATAAACACGTTCTGAAAGAGTAGAAAAGGAGCAATAGAAAAATAAAGGTCTAAACTTTGCTTTGCAGCATTGAAGATTGCTTGGAAATTGACATTTGAACATGTCCTAATGGGATAGGTGGAATTAGAGTCATAGATCGAATTCCTTTGGCAAGGTTGGATGGTGTTTCAATATGAACATATCTAATAGTTTTATTTGTGGTAACGGAAGTGGTTTTGAACTTGAGTGGTCTTGACCTTAAATTTTTGTTTGCACAGTTTACACGTACAAGCCATCAATTTATTCATCTACTTCAATTGGAAAGAGTTCTATTGAAGTAGCTTTTCGTTTTTCATGCACCAACATCAATTCTGTTTGCATATCAATCAAACCCACTATTGAGATTTCCCAGAAACTCCTGCTGAGATAGTCACTTGAAACAATGCAAGCCTGCTGCCAGTTTCAAGCTATTTTGGGGTCAACAGGTAGACAATGAGATTGCATAACAATTGATTGGAGGCATGAATCAAGATGTGCTGTAGGAAGCTAATCAAGTGCTCTGTAGTGATAGACTGTGCGTGGCTCTAGGCACTCTATAGTGTCAGACTGCTGGCTTGAGGTCCAAGGAAGTGCCGGAATTCCATATATCAAGAAATGTGTCTCCTCGTGCTCTCAAAGTTACCCTGTAACCTATAATGTGGATGATGTCGGTCTACCTCTTAACATTTTGGAAAGGGTTTCTATGGATATCTTGTGTCTCAACAGTATAATTGCATCTTGCTGTCCAATGCACCGAGCAGTAATGCTAGCAATAGCTCGCTTCTGTGGCAGTGTCCTGAAGTCAGACTCTGGATGAGAGAAGTCTGATGTGGGAGTAAAGGTCAGCTGCTGCCCAAACGTAAGAAAAGCATAGGTCCTTGAAAATCTGTGTAGCTGCATGTGCGATCTTTCTCTGTGATACATGTAATTGCTCCAGTTATATTATAGTCTCAATTGTCTTTCGTGGTTTTGTTGGTAGTACCGTGAGTTGCTGTTGTACGGTTTCTGATCTTGAAACTCAAAATTTGCAAAAGTATTTCATGGCTTTAGCCATCTTCTCATTTTAACTCCTTCCTCTCCAGAAGGGCATTGTGATTATGAGAAGGTTGACAAGGCACGGATTGATTACAGCTAGTCAAAATCTAAGTGCAGTAGTGTTGGGTTTCAATGACTTGTGTGATGCTCACTGCATACAGAAACGTATCCTACTGTTGTGCATGTTGTAAAATCAATGAATGTGATAGATTCGTATTCACACAATGATGCTTGCTTCTTAATGAGAAGGTAGAGATGTAGATGGTTGCTAACATTAGCAGTTGCATACCATAGATTTGTGAAAACTCGGACATTTATGGCTCTATCCATTCAATAGTAGATAGCATAACTTGAGCAATGACGAGCTGTATAATCTAAAGGTTTGGAGGTCCATAAGAATCATAACCCAACAGCTCTATACTTCATTACCAATCCCTTTTTTTGATCCACTTCTAGAATACATTTTTTCATGTTGAGTGTAAGAATCGGAGAAGATCTGAATATTTATAGCTCTATCAATTCAAAACTTGGTTCAAAAACTTCAGCAATCGCAAGCCAGAGATCCGGAAAGACAAAAAATAAGATAAATCATTTACCAGAGACTAAGAAGGCCATTGATCCAGGCAATGTTTTAGCTGCCTGATAGTTGAGTAGGAACAGCCCTCGTGTTCTGTTCATGGCCAAATACGGCAGATAGATAGCATTATAATCATACCAATGAGAAAGATGTAAGTACATGGCAGATAGATAGCATTATAATCATACAAATAAGAAAGATGTAAGTATATACGATTGCTATTGACAATGGGATACAACCCCAAAATCTAGATTGGAGGATGTCCTATGCTGCCTATTCATCAGCTTGAAGTTGAGAAGCTTACTATTGATTTTTAGATTCGTACTATTATATAGACGCCAGCACCAGCTGATAAAGGGTAGTTTGATTAGGTATAGAAAGGCTCACTTTCTTACTGGTGATGGTCAACTTGTGTGTTGTCTTACCTAAAACTGAAATATTTTGTTGCTGGCATTTTACAGATATGACGAGAGGCTACCAAGCATAGTTGAAGAAATTTACACGGCTATGGAATTCAACGGGCATGATGATTCGTCTGAGGTGGAGGAGTCTGAACCAGCTAAGGTTGCAGATGACTTGGATGTAGCAGCCAGTGATACACATGAATCGCTATGCAGTGCAGAGGAAACCTTTAGCCAGTCAGAGAACCCACATTCTTCTTCTTCTCATGGCAAGTCAAGTAAGAACAAAAAGAGTTCATCCTTGCAAAGAGCCCTGTTCAAAGGTGTGGATACAGATACGCACTACCAGGAACTGCAGGAAGCAGACGAGAGAAGGGAACATGCCAAGAGGTTCTCGCAGTATAGAGATTCAGCAGAGAGAAAACTCAGAGAAGCAGCAGAGAGGAGAGAACGTGCCAAGCGATTTTCTCATTTTGCCAGCTCCACAAAAGATTTGTTGAAAGTGACAGTAGTTCCAAAGGTGGGTGTCAGCATAAAAGTACATTCTAAAGGCCATACAGGGAGGTCTAGAGATAAGGCTAAAAAAGATTCTGATAAAGAAATCATTCTGCAGACCCCCTTGCTTTCCAGGAAATCACAAACAGCAAAACTTCTTCTGCTATAAGCATGCCCAACATGCAGAGCATGTACTCCTGCTTCATCTCACTAACTCAGTCACTGATATGATTAAGGACGCTTACATTTGTTCTTGCAGTTGCACCCCGATATTGCTTGTGGTACTGCAAGTGTAAAAGATAAAATGTATACACAAGTTTCAAAGATTTAACGATGTGTCCACATATGCTTATTTGCTTTGCAAAGTCTAATAGCAGATCGATTGACTCGCTGATCTGATGATCAAGTTTAACCCATCACAAATCGCAGCAGCGCTTAGAAGCGAGCTGTGACAGCATAAATTGTAGTCCTCTTGTAACAGCGTTGAACTCAAAGTTTGTGCCTCCGTAATGCAGGCTTCAGACCAATACTAATAAAGTCACTTATGAGCTGACAAAACTTCCTGATTGAAAGTCCTTATAAGCAAAGCATGACCACATAAATTGTAGTTCTCTTATAACACTTTTGAACTTCAAGTTTTGTGCCTGTGCAGTGCAAGCTCGTACTAATATCCTCACAGTCACCCATGAGCTGAGAATACTCTGTGCTTGGCTGCTTTGATAATATTATCGGAAGTGCTGTCCATATATGGAATCAACAAGCCATACCAGCAGTAAGGCCTCATCATATACGGCAACAGGGCTGTATATCCTCCGGCCCCTCTGCCTTTACCTTTCCTACTCGTGGCCCTATTGCGTGTGGTCCGCTTAACCTCCACTGCTCTATGCATGCTCATCAGCCTCTCGTGCTCGTTGTTTGCTGCTTGTGCAGTAATCGACAACATGCGGCCTTCACCAAGACCAGGGATATGAAGAGCCAGAGCGGGAAAAGAGAGGAAGGTGCGGGCAGGCGTGGCGGAGGGGGCAGGCCTCCAAGAGCATGGCCAGTTATTTCTGGGTAACGCGGGATGTTTTGAGATGCAAAGAAGGCCGCATTTTGGAGAGGCAAACCAATGGCTGGTTCTGGGATTCGAACACACCCGGATTGCGCACACCAGTGTGGTCCGCCGTGCACACAGGGCTCCCGGAAACCAGCAACCTCTAAGCCGTTGGCAAACTGCAGGTTAGTAGACTCCTCTCAAGCGAGCGTTCCCACCTCCTGACTTGGGAAAAAGTGCAGGCCTTCTATGCCGAGAGAGCCAGGGAAGGGAGTATTCCCAGAGAGAGAACTCCTTCCAGCCTCTTCTAGATATTGGAGAAAAGTTTTTATTTATGCTAATGGCATTGATTTTTTTGGGTTTGTTTTTTTTTTTGGGTTTTGGGTCCAAGTGCTTGTTTTTGAATATTTCTGAAGAGGTGGTTTCCTTTTATGTTGCTTTGCAAAAAATCAAAGTAGGATTATTTAAAGAGTGAGCTGTCTATAGAGTAGTTAAAACAAGATAAAAGATAAAAGAAAAATGATCATTAATTGCATATGTGAAAAGAGATAGTTTGAAAAAAAGAATCCTTGCTCAAGAAATATGACCATTAATTTTGCATGTGTGTAAAGAGAGTTTGAAAAAAAAAAACCTGAATGCGATCGTAAGTTGCACATGTAATTAAAAGTCTGAACAATATAAAAGATAAAAGAAATATGATCATTAATTGCTCCAAAAAATTTGAGAAAAAAGATAAAACTATACAATCTTAAGTTGCACGTGTAATGAAACATAGAGGAGGTTATTCAATATGCCACTCAATTTAAATTGACATTTTGTAGAGCTATATGTAATGCTAAAGGTGAAGGAACTCTACTTATTTATTAGTCAAGAAGCATGGAGTAGTCATATACAAGTTATTACTATGCTAAATTAAGTTTTTTTCTTTTGAAAAAGTAACATAACTTAGATATTGTTGGGTGTCCTTGAAGGTTGTTCTAACTTGTTATAGCTACATTCATTTTTGAAATTGTATCTTCCTCGAAATTCTTAGCATAGACAATGCTAATGACTATTGTATCTATGTTGATCTCAAAATTATCCTTAAGTGGTTGCTAGATTTGGTTGTTTTTTTTTTCATTTTTTGAGGGGGCTTTCTTTTGTATTGATGCACTCGTTTTTCAAATGTTTGTGGTTTGGCCCATGTATACCTTGTCATTTTGTTTACAAGATGAAGTGCTTGTTCTTGTTCCTCTGCATCACCATTTTCTATTACTAAACAATGTTTCTTGTAGAGTGTTTAAGATTAAGCATAGATGCGGCTTTGGTGATGTTATAGTTTTTGTGGTAGTCATAGAACATTAGGTATTCTAAGCTTGATAGTCAGACGCAGTATAGTTTGACAATGTATGTGATCATATTTCCTATCTTGTGAACTTCCATTGTCATATGTCTATAGCGAAGGTATAGTCAACAACCTCCTTTCTTAACAATGTATGTGATCATATTTCCTATTCTTGTGAACTTCCATTGTCATATGTCTATAGCTGAGGTATAGTCAACAACCTCTTTTCTTGTGACTTAGAATTTAAATTCAAGGCCATTTCAATGGGTGATACTAGCTTGGATAGTATTGTAGTAGAGATTAGTTTGTATTTGTTCAAGTCCAAGTCTTGTAGGCCTAGTCTCTTGGCATCTTTTGTCTAATTGTTTAACTTGCCCATCTAGTTGGTCTTCATTGTATACTTGAGTAGGTAGAATGAGTTTGACAAGTTCATTACTTGTTGAGTGTTCATTTGGGCTTCCTACAAGAGTAGTAATGTTGGGTGACATGGCACAACATTTTAGTTCTCATCTCTATAACGATAGTAGATGTACGGTTGGCTTTCAAGGTCCACTACTGGTTCTAATTTGTTGCATAGGGAAAATGGAAATATGTACCTACAATTTCTAAAGCCTCTACTATTGATTATATATTATGTGACAATATCTATGAAGTTTTACCAAGATGAGGGCTCTTAGTTTTTGTTTTGAGCTTCGTTACTTGTCATTGGATGGAACATATGCATAGTTCTCGTTTGTAATATTCTTTATGTTTGCCTTATGCAACCGTAGACTTTGCATTGTGACTACTCCCCAAGTGTGCTAATTGTTAGTCCACCAATGATGCTTGCACATTCGATTCCCGAAGATGATTCGATCATTGCATAAGTCCCTTTGTTGGTTTATGGTTATGGGGAAAGGTGTCAATTCTCTGTCTATCATGAAGATATGTACATTCCTTTACTTTTTTATACTTTCCTTTATTGTTGAGCATGGGAAAAAGGAAGAAAAGGTAGATTCTATCATTGTGGGAGATTATATATACAAATATTGCGATTACCTTTGCTTAGGTGAAGTGTGCAATGATCAAATAAAACCAAATGAGGTAAAATCACGATTAGTTTCACATTCAAAAATAGCAATAAAAATTATGTCTTGCACTCACATATACACACACTCAAACATTCTATCTCTCTTCTAACTAAATAATAAATATTAGTTACATATCTAAGTAAGTCTGATGCTTTCAAAAGTTTGTACATAGTACATGTCTAAGCATTTAAATAAGTACATATTTCGATATCTACCTCTTTCTCTCTCAAACACAATCTCTCATAACTAAATAATTAATAGTATAATTGTGTGCATGCCTACATGCCTAACTAAATAATTAATACTAACTACTTACTAATCTCAATACTAATAATCACTAATTAAGCAATTAGCAAATACAACTACTAATCAACCTATCAATACTAATTAAGTAATAATTGCTACCCAAACTATTAGCACTAAAAGTAAGGCACCATACTACTAACAACTATCACTTCTAACTAAATAATTGCTATCACTACTAAAACTAAGATACCTACTAACTAATCTATTACTACTGTTAACCTATCAATATTAAATAAGGCACCATACTACTAACTATTGTCACTACTAAAAAATTATTATCACTACTAACTAACATATCGAATACTAACTAAGACAACAACCACACTACTCGCTAAGCCAACAACTAACTACTAACTAAACTATTAACTAGACTATTCATGAAACTAGTAACTAACCTTTTAGTACTATGTAAGGCACCATACTACTAACTACTATAATTACCAATTAAATAATTACTATAACTACTAACTAAGATACCACACTACTAACTAAGCCAATAACTAATTACTATCTAAGACACCATTCTCACTACCATTAGCTGAGATGTCAATAATATACCAAAGTAGCCACTACTGATGTGATCGACATGAAAAAGAGTAGTATATGCTATGCCAGTCACTGTTGTTTGCTTTCCTCAACACTTTTCCAAATACATTAAGAGCTATTTAACTTGGGTTTCAATTTGATCTATTTATCTCTATGTAACACAAGGCTTGTTTAACTTGCATTTCAATTTTATCTATCTATCTCTATCACCATCGCATTATAACTAGTTGCACTACAATGGTTTATGTACCTAGCTTGACTTGTTGGACTTGTCTCAAATCCATCTCGTATATGCGATTTATCGAATCCCTTGAATGTAAGATCAAACCTCAAATCCATATTGTATTTATGATTTATTGAATCCATTGAATGCAAGATCAAGCCTCAAACTCCAAGTGTCTATTTGTGTTCGTCACTTGGTTAGATTTTCCTCTTGCTTGTCATCCCTCACTCATCCAACTATCTTTTTTGACTTTGTTGTTGCCCATTTCTAAGGACTTTGAGTGTATATCTTGTGAATTGCCCTTTGCCTTATTTGAGGGAATGATGCCCTCATATTTAGCACCATTGCCACATAGCTTGCTAGTAGCCTCCTCATCTAGGGATCATAATGCCATGTTTGTAGTTGCTTGAGTAGCTTTGATGGACTTGGCAAGTGACCACAAGGCTTCCTGTGAAACATTAGCAAGTATTATTTTCTAGCATGCATGTTGGGAGATGGTGGTGCCTCTACTGGATTTTTCAAATTTGACGAGCTACTATGACCTAGCCATACAACATTTCCAAAATGGAGGTGCTCTTCGCATGAATCTCAGGAAGGTGCTTTCCTAAGAGGTGGTTGGAAGCTAGCATTGCTCCTTAACATTGTTTCCATACCATCCTCCATTGCCTTCCCTCTATGCCTCCTCTCTTTATGAAGATGGAGACTCATTGGATGAAAAATGTCTGACTCTATCTATTGAAACCATGTTTGATGCTGCACTTGCTAGAGATTGAATTCAAGAATTGAAATGATGGATGTTTAGTTCCTCTCAAAGAACTTTCTTATGGCTTTGAGGACCTTGCAAGCTGAGACTTACTAGGACTTTCTTGTGGCTTTGAGGGTCCTGCAAGTTGAAACTTGCCACTTTGTGATATGGAACTCACCGACACACCACTTGAGGTCGTGCTTGTTTTCTCACTAGTTGGGGTCCAATTAATCATGCTCGCATGTGCAATATCCTTCATGACCTTATCCTTCATCTCCAGAGTTGCTTGGTGTGTGGTCAATTTCTCAATTATCGCTTTATTAATACTAGAATTAGGACAACAACATTTTGCGAGCTCTTTGTTGTACTTGGCTATAAAGTCTCCCAAATTTCAAAAAGCTCTCAAACATCTTAATATTTGGGTGTTGCATGAATCAAGCTTGTGATGGACTATTTCATATTGAGGAGACAAGTCTTCTACACATCTGGATCACATGTATGTGCATGATAATATCATGGAAAAAAGGTCCTCCCTTTTCATGGGGGTATTGGCCTTGAGATTCTACGAGTGCACCTCTTGCCATGATTGTAGATAATGAGTGATCTCTCTTTGCAACTGTTGTTACTCCTCATGTCGTTTCAGATATATTCTTTGGAAGAACCTAAAAGCCTTCAAGGCATGAGAGAGGTGTGTGTGTGCCTGTGCATGTTGCACGATAGACAATGAAGTTGATAGACGAGGACAATGGTAAGGCGATATTGAAGATGATGTTGGAAGGCAATAGGTGCGTATACTTCTTGATTTGCACGACAGACAATGAGGACAACAATAATGTAATATTGACATTAAAATTGGGTGCTTTTGCTCTTTGCAAAGTTTTTTTGGAGTTTGGACAATTGGCTAAACGTGTAAAGAGAGAGAGAACTTCTCAATCAATATGAGAGGAGCTACCAAGGTGGTTTCTTTTTGAGATGATTTTTTTGGATCTCGCATTTTCTAAAATCATCTTGTTTTAGAAAATTCAGAATACAAAAATTTCTTAAGTTCAACAAATTTATTGATGCACATAAAACAAGAAGTTTATTGATCACTCAAATGACAGATGGCAATGCTTCTTGCTCCATTCTTTTCTATTTCAATGGGATGCTTTCTCTCCATACAATTTGCATATGATTTACTTTTTTCACTTCTAATTTTCTTTCTAAATCTTCTTAGGTACTATCTTTTGTTTGAAGAGAAGCCACTTGTCTCGTATTCTTCCTCATCCAACATTTATCACCATCTTTATCATTTAAATGTCAGATCGAGAGCACGGCAAGAGCTATGGAGGTTGGAAGATGAAGACTAAATTCATGTTGACATAGACAATGAGTAGACAACTATTACACAAGTGAATTAGGTGTAAAATATTACACGGCACAACGAACAGAATCTGAGAAAGAGATAGAGAGTACACAACAGATAAGAGGAGAATCAATAAATTCTTTAACTCCAAACAACTGATACAAAGATGGCTCTGTCCACCCATGCGCTTCCACTGTGTGAAGCTTAGATGGCGATCTACACAGAAGATAGGTGAAGAGCTTAAGGCTAGCTGGAATAACAACTCTGACTGGGTGAAAGATGAGTGTAAGATGGCTGCGAAAGGGTTTAGCTTTTATAGCCCGTGAAGGTCGTTAGGTCGGCCTGCTGACCGACCTACCATATGAGCCTCCACTTGTCGGCCAGGGAATATTCCCTTTACCATCGGGCCGGGGGCGCTGCCCCCGGACCCCCGCTAGGGGGGCCGCTGGCCCCCCTGGGACCCCCCAGCCAGGGGCCGCGGAAGCGGCCCCCGGACCCCACAATAGGGGCCCCTTTTAACTCCCTTATACTGCAACTCGATGCAATGCTCCTCGAGTTGCTACCAACTTAACCACTCCGTCTAACCCAAAGATTAGACCCACAACAGTCACCTTTTTGCCATCCGGTCACATAGACCTCATCTGATATACAAGTCAGGACTCAACCAATGTCCGGGCTCACACTTGGCTTCTTCTCATAATGGGGGCCTTACAACTTTGAGTACCATGGATCATTGGTAGCACCTAATGAGGGTGGGGCATTGATCATATCTAACACCCCCCCTCAATGTCCACCCATAGGTGAACTATCTCCTCGGCCCAATGCCGAGTCTTTGAAGATGAACTTGAACCAGATCCTTTGTAAGTGCTTTGGTGAAGATATCTGCTCCATTCTCCTCTGTTGGACAATAGACCAATTCCTGATGCCAGGAGGCATATTCCACGGTGGATTCCGTGAGGTTTTACGGTGGATTCCGTAAACTTAGATGACCGGGGCTCATACGCAAAGAGGATTCTTTGTGCGAGAAGTTGATGGGGACGCCTGTCCTTTTCGGGCGTTTCATTAATTTAGTGTGTACATGGGTGATTCCATAGCGGGTGATTCTGCAAAATGCATATTAAATTAATAAACGTTTATGAGTTTAGAGTGCGCACTCGTAATAAATTAAGGTTAGGATTTATTTCTAACCAGTTGATTTATTTATGTAGCTGAAGACTGCTAGGTATTCACTTTTGTCGGTTTAATTGTGTTATTTTACTAACGATTGTGAATGCTTCAGTTGATGTGTAGAGATAGCAGCAGTGGTGGAGGAAAGCATTGGAGTCTAGCGGGTTTCCGACCTTTGGACTATATTTTGATAGGCGTCACGCCTATATTTTGATTATGTCTATAGAGACATCGATTATTTATTATTATTTTGTATGCGCTTATGCGCCTGGATATGTTATTTTTATTTGGACATTGAGATTGGGCGTGCCAGACTCTTTGGGCACCGTCCATTAGCTTTATTTTCCTATTTTTGGTAGAAAGCAAACTCAAAAGCTAAAAGCTTGTCATATTTTTGTAATTGGGCTATTTTTGAGCAAAAAGATTGAAAATATATATTAAATACATGCTTTGTGAAGCGCTCACACAAGGCATGGGGGAGATTCAACCCAATTTGTCTCTTGTCTCATGTCGTGCTTGTTTTTACATTGGTCTTTGTGCTAAAAAGTAGAGTGCTTTGTTCTTGGGGACCTTTGGGAATTCACTACGTGAGCTACCTGCGTCCGATCTGCGCACCAGTGGTATCAGAGCGGAGCAGAGATCAAGGGCTTCCAATCGCTACCAATCTCGGGCGAAGGCGGAGCTCCAGGAACAAACGGCCTCTACAGTCAATCTCGCCGCGAACCGTCGATACAGGCAGACTTCTGGCGATCAAGAACCCCTGTTTCCACTCTCAGATCGCGAAGGACCACTCTCTGTCGGCGGAGGACCACTCCCTCAACTCCATGAACAAGTCGTGATGAAACTGTGAGAAAAGCTCTTAATCCTATTAATCAAAAGCTTAATCATAAAGCTTAAGGGTATTAGAGAAGCTTGATTAGCTTCAAATCAACAAATCGTTGCCAAGAGGAGGACCCCCGAAAATCGCGGAATCAAAAACGGCCCCCCCCCCCCCCCGATTGAAAAACGGCAGCCTGCTAGTCCACCAATTAAGCTCTTAAGCTTAATCACCAAGCCTAATTAAGCCAAATCATACAAATCTCTGCAAGTCACACAGATCTGACAAGTCAAAAACTCCGGGTCACGCACTCCAGAAGACAAGTTTCGCAAGTCGACACTAATCAAGTACTGCAAGTCCTGCAAATCAGCTAAGTTCAGCAAGTCAACAACCCTGCAAGTCTGTTAAGTCTGCAACTCTGCAAGTCAGACTAAATCAGAACTGACTAACGCTCGAAACTCCTAGAAGACTTGTTCGTATGCAAAAACTCAGAACTGGAAAGTTGTTCGCAGCAAGCTGTTTTACCTATCTGCAAGTTCGTTGAAGTACTTTCAGCAAACGGAGACAGAAATATTTCAGAATTTTTGAAAATTGAAGAAGAAAATACCCAAAATACATAGCCTTGTAACCCCAAATTTGAGCTACGCTCATCCCGCTAACTGATTTTGAGTGAGAAAGGTTTGTTGAGTTTTACAGGATGACTACCCCACATATGGATGATCCTATGGCTGAAGACGACCTACCCGAGCCTACCATGGAGCAAAAGCTGGATCTTATCATGTTACAATTGGACGAAGAGCGAAGAGCTAGGCAAGCCTTGCAAGCGCAATTGACAAAGCTACAAGGAGCGTCCACTAATAAAGAAGAACGTTAAGCTGAAGATTTGATACGCCGTACCATCGACGCCACTCTTGAAGCACAAACCATTCGCAAGGAATCCAAGATAAGTAAACGAAGTTTCAAGTTTCGCACTTTCAATGGCATAAGAGAAGGAAAGACTGTTTTATCATTCATTAGCCAGTTTGATGACTATTTCCATGAGGAAACTTATCCTGAGAAAGATAAAATCAAGTGTGTTACTAATCATCTGATAGATAGAGCATCACTTTGGTGGACTGTCGTCCGCAAGAGCATAGAATGTCCTGCTACATGGGAAGATTTTAAGAAGAAGTTCATGCAAAATTTCCTTCCACCGCAATTTCATGAGAAGGCAATCAAGCAATGGGATTTACTTCAACAACGCGATCGTGAGCCTATTCCACAGTACACAGAGCGTTTTTGGAATGCACTCCTACAGCTACGCATGCTTGAAGACGTACCAGAGACGACACATAAGCGGAAGTACATGTCTGGACTTCTTGGACATTACTACGCTGAGGTGAATATGTTCAAGCCTGCTACCCTTGAAGATGCCATCTCCTTAGCTCACGACACTGAAGATAAGTTACGTGGAAGAGATCGACGACCACAGCCATTCCAAGCAAACGGTAATTATGGATCTAAACAATTCAATTCAAATTTCAGAAGGTTTAATCCAGGTCGTTTTTCATCACCACCTTTCCGCAAGAATTGGCCTAAACCACCCGCATTACCATCCACTGTCAATCCAAATCCTAAGCCTATCCAACAAGCAAATCCAAATATACCCAGACTCCCAGCCATTGCAAATAATGTGACCAAAGCCAAGCCCATCGTATGTTACAAGTGTCACCAGCCAGGCCATCTCGCAGCAAATTGTCATTCAAAGAAGCCATCAGCACATATCAACTACCTTGGAGCTATGGACGAAGACGAGCATGAGGATATGCCGGATTTCACTGAAGAAGAAGATGATCCTACTACTACTTCCGATATTTTACCAGGTATGCCTACTTTACATTCATTGTTGACTATGAAATGTATGGTGCATGGAAAAGAAAGAACTATCTTGCATGATGACGGTAGTACGCATGATTTTATTTCAGCAAAATTGGTAAAGGAATTGAAATTGCATACTGTACCTACGCATTATCGCATAAAAGCTGCATTTTTAGGCACTAGGTACAATGGCACACAAGAAGTTCAAAATTTAGAAATTCAAATTGGTCCATGTATTGAAAGAAGAAATTTCTTAGTTGTCCCATTACAGTCTAGCGACATTATTCTAGGAATGCCATGGAGACACCAGCATAATCCCAATATAGATTATTCCACACACACAATGAATATTAATTTTCAAGGAAAATCTATTACATTATTTGGTATGCATGCATCTCATATGTTTCCACTGCTTTCGCATACTCAAGCAAAACGTGCACTACGCAAGAATACTAAATCATATCTCATTTGGGTGAATGAATTGCACGCAAAAGAAACTCATATGCACCCTAGACATAAGGAATTTCTCGCATATTTTAAAGACTGTTTCGCAGAAGACCTACCACCAGGTTTACCTGCATCACGTCCAGAAGACCATAAAATTGACCTAATACCTGGCACACAACCACCTTGCAAAGCCCCATATAGGCACAATCAAATAGAGCAAAAAGAAATCCAGACTCAAGTAGAAGAATTACTAAATAGAGGTTTAATTCGACCTAGCAGTTCTCCATTCGGTGCACCTGTGCTCTTAGTCAAGAAAAAGAATAATACTTATCGGATGTGTATTGACTACCGAGCATTAAACAAGATCACTGTAAAGAATAGGTATCCTATACCTAGAGTTGATGACCTTATGGACAAACTGCAAGGATCTTCTATATTTAGTAAAATTGACCTTAAATCTGGATATCATCAGGTGAAGTTAGATAGATCCGACATATTTAAGACTGCATTCAGGACACAGTTTGGCCATTACGAATTCTTAGTTATGCCATTCGGATTAACTAATGCACCTGCTACTTTCAGTAGAATGATGAATCGTATTTTTCTAAAATATCAGTATTGTGTGATAGTTTTCTTTGATGATATTTTAGTATTCAGTCAAAGTGAAAAAGAGCATTACGAGCATTTATCATTAGTTTTTCAATTACTGAAAGAAAATCAATTGTTTGCAAATCCTGACAAGAGTGAATTCTTTAAGACAAAAATAGAATATCTAGGTCATATTGTATCAAAAGAAGGAATAAAAGTTGATCCTAAGAAAATTGACGCAATATTGCATTGGCCTATTCCTAAAAATGTACATGAATTACGCTCATTCCTTGGTCTTGCTAGTTTCTATAGGAAGTTTGTACGTAATTTCTCATTACTTGCTTTACCACTGACCAAACTTCTTAAGAAAGGTATTGTTTATCAATGGACTGAAAACCAGCACAAATCCTTTGATTTACTTAAACGTGCATTGACCAATGCCCCTGTCCTACAATTGCCTGACTTTAATAGACCATTCTTTTTAGTCGTGACTGATGCTAGCGGATCAGGAATAGGAGCCGTGCTAATGCAAGACAACCATCCAATAGCATATTCTAGTTCTAAACTGAAACCCTCTGAGCTTAAATATTCCACTTATGACAAGGAACTCTTAGCAGTTGTCCAAGCATTAAAACAATGGAAGCATTATTTAATGGGTTCAGAATTCATGATAAAGACCGACCAGTAAAGCATTAGACATCTACTTAGCCAACCCCAAATTTCTGACCGCCATATCAAATGGGCTTCATTCATTCAAAGTTTCCATCCTATCATTCAATACCAACCTGGAAAAGAAAATGTAGTTGCCGATGCATTAAGTAGAAGACCTGCAATTCATAACATTTCTATCATATCTTTTGATTATTTGATTGCTATGAAAGACACATATCACCAGGATATTACTTTTCATTCTGATTGGCAAAAATTAGTTCAAAATAATTTCATTCCTGTTGATTCATTGTCATATAATGATGGATTCATGTTCTTTGAAAAGAGACTGTGTGTTACTATTCCATTCCGATCTTTTGTTTTAAATGAAATTCATTGTCCCCCATATCAAGGTCATAGAGGTATCATTTCTACATTACGTATGTTAACTGAAGATTTTTATTGGCCGCATATGGATGCAGATGTGTCTAATTTTGTTTCTGAATGTTTGATTTGTCAAAGAATAAAAAGACATCATGGTAAACAGTATGGGTTATTAATGCCTTTATCTATTCCATCTAAACCTTGGGAACATATATCTATGGATTTCATTACTGGCTTACCAAATACTAAATCTAACCATGACATGATTTGGACAATTGTAGATAGATTTAGTAAGCAAGCATATTTCATTGCATGTAAGAAAACTTTGACAGCATCACAAGCAGCACAGTTATTTTTGAAAACTGTTTTTACTAACCATGGATTGCCGAAAGTGATTATTTCAGATAGAGATTCTAGATTTTGTAATAATTTCTGGATTACACTGTTTGCAAATCTAGGCACAAAGATTGATTTCTCATCTGTATTTCATCCAGAAACAAATGGACAAACAGAAGCCACAAATAGCACTATTTTAGATCTTTTACGTGCATACACTATCTCTAAATCTCAAACATGGGATACTCATTTGCATTTATTACAGTTTGCATATAATAATACCCCGCACACATCTACAAAGAAAGCACCTTTTGAAGTTATTTATGGACATAGATTATCTACACCTGTTGCATCTTTGTCTAATAGAATACAAAGTGCCGATGATATTGCTGTTATGCATAACACTATTTTTGATGAGGTCAAGGATATGATTGCTAAAGCCCAACAATCATATACCAAACAAGCCAACAAGAAAAGACAAGCCATGAATTTCAAAGTTGATGATTATGTTTGGCTTAGAATAGAAAAGCGTAGACTGCAAAGTGTAGATAGACATCCAGTTGTCAAATTAGCCCCTAGATTCTACGGACCATTTAGAATCATTCACAAAATCAATGACAATGCATTCAAGTTAGAATTGCCATCACATTGGAAAATTCATAATACCTTTCATATTAGTTTATTGAGACCATTTAGAGGACAATTACCTATCCACCCTGTATATGAAAACCCACCTTTACTAGAAGAAGAGACTGAAATACTTGAACCAGAAGCCATTATAGACACTGACTACATGACTACTAGAACTGGCCGAAGGTATTCTAGATATCTAGTGAAATTTAAGAACCATCCTGTAGAAGAAGCACAATGGATGCACGCTAGAGACCTAAATGCTTTCCCCACTCTGTTAGCTCCACATTGAGCTAATAGCAATTGAGGTCAATTGCTATCCCACCCCGGGGGTATGATGCCAGGAGGCATATTCCACGGTGGATTCCGTGAGGTTTTACGGTGGATTCCGTAAACTTAGATGACCGGGGCTCATATGCAAAGAGGATTCTTTGTGCGAGAAGTTGATGGGGACGCCTGTCCTTTTCGGGCGTTTCATTAATTTAGTGTGTACATGGGTGATTCCATAGCGGGTGATTCTGCAAAATGCATATTAAATTAATAAACGTTTATGAGTTTAGAGTGCGCACTCGTAATAAATTAAGGTTAGGATTTATTTCTAACCAGTTGATTTATTTATGTAGCTGAAGACTGCTAGGTATTCACTTTTGTCGGTTTAATTGTGTTATTTTACTAACGATTGTGAATGCTTCAGTTGATGTGTAGAGATAGCAGCAGTGGCGGAGGAAAGCATTGGAGTCTAGCGGGTTTCCGACCTTTGGACTATATTTTGATAGGCGTCACGCCTATATTTTGATTATGTCTATAGAGACATCGATTATTTATTATTATTTTGTATGCGCTTATGCGCCTGGATATGTTATTTTTATTTGGACATTGAGATTGGGCGTGCCAGACTCTTTGGGCACCGTCCATTAGCTTTATTTTCCTATTTTTGGTAGAAAGAAAACTCAAAAGCTAAAAGCTTGTCATATTTTTGTAATTGGGCTATTTTTGAGCAAAAAGATTGAAAATATATATTAAATACATGCTTTGTGAAGCGCTCACACAAGGCATGGGGGAGATTCAACCCAATTTGTCTCTTGTCTCATGTCGTGCTTGTTTTTACATTGGTCTTTGTGCTAAAAAGTAGAGTGCTTTGTTCTTGGGGACCTTTGGGAATTCACTACGTGAGCTACCTGCGTCCGATCTGCGCACCAATTCCACTATCCCATCCTTCATCAAATCACGCACATAGTGATACTGGATCTCTATATGTTTGGTGCGTGCATGAAACACTGGATTTTTGGCAATGGCGATGCAACTCTGATTGTCACATCTCAGCACAGTTGGTTCTTCATCCTGCACTCCCATATGCCATAGAATCCTTCTCAACCATACGGCCTCACATGCAGCAAAACAAGCTGTCTTGTACTCTGCTTCAGTAGAAGACAATGCCATTGTTGGTTGCTTCTTACTAATCCAAGAGAAAATTCCTGAACCCAAAGAGAAACAATAACTAGAAACTGACTTTCTAGAATCAATGTCTCCTGCCCAATTTGAGTCACAGTTCCCCACAAGAGAAGTTCCGAAACTGTATGTGATACCATAGTCAAGAGTTTTCTTCAAGTATCTGAGCACCCGCATCCCAGCCTTCCAATGACTCTCATGAGGTTTGTTTGAGGACCTGCTCAAAACACCAACAACAAAACTGATATCTGGTCTGGTGTTACACAAGTAGATCAGACTGCCGACCAACCTTCTATACCTCCCAATGTCTGCTAGTGCTGATGTATCCTCGACGGATAACTTTGCATTCACCTCCATAGGTGTAGCTATCTTCTTGTACTCGGTCATGCCAAATGCCTTCAAGATCTCCCATGCATACTTCTTCTGAGAGATGAAGATCTTTCCTGGCTCTTGCCAGACTTCAATCCCCAAACAATAGTGCAGCAAGCCCAAGTCTGTCATTTTAAACTCAGAACTCAAAGCCTTTCGAGTTTGGTTGATCATATCTTCATAGTCACCTGTAATAAGAAGGTCGTCCACATATAGGACAATCACTACAGACTTTTTACCATCCCTGTAAACATACAAGTTAGCATCTGAGGCACATCTTTTGAAGTGTAGGTTTAGAAAGAACCTATCTATCCGCTGGTACCATGCTCTGGGGGCTTGTTTCAGCCCATACAATGCCTTCTTCAGTTTACACACTTTGTTCTTAGAATGGGGGGCCTCAAACCCTGGTGGCTGAGCCACGTATACCTCCTCCTTGAGGTCACCATTTAAGAATGCTGACTTAACATCCATTTGGTACATTGGCCACTTCTTGTGGGCAGCCAGTGCAAGTACCGTGCGAATAGTGGTCATTCTGGCAGTTGGGGCAAATGACTCTTGAAAATCAAACCCTTCAACTTGTGAAAATCCTTGGGCAACCAGTCTAGCTTTGTACTTTTCTAAGGTACCATCAGCCTTGTACTTTACCTTCCAGATCCACTTGGTGCCAATAACCTTCCGCTTTGCTGGTCGATCCACTAGCTCCCAAGTGTCATTCTTCATTATGCTGTCATACTCTGCGATGGATCTGCAAGTGCTTCTTCTAAGTCAGTTGGCTCCTTTACTTCTCTCATAATCTCAACCATCAAGACCATATTGACTATGTGAGTAGAAGCCCTCCTTTGCTCCTCTATTCTCTGAGACCTCCTTGGTGCGTCTGCCTTCTCCTCAACAGATGTAGGCATAGGATTATTGTGGTCATAGAGTTGCTTCACCCAATGCGGCAATGGCTTTTCCGATGGGGTGATGTCAGGTTGGTGAACTTTTTCCTCATCATCTGAAGATGATGCTTCCTCCTCCTTAAGGATAGGGATAGCTCTCGGGACAGGTTCATAGTGGACTACTTCTTCGCTTGATGATAAAGTGGAAGAACTTGCCTTCTCCTCCTCCACTGTATGCGGCTCCTCCTTGAACACCACATCACGGCTCGCGATGATCTTCTTTGCCTCTTGGTCATATAATTTGTAAGCCTTCTACTCATCACTATAACCCAAGAAGATACATTTTCTGCTTTTTGGTTGTAACTTGTTTCTCTTCTCATCTGGAACATGTGCATAACATTCACATCCAAAAATTCTGAAATGTGAGACAGATGGTTTCTTACCAGTGTAAGCCTCATGAGGTGTTTTTCCCTTGAGAGCCTTTGTATAGCTCCAATTTAGAATGTAGACTGCAGTATTAATAGCTTCAGCCCAAAAATGGTTAGGCAATCCCTTGCTCTTTAGCATGCATCTTGCCATCTCCACAATGGTGCGATTCCTGTGTTCCACAACACCGTTCTGCTGAGGTGTGTGAGGCGTCGTCAATTGACGCTTGATACCTTTGCTCTTGCAAAAGCCTTCAAACTCCTTTAAGTTGAACTCACCACCACCATCTGTTCTAAATTTCTTCACACTTTTCCCTGTTTCATTCTCAACAAGTATTAGCCATTCTTTAAACTTACCAAAAGCTTGAGCCTTATCACGAAGGAAGTACACCCACATCTTCCTACTGTAGTCGTCGACAATCAACATAAAATAAGAAGATCCCCCCAAGGCCTGTGTAGGCATCTTACCACGCAAGTCAGCATGCACCAACTCTAGAGGAGCCTGTGCTCTATTCTTGCTTTCTTGTGGAAATGCCTTTCTCTGTTGCTTGCCCATCATACAAGCTTCACATGGTTCCTTCAATTCAGTTATTGTAGGTAGGTGAGCAACCATACCTTGCTTTTGCATCTCCTTCAATAATGCAAATCCGATGTGTCCAAACCTTTCATGCCAAAGCTTACTTGTGCCCACTCCAGCGGTGGCTATAACAGCACTTAGCTCATACAGGTTGTTCCTTCTTTCTCCTTTGCCAACAATTGTGCCAGCACTATCAATAATTTTTGCACCTGTCTTCTTGAACCTCACTTCATGACCAAGATCAATTATGGCAGCAACTGATAAGAGATTTATCCCGATTTCGGGAACATACAACACATTTGAAAGCTTTTTGACTTCACCATTTGCAGCAATAAAAGAAATAGTACCTGTGCCCGCAGCAGGGCATTTAGCATCATTTCCAACTGTCACAGTGATGGATTCTTGTAGAGACTGCATAGAACTGTATAGACCTTTCTTGTTGGTGATGTGACGGGAGGCCCCACTATCCAACACCCATGAGTCAGTGGTAGATTCTTCTTGCGCTGAGGAGCACACTTCCTCAATGGTCGCCATGAATAATTCCAACTCTGCTTCAGCCGTATTGGCTGTCTCTTTCCCTTTACTTTTAAGGGTACCATTCTTTTCATCTGCCTTCTTGACACGACAATTTGCAATTGGATGTCCTTTCTTGTTACAGTAGAAGCACTCTCCTTGAAACTTCTTCTTGCCGCCCTTCTTCTTTTTGTCACCATCATTTTTGGTGGAGGAAACACCTTTGCCTTTTGCATTGGCAGAGAATGCAGACTCCATTGTTGCTTCCTTCTCGGGCTTTCAGCCTCAACTCCTCCTCCATTAATAATGCACAAAACTCCTCAAAAGTCAAAGCTTGAGGTCTCACCTGAGTATTAAGGGCAGTTACTAGTCCATCAAACTTTTGTGGACAAATCCGAAGACACCTCCGAGCTAGCTCTTCACTAGTCTTTTGTATCCCAGCGCCAGCCATCTGGTCGCGCAGATTCTTAATCCGAGTGATGAATGCTTCAACCGTCTCTCCTTCAGCAAACTTCTCCGCTGCTAGTTGATTCTCCAAGTTTTGAATCCTTGTTTGGTTTCGTGTTTCATACTGACTCCTTAGTACATTCCAAGCATCTGACGCTTTGGTTGTATGTTGAATCAGAGTCAAAACACTGTCAGAACAGCTTGTAACTAAGGCACACAATGCATCTGCATTCCTTCGTTTCCAAGCTCGTAGAAGATCTGCATTCGGAGGAATCATCACACTAGGATTTGATGGGTCGGGGGTAGGCTGTGGTTCTACGTTAGTCCCCAGCACAGTCTCCAGAAGCTCATAAGAATCAAGGATAGTTGTAATTTTGAACTTCCACAAGGTGTAGTTTGTACCATCTAACTTGCCTTCATTGAAGGTTGGTGGACGAATCCTGAATGTTTGAATAGCCGGTACAGTAGCACCACCTCTTGCACCGCTTCCTGATGCATCAAAACCGCTTCCCGGAGTCGACATAGTTTCTCTTTGCTGTTGAAGCCTTTGCCTCTTACACGCTCTCCGATCTCTAGAGCCCCCTGGGCTCTGATACCATGTAAAATATTACACGACGCAACGAACAGAATCTGAGAAAGAGATAGAGAGTACACAACAGATAAGAGGAGAATCAGTAAATTCTTTAACTCCAAACAACTGATACAAAGATGGCTCTGTCCACCCGTGCGCTTCCACTGTGTGAAGCTTAGATGGCGATCTAGACAGAAGATAGGTGAAGAGCTTAAGGCTAGCTGGAATAACAACTCTGACTCGGTGAAAGATAAGTGTAAGATGGCTGCGAAAGGGTTTAGCTTTTATAGCCGGTGAAGGTCGTTAGGTTGGCCGACCTACCATATGAGCCTCCACTAGTCGGCCAGGGAATATTCCAGGGAATATTCCCTTTACCATCGGGCCGGGGGCGCTGCCCCCGAACTCCCGCCAGGGGGGCCGCTGGCCCCCCTGGGACCCCCCAGCCAGGGGCCACTTCCGCGGCCCCCGGACTCCACAATAGGGGCCCCTTTTAACTCCCTTACACCGCAACTCGATGCAATGCGCCTCGAGTTGCTACCAGCTTAACCACTCCGTCTAACCCAAATATTTGTCCCACAACAGTCACCTTTTTGCCATCCAGTTACATAGACCTCATTTGATATACAAGTGAGGACTCAACCAATGTCCGGGCTCACACTTGGCTTCTCCTCATAATGGGGGCCTTACAACTTTGAGCACCATGGATCATTGGTAGCACCTAATGAGGGTGGGGCATTGATCATATCTAACATTAGGTTCCAAGATTAAAGCTTGGACTCATAAAGACAATCTTGTGTATTGGATTGAAAATGACACTAATTGAAAGAGGAAAGCATCATGATATTGTATTAATAATTATGAAAGTGATAGTCTAGTGCAATGCTTTATAGAAGTTGGGTTGTTCCACTCTTCTCACTATGCATATGGGATTTAGGACATCTCTTCTTGGAGCATACATCATTTGTATATTTCTCAAAATTTATTAGTATTTAAGTTACCTTATATGTAGAGAAGAGAAAAAGTTAGGGAATGTTGGGGGTAAAGGCACATCTGCCTAGTCGCCAATGTGTTACTACACTGACAATACTCAGACTTGCACACTACAGTTGACGAGCAACCATCACGGTCACTTCATCGTTTATTCTTTCAGTGAAATTTGAATAAAGAAAAGACCGGTCACACATTGTGACTATTGGAGTTCCCATATCTTGAGTCTCTTTCTCTTGCTCTCTTGTTCCATTCGCTATACCTCACACCTCTCTTGCTTCCGCTTGCTCATGCTTTTGCTTGGTCTTCTCCCTTCAATTGGTATCAGTGCATTCTTCTTCCTGAGCTTGAGCTAATTTGGCATTGCTTCAACTCTCATTCGAGTTACCTATAGTAGGGTTTCACCATTGGTAGCCATAGCTCCACTTCTTGAGGTTCATATTGAGCTCTCATTATCTCTATGAAAAGTAGAGCCTTGCTTCTTAGATGTATTAGCTAAAGCGGCTTAGAGACCTTCGAATGAAGGAAGGTACCAGTGTTTCTCAACATTTGAGTGAGTTTCATGCTATCATTGGGCAGCTGTCATCATAGGGTATTGACTTTAAGGACAATCTTCAACCTTTGTTTTTGTTGGTCACATTGTCTGAGTCTTGGAAAACATTTGGTACTGCCATGTGTGCAAATATGCTCGAGAATGGGCTGAAAATTGTCTGATGTGTTGAGGGTGCACTCTTGACAAAGGAGATAAATAGAAAGAATGTGGATGCTTCTTGTACTTCTCATGCTTTGACTTTTTGAGGTTGCCATGATGGCATGAGCAGGAATGATCACCATGGTAGAGACTGATAGAAGTCTCATTCTAAGTCCCATGGATAGTCTTGCAGTAAGTCTCGTGGACAAGTCTGATTTGACATGCGATTATTGTGGGAAAGTGAGACATATTAGGCCATAGTGCCGTAAAATGTGCAATGACAAGTATAAGAAGAAGGGCAAAGGGAAAGCGTAGGACAAGTTTGATGATCACATCATTGTCCCTTTTAAGTCCGGTGTTAAGATCGAAGAGATCAATGTGACACAACAACTTGAATCTGATGATGATTACATACTTGTAGCTTCTTCTTTGGATGAGTCACAGCTAATGATTGATGCCTTGCTTGGTTATTACTTAGTGTTGGTGGTTGATGTATTGAGGGGCTTCCTTTCATGTGATCCCTCATAGAGAGTGGTTCCACTCCTATTGTAGTATGGTTGGATTTGTCTGTTTGGGGAATGACTTGGTATTGGTGATATCAGACAGTTTGGTTCACACACTATGTTTACTTTGCATAATGTTTTGGCTCTCACAAAGAGTCTTATCTCTATTGGCACATTGGATGATTAAGATTACTTTGTTTCTTTTGGGGATTCTTCTTGGAGATTACCTGTGGGAACCTTGTTCTGGCACGTGAGTTTGGCACTTTATATCCCTTGGTTGCATCTAGATTCCTAAATCATGTTTTGTCTCTGAATGTAGTTCCACATGTATCTTTTTGGCCTCGTCGCCTTGCCATTGGCACATTTTCTTAAAATGAATGAAAATGCTTACTCGTTTGCAGTATCTTCTGCCTCTTTACTATGTGTTTTGAGTCATGTGATCATTGTTTGTATGGTGGGTAGACATGTAGTATGCATAAGAAGTTTGGCACTCTATGCATGGGTGAGCCCTTGGCTCTTGTTCATTCAGATTTCTGTGGGGATCTATTCCTTGCCAGTCGTTAGGAGCCACGAAGTACTTTGTCACATTCATTGATGATTACTCACATAAGGTTTGGGCATATTCCATAAAGTTGAAATCTGATGTTTTGCTACCTTTCAACATTCGCTTGCATTCGTTGAGAACCAGTTTGGGTATAGGCTGAAATGCCTATGGTAATGGGGGTGAGTATGTCTCTAAAGCCTTTGAGAAGTTTTGCAATGAGAGGTGAATTAAGCATCAGTTGACCACCCTATACACCCCACCCAAAAATGGTATGGCTAGCACATGAACAAGAAAATTCAAGAAAGGGTTTGTAATATGCTTAGCCAAGCAGTCTTATCACAACAATTTTGGGTTGAGGTAGTGACTACTGCTATAAACTTGATCAATTTATCTCCTTGCAACACTATTAACTTTTAGGTTGCATAGGAGGTGTGTTTGGAAAACCTCCCTCGTATGCTAATTTATGTGTCTTTGGCTGTGAGTCTTTCTGCCATGTATCAAAGGACAAGCACACAAAGTTGAATCCTAAGCCTGTGAAATGCATCTTTCTTGGTTATGGGGATGTAGGTGAGATGGGCTATCGCCTATGGGAACCATTGGCTCGGAAAGTTATCTGCAACCATGATGTAGTTTTCCATGACGAAAAGATACATAAGCAGCATGGGCAGATAGTTAAGATATGTAGGGTTATATTTCAAGAGGAGCCTCCTACTCCTATACAACTAACTAGATAGCTTGCAGTATTAGTTGATGCTCCAGTGACTCATGACCATGATGTTAGACAAAATGTGCATGCTCCTCAGCGTGCCTTGAGACTCTTTGCTAGAGGGAGATGTCCTCCTAAGTGGTTTGAGACCTCTGTCGATTATGTGATGGTGAAAAATACATGTGAGCCTCTCACTTATGATGAGGCCATGTGCTGTGGTGATAGTCACTCTTGGGAGAGGGCCATGCAATCAAAGTTTGACTCTTTATAGAAAAATCATACATGGGAGTTGGTTCCTTTGCCTAGTGTAAAGCATACATTGCCATGCAAGTGGGTGTAGAAGTTGAAGAGTACCCATGGGTGCCCCAAGCCTGCTGTAAGGACAAATTGGTTGCTAAGGATTTTAAATAGGAGCACGGTGTTGACTTTGAGGAAGTCTTTTCTCACATAGTCAAGATGACTACCCTACGCCTAGTACTAGCATCGATTTCTCAATTAGATCTGGACATTTATTAGATGGATGTTTAGACGGTGGTTGCTAAGGGTTTTAAATAGAATCATGGTGTTGACTTTGAGGAAGCCTTTTTTTATGTAGCCACTAGGATGACTACCTTATGCTTGGTACTAGCATTGGTCACTTAGTTAGATTTGGACCTTTATCAAATGGCTTTCTTACATGGGGACTTGTATGAGGAGATTTATATGCAGTAGCCTAATGGCTTTGAGGAAAAAGACAGAGAACACCTAGTGTGCAGATTGAGAAAGAGCCTTTATCGCCTTAGGTAGGCACCTAGGGAGTGGTACCACAAGTTTGATTCTTTTATGCATTCACAAGGCTATACACAAAGTGATATGGATCCATGTTTATACATGAAAAGGCTCATGATTGCAACCTTTTGATTTTGGTACTCTATGTGGATAACATGTTGATTATTGGGAGAGCTTTTGATGAGTTGGATGCTCTGAAAAGTGAGCTCAAGAAGATCTTTGAGATGAAAGACATGGGATAGGCCTCACATATTATTGGGATGCGTATAATGTATGATTGCTCTTAGGGGCTCCTTTACTTGTCGGAGAAGGAGTATATCCACAAGGTCCTTGAGCGGTTTTATATGCAAGATGTTAAGTATATTGGTTGTCCTTTGCCTTCTCATTTGAAGGTGAGCTAGGCCGATTGTTCATAGTTTGTATTTTCCGTAGTCTGATAAGTAGAAGGTCAAGATCCCTTATGCATCAGCGCAGTGGACAGTTTGATGTATGCCATGATAGCCACTTGACTTGACATAGATTTTGTTGTGGGAGTTGTAGTATACTATATGGCTATACTTGGTAGGCAACATTGGAATGCTATGAAGGGTATCATGAGGTACACGAAGGGCACAATAGATATATGCATATTTTATGGTGGCCAATATATAGGAGTCGTGGGGTACAACAATGACTCTGATTATGTAGGACATGCAGATAGTAGGATATCTACCTCTGGCTATTTGTTTACCTTTGCTGGGTGTGCCTTTTCTTGGATATCCAAGGTGTAGAAATACATGATTCTCTCTATTACAAAGACTGACTATGTTGTAGCTACTGAGGCTTATAAGGAGGCTCTTTGGTTAGGCCATCTGGTGACCTTGGTATAACTGATGTGGTCCCTACATTGCATTCATATTATTCTATGAGTGCTATTTAGTAAGCTAATAATCTGGACTTCCATGTGAAGACAAAGCACATTGAGGTGCAATACCACTATATCAGAGAGGTCATTGAGAACAAGTCCATTGACCCAAATCTGCTCACAAAAAGTCTCTCATTAGAGCACTTAGTCTTCCTTAGGAAGTTGATGGGTGTTGGATGAGACGACCTCTATTCCTCATCCTCTTGTACTCTATATATACATTGTACTTTGTCACTTTTTTCTTATTCCCTCTTCACTCATCGAGGCACATTTGCCTTTAGGTGGGAGGTTGTTTTGGGCGAAGGTGATAGTGCCTAACCACCTATGTATTACTACAACGATAGTACGTGGCCACACCTACACAGTACAGTCGATGGGTGTCCATCATTGTCACTTCATTCTTTATTCTTTCAGTGACATTTGAATAAAGGGAAGGCCGGTCACACATTGTGATTGTTAGAGTTCCCGCATCTTGAGTCTCCCTCTTTTACACTCTTGCTCCATTTGCCATAGCTCACACCTCTCTTGCTTTTGCTTGCTCATGCTTCCACTTGGGCTTCTCCCTTTAGAGAAAAGAATACATTAATACTTACAAGGGACATGCCTACAATTTTATGCTCAAAGGACATGGGATAAAATTAAGAAAGTTGTTAGAAACATGCCTAGGTCCACTCAAAGTTGCATTTATAGATTTGGCCCATTGATGTATCAGTCTATATACCAAATTGTAAGCTAAAGTGTATTAGTAAGGCTTTACATTAGCTTATGTGGTTGAGGTATTTGGTAGGGTTCTCTTATGTGTGCATCCTTTGAATGTGCAAGATTTGTAACCTATCTTTTACGATAATTAATAGAAGGTTGGGGCCATTCACCACATCGCAGGCTGTCGTCCCTCTTGTCCTTGTCAGGAGGAGCAGCTCATCTCACCCTGCGATTTGGGGCTACCGCTATCTCAAACGACCATTTGTCAATTGTCAATGCCCCGTACATCTCGCAATGAGTGTCCACCTTGTAATCTCTGTGACTGTCGTCGTCTCAAACGGAGTGCAACTTTCTTGATTTGCGACATGCGGGTTCGTTTGTCAATCTCTCCCTTATATAAGGGATGAACTCTCTCTCTCTCTCTCAGTACTATTTGATGCACCTGCCTGCGGCAGTCTACATAATATGTTTTGTGTGGGCGTGTGTGTTGTAATATTGTCTCCTCCATCCTTCGCGTTTGCATCACCTCGTCCACCCCCATCCACAAGCAATGAGGGCCATTACATCACCATCTCCCTCATCCCCCCATCCACTGCATACTATTATTTATGTAATTCTGTTAGTTATGGATGGTTGTAATTTTGTAAAATGTTAGTAGCTTTATCTAACCAACTTATCACTTTTTCAATGCCAATATCTCTATCGTCTTTAAAATTTTAGAGATTATTTCAATATTATTCTGTGTTGTTTATGTTAAATTGTATCTTTAGTTTTTTAAATATCAAACAAAGTAATAATTCTTTAAATATTTTTACAAGTAATATTTTTTATTTTTTATATCGTAAAATATTAGTATTTATGTTAATAGCTTTCTTATCATAATTGTTATTATTATTTATGTAGTGATATTATTTTATTCTTGTTATTATTAGTCATATATTGCTATAGTTTTTAAAATATTAGTAAATTTATTTAACAAACTTATTATTTTTAAAATGTTAGTACCTTTATTTAACTAACTTATCATATTTAACAATAAATTTTAATATTCTTATACATTTATGTATTGCTATAATTTTATATCAATAGCTTTGTCTAACTGACTTATGATTTTTAATTAATATATATCCGCATTTTCTGTATAGTTACATATTATATTTATGTTTTAAATTTGTTACATTTTTTAGTTACGTTAGTCGCTTTGTCTCTCATATGTTCAAAATAAATATATCCCTACATTTTCTTTCACCTATTTTATTTTATGTTTTTATGTTAATTTAAATTAATACATAAAAATATTATGAACTTAAATGAGAGAGAGTGTTAAATTAATTAATGCTATTATGTCATTTTAAATTAGTACATAAATAATAATATTTTTATATATTATGAACCCAAATGAGAGAGTGTATTAGATTAATTAATGTTATTATGTTAATTTAAATTAATACATAAAGAATAATAATTTTACATATTATGAACACAAAGGAGAGAGTGTGTTATATTAATTAATGTGTTGAAAGATGTTTTGACTTTAGTCTCTAGCATTCTATTTGTCACAATGTGCTTCTCATGCAGTTTATGCTCTTTTGATATCTTCATATGCAAGATTTTTCAAGGTATAAATCTTTCTCATTCCTTCATATTTTACACACTCTCTCTTTTTTCTGTTTTTTCTTTTCCATACACTTAACACTTTCAAATCTTTCTATAATTATTTTAATTCTTTTATGTAGTTACAACACTTTTGCTTTCATTATCAACACCACTTTTCTAGGTGCATCTCTCTCTCTCTCTCTCTCTCTCTCTCAAACATTCAAATTAAATAAAATTTATTTTATTTTTTAAAAAATAAGGTTTTAATGTAGAGTTAAAGATGTATTTCTTTTAAAGCATGAGACTTGAGTGTTTATTAGTGCTTTGATACTTTAATGCTCTAATGATTTAAGTATTCATTGAATTCTTATATATTTTAATGTCTTCATACTCTTGGTTTTAAATAGGTTTGTATATTAATGCATGTTTTAATATTTTGATGATGTTCATTAAGTGTATGTAAAATCTAATGTGTGTATATAAACTTTAGTGTGTTTCAAGTGGCTCCCTTTCTCTCTCAAGATGTATTGATGTTAAATTTATGTTTTCCAAAATTCAAGTATCATGGTTACAAGTATATGTTTGAACACTACTCATCATGCAACTTGGACTCAATTTATCTATAGCCAAAATTTTAGCTTAAACATGCTATAGGTAGACAATGATTGTTTAGACACTTGATAAACTATCTATCATTTTAAAAATTAAGTTTATACATGTCTTACTATGGGAGCTTTCGCTCAACCGCCAAGACCCACGGACCGCTTATTGTTTCAAGTGTTCCAAGTGAGCTCTAATGGCTATCTCTCACCTTGCCGACGCGCCGTCGATCTTATGAGTGTAGTGAGCTTACCTTAGTGCCGATATAAGTTGCCTCCTCTCTCACACACGCCGGTAGCTCCACGATCCTAGATGCTAGCTCAAGTATCCTCAAGCCTCCTCCATCTCCAAGCTCCATCCTCCATAGCCATGTGCGCAAGAAGAGGGAAGGGAAGAGAAGAAGAGAGGAGGAGAAGATGGAGAGCTTCACCCTCTTGATCCCTCACTCTCACACACTCACTCCCTCACACTCTCACACTCCCTCTCTCAAGAGCACACACAAGCAAGAAGGTGAGAAGGAGAGAAGAAGAAGAAGACTCCTTTTGCCACACACTAAAGAATGATCTCTTATTCACTTTTTGAACTTTATATATACAAACCCTAAAATCCCATGGGCACCCATCCCTTTTTTACATGACCGGTCATTGTGGCAAGGCCTTTTTTCCATTTTCCTCTTCTAGCCTTGTGCCTCTAGCCTATACCCATCTAATATTTTACAATTTGCACAGGAGGGAGCCTGGTGCTCTTTTACAAGAGTTTTCCAAGTTTTTTGAGGTGCCTTTTCATTTAAGGTTGTGCTTTTTGCCCCAGTTCATCTTTAGAGGCTACCTGCGTGTCTTTGCTCTTTTTGCATCTTCCTTTTGCTTTTTCCTCCATTTTTCCGCCATCTCGACTTGGGGTTAACATCACTCCCCTCCTAGACGGGTGCCAGTCCCATGGCACTTTGGCGTTGGTGGAAGGATGAGGGCCACATGTAGACTCAGGTGCTTGTGGAAGCTCAAGAATGGTGTTCGTCGGAGCAGCTCACTGGATGTCATGGGTGGACGAGGGCTTCCGAAGTTGGTGGTTTGGCGCTTTTGGTGTGCCTGAAGAAGAAGGTGCGGTGCTCTACATAAGGGAAGTGCGTGTTGGTGTAGTATGCTCCTGCTAGTGGAATGGGGAGGTGGGTCTAACCGCAGGCAAGCTAGGGTGATGTCCCACACTGGAGGACCCCATTTGTGCCAAGGGGGTGCAGTGCCAGTGGCTTAGGGTGACAGGTCTAACCATAGATGAGTGTTACCTCCCTAGGTGTGTTCGGCCCTTGATGTGCCCTAAGCGTGATGTGGGGGAGCAAAAAATGGCTAGGGGGTTAGGAGTGGAGCAAGTCGACCGAAGCCACTGGAAGCGCCTAACTTAAGAACCCCTAGGTGCAGTGATCGTGCTTTTCTTTGCTGTTGTTTTATTCTCTTTTTTTTTTTTGGAATACATTTAGGGGTAGTATTACATCAAGAGTATGATAGCCAAGTCTAATTCTCATCATCGGAGTGAGGGGGGGAGGGAGGGCGTATGAACTTGCGTAAAAATTGGTGGCTTTGCATGTACCCTTTTAGGTTCATGAGGACGTGGAGAGAGGTGGTGGATAGAAATGGATGATTACATTTAGTGAATTGGCTGTCGCTCATATCCTCTAGGAGAGCTAGGCAAAAGGAAGGTAGTAGGCTAGCTCTCATCATTAAGCGGGTCATAGCGCAACTATCAATAGCATTAGGATCAAAAAAGAGGGGAAGCAAGCCGTTTTCTTGTGGTGGTGGATCTTGCTTAATTAAGAGCTTAAGGAGCCTAAGGTAATTACACGCGGTTATGAAAGCGGGATCTGGACAGGATGAGAATTCGGCGAGGAAGCGCGTCATGGAGGCTGTTAGGCTTCGTAAATAAAAAAGTAGAGCGTCCTCGAAGGAGGTGGTATTAGAATTGTAGATGACGGGGAAGTCATGCCTCCCATGGAGGGTGGCGATAAAATCCACGCCTACCCTATGGGGATACGCCATGAATGTGGGGTCGTTCCGCTCGTAGGGTAGGGTCTGACAAAATGCCATCCAGGCGAGCATGTTGGTATTACATATTTGCCTTCTCCAGAGGGGTTGGTAGTCGTATCCCCTTACTGTGTGTGGCACTTTGTACACCTTATCTTGCGAAAATTCGGCTTCCTCCGTGCCCCACAGAGTGGGGGTCCTTGCCCTATCATCCAGTCATCTTTGGCCTAGTCGGATCGTTGCTAGCCGTGATCACCTCCTCCATTACTTTGATCGGTAGGACCCTTCTCAGGCTGTTAGGCATAAGGAAGCTGAAAGAGAAAGGGTCCTTTTTGATTTCCTGCCATTCCCAGACCACTAGCTCTGTGTGGAATTGTGTTGGGAGGTCTTCGGAGCATGGTGGGAGGGATGCAGATGGCCGCATGACTGGCTTGGCCTGCAGCCTTTTTCTGGCTTCTTCCACCAGCTTTTTTCATCGCTCCTTGAGGGTGGCTTGTTTTTCCAGGGGCGGGTCGAGTTGTTGCTGATCCTGATCATGCGACGAGGGGGGTTGCAGGATTACATCTTCTTTGAATCTGTTCGTATCGACTTCGAGTTTAGCTTTCTCCCCCTGCCGGTTTTCTTGTGGTGCTCTTTCTTCAAAGCCGAGGGCATCTGCCTCCTGGGGGATTAGGCCGGCCAGTAGTAGATACTTTCACTGCTCTTCTAAGCCCAGTCTAACCTCCACAGGTTGGGGTGGCATCTGTAGCCCCGCATACAGGGCTCTATGTGTGATGCCCGGTTTCTTTTGCACCACCTCCAACGGCTCCTTTCCCTCTGGTTGAGTTATGTCCAATAGTGTGTTGAGGAAGGTCTATTGCTGGGCATGCGAGTTTTCTCCAGTTGGAAGGCCGCCACTGACTCTTTTTCTGTCGCCAACTTAGCCACCGCTATTCTTTTTTTCTCCTTCGCTCTCTCCAGTTGGGAGAGCAACTCAACGACGTATTTGTCGCAACTGGCTGGTGCCGTCATTGTTGTGTGGGTGGGGGTGGTCAAAGCCTCCATACGCGGACTCTTCTAGTCCTGCCTCGATTCTACATCTGCAACTGGCCTTTTTAGTCCCGTGGTCATGGTTTCCGTACTCTTCCCTTGGGCCATTTCCTTACTGATGAAGTATTGCATCTAGGTTACCAGGTTGGACACTTCCAAGCTGGTGGGGATGCTAGGGGTGAGCGTAGTGGGTTCAGCGGGGGGTGCCATGAGGGTGGGGATAGGATGGAGGGGTGCTTTGCCTTTTCCTTCCGGAGCTGCGGGGGGTGTGGGTTATGGTGCCTGCATGGTGGAGATAGGCCCTTCTTCCCTTGGCTGATTCTACGCTTTTGGGTCATCCGCCCTGCACTGCTGCTCAATGGACTGCTGTGTAGCCTCGGCCAGGTCCTCCTCCTCCTTTCTTCTTAACTCCTCTTCCTCCTCCGTGACTCTTCTTTTCCTTTCCTCTTCGGCCTTTTTGTATTTTTCCTCGAGTTTTTCTTTTTCCTCCTACTCTTCTCTTCTTCTCCTTTCATTCTTTTGCTTTGACGCCTTTTTAGCTTGCCTGACTTGCTTTGTTGTTTCTTCTTCTTTATGCTTCCTCTTCCTTTCTCTCTCCTCTGCCTCCTTGAGGGATTGTCTTTTCGCCTTCTCCAAGTCTTTCTTCTCCTTTCTACGGCCTTCATCCTATTTCTTTTTCTTTTGCGCTGCTTTTTTCTTGGTCTCCTTGACCTGCTTTTTGCTTTTCTGTTTTTCTCCTTCTTCCTCGGTCTCCGTGCTATCACTCGACCTCTCCTGGTGTTGATGAGGAGGTGATCTATCAGATGTTGCCTCCTCCCCCTCTTCTACTTCCTTCACGGCCTCGTGGATAAGCGCCGTTAAGATGCCCTAGTAGGCGATGAATGAGGCTTTGGAGGAGGCCTTCTTTCTTTTTGCGGCCTTCGACACTGGGGATTCTCCTCCTATCGGTATGCTTCCTAAGGCTAGCACTCGAGCTGCCTGGTCAATGGTCTTGCGCACGTAGCCGTTCAAGTCGACTTTGTGCAGGGTTTGGGCCGCCACATTTTCCAGTATTGGTACGCTGATCCGGTGTATCAACGCGATGTAGCGATGGTGGCTGGAGAAGAGCACATGTATGAATTTCGCCTGTAATCTGGTCTCTGCATTGGGGATGTCCTGTATACTAATGCCGTCGTTCGACAGCACGTCCTCCTTTCTCATCCTGAGCATGGCATATACATCCCTCTTCTGCTTCTTTTCCACCTTTGGTTCTAGTTCCAGTGCCTTCTCCACCAAGGCTGAGGTTAGAGGACCAATACTCGCTTAGCATTCTGTCCTCTTCCCATTGTGATGGTGCTGCATTCACTGTCAGGGTTGTAGGACCTGAGAAATTCCACACAGCTCGTGTGGTCTGGTTCTTGTGCGAAACTTTCCAGGTACTTCTTGAAGTTGCAGCTTTCCACGACTCTCCTGGCCGCCTCTTCCTTGGCCACTAATTCTTCTAAATTGTAAATAGTTTGGAATTTCAATTGATTGTAGGCACGGCTCTCCAGGTTGATGGTGTACCGTGTTCTCTCCTCCTCTGTGAAGGGGAGTCGGTGGGCTCGGTCCTACTGCGACATTTTTTATTTCTGTCATAAAGTGTAATTTTCATTAATGCTTGCGACATAATAATTGCTGAAAAAAAACTCTATGCTTTTGAATGAATTCATTAAGATCTAGTGCAGATTTCCTTTTTCAGACTTTGACTTTTTGCCCTTTAATTCAAAGTTTTTATGTCCTTTTCCTACCCCATCCGTTTTTCAAAATGTATGTCTACGTGCTTCACTGACTTTGATTTGATTTACTGATTCTGATCTGATTCACCTTACCCCCTCCCCTTCCAGTTTGAGAAGAATCCTTCCTAGGATTTAGGGTTAGAAGGTGAAGGGCTTTCGGCATGGAGGTGTAGGGGCTACTTGGGAAGGAGCCAAGTATAGAAATTGGGGTTGTATTCCAAATGGGCTTCGCGGTCTAGGTCAGAGGGTTTAATCCCCACTTGGGTGATGTATATGAGAACATCGGTTAGGAAGTCACCCGAGTTGACTCGGCTAGCAATGTGTAACTCCTCCTCTGTCAACAAGCAGTCGAGATAGGGGTGTCCTTTGATGTGTTCTTCTATAGGATGGCCTTGCAACGTGGTTAACACAAGATATGAGATTGGCGTGACATATGTGGGGTCGTACTCTGCTATTTTGATAGCGCGGCGCTGCTCAATGTTGGTCATTATTCGGCATCCTTCAACTTCCCATTGCAACCTAAGAGCATATCAATGCCTTAAGAACTGGGATTTCGTCTCAGCAAGTCTTGACAGCTCTGCCACTTCTTGGTCAGTGATGGCAAAAGTGGTTTGCTGATCATACGACGTGATGAGGCATTGTTTGATTGCTTGCTCTTTGGAGATCTCGCTTGCTGAGCAATTTAGCAGCGGAGGTAGCGGCTTTTGCGAATACGAATTCAAATGTTTCCCAAGAACAAGGCATCATTTGAACTTCGGTTGCAAAGGATTCGTCCAATAGGCCTAAGTCGAGGCGATTGTAGCTCAGAGCTAGCGACACAAAAGTGGTGTCCAGTTGCTTAATGCAATCTACCACGTCATCCCCTGTTTCTTCGGCTAAATCAACTACTAGTGAGAGAAAGGATTTCCTCTCGTAAGAGGGCCTAAGGCCTGCGGCGGGTGGTTGGGGTTTGGTAGGGCTTGAGCCTTTGGCGAACGGAAAGTTGTGGTGATGAGTGTTATTGAGCTTGCGATTGGGTGGAAAGTCAGATCGACTCTGGCGGGGTGGTGACTCTTGAGACAACGGTTGTCGCTTGGGTCGACAGGCTTGGGCGACTCACGTGGGTTCGCGCGTGGATAAACTTGATGGTTGTGGGTTGGGGAAGCTTTGCGGCTTGTGGTTTCGAGGTTCTATGGTTTTTGGAATGATCAAGCTTGAGACTGGCGTACGAGTGGTGCCTCTGGCCTTGTGGGCCTTAGGTATCCATAGCCAAGCATTGCCCTCATAGTAGCCTTATGTGTGCAAGAGGGCCTTGGGGACCCATCTTAGATTGATTACACTTCTATTCCTGTAACTGCGTTTGGGCTTCCTAGGTTTAGAGTTTCTGGTCTTATGAGGGTAGGAGCGTCGACTCCTAGGCGGCTGTTGCGGTTGTTTAGGTATCCATTGAAGGTGAGGCTGTGGGCCTTAGCTTTGGCTACTATGGGTTGCGGTCTATGAAGCTCGAGAAGTAGCGGCCGCGCACTATCCCCCTCCTTAGACTTGCCTACAGATGTTTCTATCGGTGGCTTTGTGGCCCGTGAAGAGGTTGCGCAGCCCTTGCTGAAAGTTGTAACAATGTGAATGTTGCCTATTGCGAGGTGGATGCGCTGCGACGTGTAGTCAACATTGCAGTGGGTCTGCTTCTTGAAGGTGCGCCCCAGTAGTGACTATGTGCCTGCGTCTTTAGCATTTGGCAACACATAAAAAATCATTGGAACAGTCTCAGACTCGATAGAAACGGTTGCTTTGCACTTGCCGAGTAGTGCATAGGAATGGGCCCCATATGGGCTTAATTTGGCAGTGGTGGATTGAAGTTGTGGTTTGCTAAGTTGAGTCCAATGATCGTGGGTTAAGACATTAAAGTCTGCTCCCTCGTCGATCAAGGCGTTGAAAGCACATGTTTGTTTTGCCGTGACCATGATACGGAGGTATGCGGGTTCTACGGCCTCCTCATCCTCATCGTCGATTTCAGTGATTGTCGCTACTCATACTTTGACAGGTGGTTCTAACATCGGTGGCTCATGCAAAGGATAAGTAGGGGGTAGTACTTCTTGACATGACTGCCATTGAAGAAGCCTATTCCTTCACCGTTTAGGGTCTCAAGTTGGACATTGCCTGTTTGGCTGATCACACGAACTTTGAAGGGTCCAAGACCTCTAAATTTCATTTTTTGCTTATGTCTGTTAATTGAGTAGAGGAGCACTAGGTCATCCTGCTCGAACTCCCGCTGCTTGACTTGCTGGTCAAACTGGCTCTTACATTGGGCTTTCTCACAGATCAGTGCATGGGTGGCGAGAAGTCGAGTCTCCGAGAGGTGTTCGAGCTCCACTAGTCATTGCGTCCATGCCTCCTTCCCTTCCCATCATTCTTGAAGTGCTATTCTCAGGCTAGGAACGAAGAACTCTAATGGTAGAATCGCTTCTGTTCCATATGTTAGTCTAAAGGGGGTTTGACCGACATCTGTTTTATAAGCTGTTCGGTAAGCCCATAGAGCTGCCATCAACTTGTTGTCCCAGTCGTTGCGTGAAGCAGAGACAACCTTGGTTAGGACATTGACAAGAATCTTATTCATTGATTCGTCCTGGCCGTTTGCTTGAGGGTAGTATGGCGAGGATTTGCGATGGATGATGAGGAAGGTGGACAGGAGATGCGCGATCACTTCATTGATGAAGTGCATGCCTTGGTCTCACTGACCGGTTCGATGGGGCAGCCGAATCATGAAATCACTTGCTCCCATAAGAACTTAGCCATCGTTCTAGCGTCGTTTTTTCATGTCGCTCACGCTTCTGCCCATTTAGTGAGGTAATCCGTGGCCACAATGATGTACTTGGCCTACGAATACTGTGCCGTAGGACTGATGGGTCCAACGAAATCAATTCCCCATTTTTCAAAGGGTTGTCGAGTAATAATTGGGGTTAATTCCATTTGATCTTTGCGAATTGGGACCTTCGTCTGCTGGCACTCGTCATAGTGCCTGACAAATCGTGCTGCGTCGCGGAAAAGCGTGGGCCACCACAGTTGAGACTGCAATACTTTTCGTGCTGTCGTGTCTCCGCTAAAGTGCCCTCTGGCAATGCCACCGTGCGGTTTTGAGAGTACATCGTGCATCTCATATTCGCACATGCATCTGCGTAACAATCCGTCTTGCCCCAGCCTATAGAGTTGGCCTGCAATCAGCTGATAGGGCTGGATCTTAAGGATTAATCGCCTAAGTCGGGCTTTTTCTATTAGTTGGTCAGGCAGTCCGTGCTCAAGCACTTGGACTATGTCATCTGCCCAATACGGCGTTAGATCAGCCTTAAACAGATGGGCGTCGGGCAGTAGTTCATCAATAACACCTTGTCCAGCGGCTTCTGCGGTGGGAATGCACGACATGTGATCAGCCATGTAATGGTGTTTTCTCTTTCGTACCACTACGGAGAAGTCAAACTCTAAAAGAAGAAGGAGCTATTGAGCTATGCATCCTGTAGCAGAGGGTTTGTTTACTAGATAGAGCAAGGCTTGATGGTCCACAAAGAAGGTAAAGAGTGTGGCCAAAAGGTAATACGAGAATTTCTTCACTGGGAATACCATGGCTAATCCCTCTCTTTCCGTCGTCGAGTAATTCATTTCCGTCTCAGTGAGTTGCCTGCTAGCTCACTGGATAGTCTAAATTGTGTTCACTGGATAGTCTGGCATCATGGGTATGTTGTGAGTCACGAAACTTGGATCTACCCCCTTAAGCTCTTCTAAGGTCCAGACGAACACGTCTATGTACTCTCGCAAGAGAGAGATAAGTTTCGTTTCTTCTTCATTAGTCAAGTCATTGGCAATGAAGACTGGTCAGGGTGTTTCCCCTTCCGGGGCTAGGTCCACCTCCTTGAGCTTGGCCGATCCCTCGATTGGTTTGCTTGTTTGTGCTTGACGTTTGGCACCTAACAGAACTACCACCCTATCCCCTTTTTTGAATTTCGTAAATCGTTTAAGGAGGTCCTGCGGTTTCCGCTGTTCTTCCATTTGAGTATCCCTGGGTTGTTTTGCTTTTTCCTATCTTAATTGTTTGCGCCTCAGGTGGACAGGCACGTCCCCCTTGGTGCGCTTGGTTATGGGTGGCCTAGGGATCTCTGGATCACTATCCGAACTAACCTTTGATTCAGAGTCGAACCCTCCGTCTTTAGAGTTGTACCCTCCGATTCAGAGTCGAACCCTCGGTCTTCACTAGAAGAGGTGGTCTCCCCTGGTGGGCGCAGTTTAGATGGTGATTCAATCCTAAACACTGATGTCATTCGTGGCTGAGTGAGTCCTACTTGCTCAAGGTCTATGGCTCCTACATGTTCCAACTAGGCGTGATCACATTCCATGCGCATGACTCCTCGCTCCATCGTGAAGATACTCCTTTTTTGCGGCTTGGAGTCTGCTCGTATTTGCTCGATTTCTTGTCCTTCAATGTCGTATTCCATGGTATCTACCTCACCCTCACTTTCATCACTGAAGGATTGGCAGTCTTCGTATTCGTCATTGGAATTCTCGTCATCAGACTACTCGTCATCTCCTAGGGCTTGGTATCTCTCTGGTTGTTGGTCAAGAATTAGGGCCTAGTTATACATGAGGTTCAAGTCATGCACTCTGGTCCATTGCCATTTGGATTCATCCAAGAGATCTTGGAGTGGTTTGAAATTTGCAAAACTGGATTGCTAGTTAGCTTGTCCATTAGGTATTCTACTATTTCCTAGAGTTCCCTTTTGTTGGTTGGGACTTGGGAGCTAACGGGCTTCGGTTTCCCCCGAAGGCTTCCTATCATCATGCAGACTGGTATGGAGGGTGTGTCATTAGCCTTGCCGATTGTTTTAATGGCTTGCTCATACGCTTCATGATTAGAGAATGGCAGGTCGATTGTAGCAAGGACATGCATCCAATCCCGCTCGTCCTCTGGGCATGGGATATACTTTGTCAAGGGCCCTTAGGACTTCTTGACCTGAGGATTACCCTTGAGCATAACAAAGATGGCATCTAAGTCGACTGGTGAGGCCTTCCAGGTGTCCATCTCTACTCTCATGGCGTTTGTCCTATTGCCAAGGAAGATCAAGCCGTTACCCCAATCTTCGATGAGTCTAGCGTTGCGGATCCAGGGGCGGCCTAATAGGATGTCGTAGTCCACTCCCTTCATGACTATAAAGTCAACGGAGAACTAGACACCTGCAATCTTCACTGGCCAATTCTTAAGCACCCCGAATGGCTTGACTCTCATACCGTTTGCTAGTGTGACATTAAACCTAGTAGTCTCAACAGGTGGGTTTTCCCAAGTCTAAAGCACTGCGTGGCTAAGCACACTAACCCCAGCCCTCGTATCCACGATTCCCTTCCTCATTGTATTGCCTAGGGCTAAAATCGGTAAGACCGCATGCATCTCGGAACCTTCCCAAAAGGCATTGACGTGCAAGGATTTAGGCATAGAGTGCAGCGTCAAACTTGGTATTTGCGTCTCTGCATCGTGTTCATGAGGGTTTGCCGTGACCTGCCCTTGTGACCCTTCAACCCACTGCGTAAGATCTTGCCATAGGGCGGGATGCTGCCTAAGTAGATCTCCCAGGCTAAGTGTTACAGGGGTAGTCACCAACGTGGTTAGGAGGTCGTTGGGTGTTCGTCTCTCCCCTAACCTGGATTTTCCTGACCAGTGGCCGTGACTGAACCGTGGCCCTGTAGTAGTGCCGAGGCTTGGCCTCAGTTGCACCGTTTGTGGTGCAGTTGCTTCTCTTCACTTTGGTTGTGGAGGCCAGGTTGGCGTACTTATGCTAGAGAAATCATCGATCTCGTCCTCTATGATGGGCTCAGCGTCTTTTAGATGCTCTTGGGCTTCCTTCACCCATTCCTTCACATTTTCTATGGCCTCTAATTATCGCTTCGGATGCGGGTATTCCCCTACCTTAGTGCTTCCCTTTTTGACTGTCTTAGGGGCTAACGTCTCTGCTTCTATATCAGAGATCTTCTTTCCAATAGGTAGAGTTGTAGCACTCTTTGTTTTTAGTGCGATTTTAGCTTCCGACTTCTTTCTCCGCTGTCTACGGCTCTTCTTCCCTATCGAGGCTGCATCAAGATTGCTAGGTCCTGGCAGAGAGATGCCGGCCTGCTTCATTTGGGCATGGGTCATGACCCGCAATGGAATAGGCGTGGCCTCCCCATTGTGGTTCTCAACACCAAACAACCCCAATGGGACAAATGGCTAGTTGGCTGAGCTAGACGACGACTTTCGCCTTGGGCAATTGACGAAGAGATGGGCGATTCCGCACTCAGCACACCTTTGGTCCGCCTTGTCTCTGTTTTGCTGCTCCCTTTTAGGGCCGCGTGATGAGACATGACTTGGGTGGCCACAAGTCCACCAACAGGTGATTGGATCTTGCATCTGCCCTCCTAGGCCTTTATCTCGTCCTCTTCCTAACGTCATCACGGGTACGAGCAATAATACATGAGGACAACGTTGCCCTCATCGTCATGTGAGACGTAAGGGCATATGTAAGCTTCTACCTCGTTTCGTTCTTCCACATAGTGGACAAGAGCATCACTTGGTGGATGGGTTACGTAAGGACCAGGTGGTCTAGGAATGGCCGTAGGATTTATTTCCATCCTAGGAACAGCCGGCTTAATGTCGTTAGAGGCGCAGGGAGGGCCAATGGAACTCCCCTTTCAAAAAATGGATGTGGCCTGTTTGCTAGGTAAGGCTGGCCATATGGTTGTGAGTATGGAAGTCTCCTTGGCAGTCTACAATGCACGACGTCATGATCGAACTTACCGCAGTTAGTGCAAGGTCTTGACACTTGGCTGGCAAGTGGTTTCCACCACAGTACACACATTGGATGTGTGGGCGGGTTGGTCATCTCAACATATCTTGCAGCTTGGCTAGTTCCATCTTAACGTCAGCCAAGTTGTGTTTCGTTTTGGTGGTTTTTCCCTTATCCTGGGATGGTGGGGTTGATCGCTCACTCGAGGCTGATGCTCTCTCTGAGCTTCACTAGTTGGTCTCTTCTAGGTTCGTGCTTCTGGAGCTCCGCTCCTTCAGCTGATGGTGAACTCGGATGGCTTTCTCAAAGACCCTGGCTAGCACGTCTCGCTGCAAGCTCGAGTTGCCTGCCAAAGCCTTGTATAGTTCCTCATTCTCAATCCCACTGATGAATACAATTGATATTGCTCTCTCAGTTGGTCACTCTCCAGTAGGGATTCTCTTAAAGAGACTCTGCACATGGGTCATGTAATCGCGAATGTCCTCCTTCTCTTTCTGCTTGACGCCATGCCTTGCCTTTGGCTCCTAGCCTACAGATCCCTATTGTACTTAGCCATGCTTTGCAATGCTTTGTGGGCCAGCTTTCTCTCCTCTTCTAGATCTGCGATGATAGCATCTACTATCCTACCGCGGTGCTCATACCGAGCATGATCATCGTAACTACTGACCAGCTGTTGCTGAATAGCATCTGGAAAGGCTTCTACGTCGAATTCCTCATTATATCTGCGGTCTGAACATTCTTCTACCATTGTCGAGTTATCGCACTCCACCAAGCTATCGATTAGGTTCAGTAGACTTGTAAAATCCACTTCGTCGGTGTCCTCGCTTGGTCCTACTTTTGCGCGTTGATGGTTTGTCTATGTATTGGGTTCTCTCCTACTGGTGGGTTCCTTGAGTGGTTTATCTGGGTGAGTTCCTTCAGTTATTTAATACAGTCCTCAATTATGGCCACTTAATGTGTCTTTCCCTGTGCACTTGTGCTCAATCAGGCTTTCAGTTTCCTTAAGTGTACTTCAAGTGTGGAAATTCAGGGTGAGTGCAGCAACCAATTTTTAGACGTCTTACGCACTCTCGCATTGTTTTGAGCCGAATAGGCTTGTTGGTCAATTTTCTGGCCGTCTTGGCAGAGTTAGGGTTTCTCTAATATGTTTCCTTGTTCATTTTGGTCAAATCAGGCTTTACACCTTAGCGGTTTGCGTCTAAACCCCTGGGTCTCGCAACTGTCTACTTCTAGCTGCTAAGCAGCGACGCCCTACGATTTTGCCTATTCCGTGTTCCAGAATGAAGTTTCGAGCGTCCTAAGGGCTTTTGACAATTTGCGCTGTTGAGCTCTAGCCGGGCCAGGTCAAATTTTCTGAAAATTTGGTGAAAATTTACACTCGGCCCAACTGGTCCGAATTGCAGGGTTCGAGTGGGTTACTAGGATGCGTTGGGGCGCATGGGCCGAGGGCCAAATTTGGGACTTGGGCAGGGTGGACTCAGATGGGCCGAGGAGCCGACTCGGACGAGATCACTCGGACAAATTAGCTCAGACGGGCCGAGTGGTTGATTTCGAGAAGGTTGCTCAGCAATTGGGCCAAGGCAAGTGGGCCGAGGGTCGAGTTTGCCACATGGTAGAGGGCCGAATTTGTCCATGGTCGGAATGGTGGACTCGGACGGGCCGAGTAGGTTTGGGCCGAGTGGGCTGATTAGGGTTTTGGCCGGATGGGCCAAATGGCAAGGAGCCGAGGGCTGATTCTGGGACTCGGCCCCGAAGTGACCGTTTAGACGGGCTGAGTGTGGCACACATAAACATCGCGAGTTTGATTTCGATCATTTCTTGTGCTTCACTCAATCATACTAGGCACAAGCCTCTAGATCCTACCTAAGAGGGTAAGAGAAGGGATTCATATACCTGGATTGAGTGGTGGGCTCATCGTTGGTGCGATCGAATTGAATCCGGCGGTAGCTCTCTCTCTCTCTTTCACACTGAAATGGTTGCAAATGAGTCCTCCCTTGGCCTCTTGGCTCTTATATCCCTTCTCGGGTATAGTGTTGATGCCCCCAATCACTCACTTGCTGATCTTAGGGATCATAAGCAAGCTTTTTGTCATTTTTGCACGATTTTTACCATGTTTTGCCCTATTTTGCAACAGTAAATCCTACCCTTCTCCGGTGCGATTTCCTAATCCTATCCTACTCTAAATGCAACAAGAATCGAAAGAAAAATTCTGAAATGATTTCTCCATGTTTCCTAATCATCAAACAAACATAATAAACCAAAATACTTACTTGTTTTGAAGATCAAAAACACCCAAACTTCCTACCTATCTCAAGCTCTGTTTCGGGGATGAATCCCTTACTTCGATGCTCGATATGAGGTGCGCAAGTGCTCAAGCTTGAATCCGTTGGTCCCGGCAAACAACGGAACCAAAATGTGGGAGCTTTCGCTCAACCGCCAAGACCCACGGACCGCTTATTGTTTCAAGTGTTCCAAGCGAGCTCTAGTGGCTATCTCTCACCTAGCCAATGCGTCGTCGATCCTACGAGTGTAGTGAGCTTACCTTAGTGCCGATATGAGTTACCTGCTCTCTCACACATGCCGGTAGCTCCACGATCCTAGATGCTAGCTCAAGCATCCTGAAGCTTCCTCCACCTCCAAGCTCCATCCTCCATAGCTGTGCGCGCAAGAAGAGGGAAGGGAAGAGAAGAAGAGAGGAGGAGAAGATGGAGAGCTTCACCCTCTTGATCCCTCACTCTCACACACTCACTCCTTCTCACTCTCACACTCCCTCTCTCAAGAGCACACACAAGCAGGAAGGTGAGAAGGAGAGAAGAAGAAGAATACTCCTTTTGCCACACACCAAAGAATGATCTCTTATTCACTTTTTGAACTTTATATACAAATCCTAAAATCCCATGGGCACCCATCCCTTTTTTACATGACCGGCCATTGTGGCAAGGCCCTTTTTCCATTTTCCTCTTCTAGCCTTGTGCCTCTAGCCTATACCCATATAATATTTTACAATTGGCACAGGAGGGAGCCTGGAACTCTTTTACAAGAGTTTTCTGAGTTTTTTGAGGTGCCTTTTCATTTAAGGTTGTGCTTTTTGCCCCGGTTCATCTTTAGCGTGTCTTTTCTCTTTTTCCATCTTCCTTTTGCTTTTTCCTCCATTTTTCCGCCATCTCGACTTGGGGTTAACACTTACTATATTATAACATGCGTTTTGCACGTGCAAAATGAAGGATATGGCTTATGCTTTGATAAATGTGCACAAAATGAAGGATATGGCTAGAAAGAAAGCAAGTGATTATGCTCTCAAACATATTAGATAATATCATAATTGTGTTGGATCTTATACTGCTTAGATGCCATCCATAAGAGATTGAAGACTTTGACAAGAAATCAAAGTCCTTTAATCTCTTTTTCAAAGAACTTTGATGATCATTTGAAGCAGGCTAAGAAAATGTTACAAGAGAAGGATGATAGCAAGTTGGCTAATGTAGTGTGTTTACAGAGTGAGATGGAATAAATAAGGGGATACATAGGAGAGATATGTGAGGAGATTAAGAAGTACTAGCCAATTGAAAATTCTAGAGATCAGAAGCTCTATGAACTTGCTAGAAGAAGTAATGGTATTGAGGATGCAGTATCCAAGCTACTAGCTCGCACATAACAAATAGCAATTCTCTTTATGTACATGTTGCATCATCCAAAATCTCTCTTAATAGATTTTTAGCCGTGTTAACCTAGATAAATCATAACATGGCTTTATACTCAATGCAATAGTTTAATAGACATTTGTAATCTTCCTCTTCGATTTGGTAAATAGTTTAGAAGGATTTGAAACTTTTATAAAACTTCAAAAATTGCTATTATAATGTGCAATTTTTGCTCAATAATCGATTTGTTATTTTACCAAAGTTCAAAAGAATACAAGTCCTTTAGAGGATAATGTTTTTGCATAAAGGATGAAGCATGCACTCTTTTGAAGTTTTTGATTTTAAATTCAATGAAATTTAAATTTGAAGTTAGCTAACTTTCCTTCTTCAATAGGTAGCAAGTTGGTAAAGAACTCTTTTGAAGTTGTGGCCCACAAGAAATGAAATTTGAATTTGAAAAATGTGATTATAATGTAGCTTTGATTAACTAATTATCTATTGAGTTAGATTATTGCTTTTTAGACTATGTAGCTTTGATTAACTAATTATCTATTGAGTTAGATTATTGCTTTGTAGACTATGTTACATTTTTTTCCAAAATTTCTCCTATATTGTCTATGTCATATGTATCATTGTGCTCTTGCTTGCAATAAGTTATCATATTGATATATTATATTTCTTAGTTTTTTTTTTCATTTTTATGGACTCAATATTCCAATCATATCATTCTTTTCTATTTTCTTTGGTTTTTTTTCATGTATGGTGATGAATCATCATCACAATTTTTTTTTGGCAATGTATTTTCTCATGCGAGCGCGCGCGCACGCGCACACACACACACACACACACACACACGCACACACACGCACACGCACGCGCACGCGCACACGCACGCGCGCTCGCGCACACACACACACACACACACACACACATGCACGTTCATACTCATACACATACATATATATGCTTTTTCATTTATATTTAAAATATGGATATATATATATATATATATATATATATATATATATATATAATTTTGTGATTTTTATATTTAATATTAGTATGGTATAAAAATGTGTTTTTCCCAATAAAATAAATTCAAAAATGTGTTTCATATATATTTTTAAAATACCTTTCTTAATATCAACTTATGATGAATAATTATATACACAATTACACATTTATACATGTGCGCACTCATACGCTTGTACACACTCTCTCACTTATATTCATATTTAATATTTTAATAATATTACTTATATTTTATTATATTCATTTTCCAAATGTATATTTTGCCTCTAACTTTATTTAGATTTTTAACTTTAGAAAATACATTTGATAATGTGTTTTATCTTGAATATCCATTCAAACACTTGGATATATTATCTCATCAAGTCCTTTTTTGTTGCCTTTGAAGAGACTCTAATGTTTAAGATTGATGTGCTCTTTGACAATGGTATTATATGTTTTTTTAAATTATTCCAAAGTGATATCGATAAGTTCTCTTTATGTTTTATTATTTCGGATTGTCCACTACAATGGTATACCTTGTACGTTCTATAAGTACAAGTCATATATTAAGTATGCATATGCATAAACTCAAAGTTACTCGAGATGATCATAGGCAAATTGCAAGGGTTAGAACCCAATTACAATGATTATATCACCTTGCAAGAGATAGACATGAATACAATGTAATGTAATATCCGATATTGACAACTACTATGTGTGGTATCCAACAAGATGAGATAGATAGGAGTAATATAAGTGTTCAAATACTAGGAGTGCCACATCAACGAGACAATCCAAATACAAATGATCCATGTGATGGGTTAAATGCATGCTTACAAGTGCTTAATGCCACTAGGGTGTTGAGCATAGGCATGTAGCAAGAGCCAAAGTGCAATTACAACATGCTCAACAACATGTAATGAATGCAGATGGATATAAGAAAATACAAATAGTGTGCAATAGAATTGTACCCTCCATGAATTCATGCACGTGGAAGTATTGGCACTTGTAATTGATTAACAAAGCAATGCAAACTTAAACAATATAAATATTGAAATGTAAGAAGTGCATCTTGGAAATGATTCTCTAGTGTTTGTTCCTCAAAATGGTGGATTTTGTTCTATCCTTCATGAAATGCCATAAAATATAGAAATTCATCCATTGGTCCACTAGCGGGTATGTCTTTACAGTTGCTGACGGGGCCGTTTCTTGGTGTTCCAGGTTGCAAAACTTTGTAGTACTGAGTACTACTGAAGTTGAATACATATCAGCTATTGAAGCTTCTAAGGAAGCTATATGGTTGAGCAGACTTGCAAAGGATCTCGGGATGTCTATGGGTACTACAGTATTGGGATGTGATGGCCAAAGTGTTGTGTATCTAGATAAGAATGCCATGTATCATTCACACACAATTTCACACACAAAGAAGTTATGCATTTTATTCCAAATGGAAAACATTGTTGTAGAGGCAAAAAGGTTCTATGGCTACCCCTACAACAACCACCACAACCTTTGCGTAGTTTGTTAGATAGCTAGCATCCACAAAGTGTAGGGTTAAAAAAAGCATATGTGTATACAATAACGATTTTGGATTTTTGGTGAGCTTTTGCCTCAATATGGAAGTGGTTGTACTTTTTGGATCCATGGTTCAATATACACATTAAAGGTTTCCTATTGCCGGTGAGAATGGAGGTCAAATGCCAAAGTTTGCACAATTTTATATTTATGATACTGAACATGAGTTATCAAATTGCATGGGGGTTGTATTTGGGCTTCTACTTGACTTATTAGAGGGGCTTCAAAAAATGACAATGTTTATGCTCAAATATTTAGAGTAGTGGGTGCCAATTTGCAAGCCCACCCTTCCATTGAAATAATAATGACAATCTTTGAGAGTTAATCCACTTCTAGATAGTGCTTTGTCCCAACAATGAGTGACATTGCAGTGATTATGCCTAGACGAGGTGATGATAATACTCTTGACTATTGTAGCATTCAAGTTGGACGCAATAGGCAAGGGCATTTGATTACTAAGTCTAACTTGCATGAGGCCTATATGTCTTTGTTGTATGTACTTCTCTTTCCAAATGGATAAGGTGGATGGCCTATTTGGGTTCCTTATAGCTATGTGGATCCTCATTTGGATGTTCAAAATCTCACAAACAAAGATTGTGTTACTCAATTGTAGTATTATGCTTATCAACTTCAAATTCATGATGACAAAAATGCATGTTTCTTATGTGGTGGATGCTCGCTACATCAATACATTGTTGATGCTTATTGTAGTATTGAGAATCATAGAGTGGCTTGGGGTCGTCATAATCATGCAACTTTGCAAACTAAAATGTGTAGGGGATCAGATGATATGATAAATATAATGGATGGAAATGATAATAACATAAATATTGGAGTTGATGTGGATAAGAGAATAATGTTGCCATCCTCATTCATAGGTGGACCTAGATTCATATACCGGTTGTATTAGGATGTTATGGAAATCGTATGTAGTAAAGGGAAGACTAATTTATTTATCACCATGACATGCAATCCTAAGTGGCAAGAAATTGTAGATGCTTTGTTGCTTCGACAATCTAGATATGATTGGCTAGGTTTGACTGTATGAGTTTTTCATGAGAAACATAAGAATATGATGGAATTGTTAATCAAGAAGGAACCATTTAGAAAAGTTATTGGGTATGTATCTATTATAGAATTTCAAAAGAGGGGCTTATCTCATTCACACACACTATTGATATTACAAAAATGATTTAAGCCCTTGGAACCACAACATTATGACATATTTATTTGTGCAAAGTTTCCTGATAAACAATGATTTCCATCTTTATATGAGATTATTACTAGATGTTATATACATAGTCCATTTGGAGCTTTCAATACAAAAAGTCCTTGCATGATCAATGTTGGATGTACAAAGGGCTATCTAAAGAAGTTCGTTCATGAAACTAGTATAGATAAAAGTGGTTATCCCGTGTATAGATGATGAAATGATGGGAGGAAGCATAATGCGAAGGGTAATAACTTAGACAATTGATAGATAGTTCCCTACAATCCTTACTTGAGTTCCAAGTACAACACTCATATAAATGTAGAGGTATACTCAACAATTGTTGTAGTAAAGTATTTGTATAAGTACTTTACCAAGGCCATGATTGTGCAACTATTAAATTTACAAGCATGCATGATTCAACATCTAATAGAAATGATAGGGTGGATATTGATAAAGTTGAGAGATACTTAGATGCACGATATGTTTCTACTTCTGAAGTGTGTTTGCAAATATTTGAATATAAACTTGATGATGAGAAACTTGATATTCAACAATTGCAAATACATTTACTTGGAGAGAATAATGTTACTTTTCGTGACACAACACTGATAACATTCAAGATGTGATACAAGAATGAAAATACAAAAAAAAAAAAAATCTTACAAAGAAGTTTACTTGCAATCACCTACATCCTTAGGCAAACATTGTTTTATATCAAGACTTTCCAATATATTGGGTTTGGAATATAAAAAAGAAAATGTGGACAAAGAGAAAGCAAGGAAATACATGTGGTAGAATATATTTCATAGCTCCAACGTGTGGAGAGAAATACTACTTGCGGCTACTCCTCACTAAATGTACGGGGTGCACTTCCTTTGAGGCATTGCATATGGTTGAAAATGTAGCCTATGCCACATTTAAAGAGGCTTGCATGGCCAAGGGTTTGGTAGAGACTAATAATGGAAAATGTGTTTGCATGATGTTGTATTAATGCAAACAAGTGCACAATTGAGGATTTTGTTTGTGAGTATTCTAGTGTTTTGTTCACCTTCCCAACTTGGTGTGCTTTGAGAAGAGTTCTTGGGACCATTAAACAGAGGATATATTGTATTGATTGTCTTTACAAACTTGCCAGTCAGTTTGCTTGCAAGATGTTACTAACACTGAAGCTTTGATACATATTGAAGGGCTTTTGCATGAACAGAGTTGTACTTTAATTGACTATCATGCACTCTTTACTATAAGAATGCATGTCCATGAAAATCCATACATCCTTGATGAACAAATTTATGACAAAGTTGAAGAAGAGCTATGAATGAGGACTATTTTATTGTATAGTTGTAAGGTATCGAGGATGGAAATAATCTATTGCATGGTAATAACATATTGTAGATTCCATCTACAATGATATTGAAGGGAGGATTAGTATAGGACTTGATACAATTTGTTTATCAAAATGTGCATTGGATACATGATTATTAGTCATTCTTTGGTGAGCATATCATTCTTACACCTTGAAACAATGATATGGAAAATTTGAATAACCATGCATTGCAATTGATGCCATGAGAGGTTAAATAGTACTATAGTGCTAATTTCATTGATAGGACAAAAGAAAACACCTTCTTGTATAGTGTTGAATATCTTAATTTCCTTGACCTTGGTGGTGGCATTCCTCCTTGCGTATTTCTATGAAGATAAATGCTCCAATAAAGTTGCTAAGAAATTTGAATCCTTTAAAGGATTTATGTAATGGTACAAGGCTTCTATGCAAGGCATTTGATAACAAGGTCATTGAGGCAAAGATAATAACATGCACTAATATTGGGAACATATTATTTATTCCAAGAATAACTTTCATCCTAGCTACATTGGAACTTAATTTCTCAATGAAACGTTTGTAATTTCGTGTTCTTTTGGCATTTGCAATGAGGATTAACAAATCTCAAGGACAAACACTTTCATATTTTGGGTTGTATTTGAAAACCCTAGTCTTTATGCATGGACATATGTATGTTGCATTATCAAGAGTAAAGTCACCAAAAAATTTGAAAGTTCTACTTAATGAGAGAGAGGATATGGTAAATGCTACCGTTAAACATTGTGTATAAATAAGTTTTGAAAAATCTATTGTATCCTCTAAAAAAGAAGCTCTTATTTGACTTGATTTCTTTTTTGAATCGTACTTCTTTATTTTCTTGATTGTTCTTAGGGTTTATTTGTGGATTATAAGGTGTTTTAACATCTTTAAATAGCATTTTAATATTGATAATTTTTTTAATTTTCCAGTTTTCTTAATCTTTATTATTTCATGGATCAATCTATTTTTGAATATTATTGTGCATAAGCTTACCAAATGAGAATTAAAGGGGCATTACACATAGTGACTATGGATGACACTATTCGTACAACTCTGTATAATGGAATCACATATGGAAGTAGTCTTTTGTACATAGAAAAATTTTATTTATATATGTATGTGTATATTGATGTTTGAATAATAATGTTATTTTTTGATTTTTTATATATAAAAATCATGTTTATGCAAATTATTGTGTATATTTTACTTTTAAATCAACAATGATTTTTAGTTACTTTTTTTTCTTCATGGTTCTTAGGATTTATTTTTTGATTTTGAGATATATTAACTTCTTATTTGTCTTAGGGTTTATTTCTAGATTGCAAGGCGTGTATTAACCCTTAGGATTTGCTTTTGGATTGTAAGGTGGATTGAATTCTTTAAATAATATTATAATTTTAGTAAAAAATTATAATTTTCATATTTTGGTAAATTTTTCGTTAGATGGCTCAAACATGTTTTGAATATTATCATGCATCATCTTACCAAATGAGAATTCAAGAGGCATTATGCACTATGGTTATGGATGACATAATTTATAGAAGTTTGGCCAGAGTAATTGAAAGATTGCCAGATGATGGATTTACTAATGCAAATACTCCTTTATATATAGAAACTCTATACTTTGGATTTGTCCAATGCTATTATGTTAGGCAAATAGAAATGATTACTTCATATCCCAGTCCCATACTAGACATATCCCAAATGATAGGAGCAAGTGGGAGTTCCAAGATTTGTCATGTTTTGTTACTTCACACCACTTCCATCCAAATTTCATTGAATTTCTCTATGAATGCTAGTCTAATCATGCCATGCCCCTAGGTAGTACTTACTCACTTTCTTTGTAAATGTTTTATTGTACAAAATTGATAAGTTTAGTCTTGTATTTTCTAAATTACTTTTTCATTTTAGGTGTTGCAACACGATCTAGGAGAGGGCATGTCATAGCTTCACCGTTGCATATTCTGCATGCTACATCTGCTTTGAATAACTCTACTAAGAAGAAAAGGCTTTCTTTTCAATAAATAATTTAGAACATTGCATATTCTCTTGCATATTTTTGCTTCTCTTATGATTGGGATACTAGAATGATATTTCAAGTTGCCTTTTCTTCATTTATCTTTTCGTATTCGTATGGTTTAGATAAACAATGCTATTGGTTTCATTCTTTTGTATAGTGAAGTCAATAAATTGCAGTAGTGATATCAATAAATAAAATAAACATTTCTTTCTTTTGTATGGTGAAGTCAATAAATTGCAACAGTACATGTTTTCAAAAATCAAGTTATTCTTTTAATACTTTACATGGGACCGCAATACACTAACTATAATACAAGTGCTTCGCTATTCTCGTTGTTTCCAGGATTTTCTCATGCTTTTTTTAAAGATACTCAACTAGCCATGCATCATATTGCTACATAAGACATGCATCAAGACATGAAATGTGTTAACCAATAGTAACAATGGTGCTTTTGCAATACTAAACATAAGTAGGCACATAACTCCAACCTCGATGCTATGCCACAAGAGACTAGGCATGTAAGACATGCATAAAGAGGTGAAATATATTAACTAGTAGTAACAATGGTGCTTCGAATGGTTGGGAGTAAAGGCGCATGTACCTAATTGTCTGTGTATTAGTTACACTAATAGTACTCGTATACCCGCACAATTGTATATTGTAGGTGGTAGACGCCCATCACTATCACTTTATTCTTTATTCTTTGAGTGACATTTGAATAAAGGAAAGGCCGATCACACATTGTGACGGTTGGAGTTCCCATATTCTCTCTCTCTCTCTCTCTCTCCTTGCACCATAGCTCTTGCTTATGCTTTGTGCTTCCACTTCAAGGCTCACTCCCTTCAACTAGTATCAGAGCCATTGCACCAACATTGAGGAGCTCAACTTGACATTGCTTTAGCTTGTGGAGAAAATATTTAGCTCATAGTTTTAATTGGTAGCCATGGATTCTTCACCCAACTTCTTCCTATCAAAATTTGAGGCTTGTCCCAAGGCTTCTGTGGAATCTATTGAGCTTCCTTGAGCCTTCAATACCATCAATAGTAGCAGCCATGATAGTAAGAATAGCCAGCATGATTTGTGCTTGGCTATCCTGCTCCTTCTCCAACTTCACTCCACCTCCACTAGTTGGAGGCGTTGCTCTTGGTACTTGGCAATCATCTCCGACACTCCCTAACATTGGTTACTTGAGAATTGGAGCTCCCAACCTCCATTCCTTGCTATCATAAAAAACAAACTTGCTGTTAGATAGGTATGAACATAGTTTTCTTAGACATTGGAGCTTGTATATGCTTTCCAAGATATTTGTATGCTTATATATTGATGCCAAATATTTGGGGGATAATTATGCATTGATGTGAGATGAAATTGGATTGATTGGAGCATTCTTTTGCTCAGTTTTACAAAGGTATTCTAGTATTATAATAACTAGTACTGAATGCTATTTTATCAGTGAAAGTATATGCCTATTGCTCTTGGGTGCTTACGGATTATTCTAGGTGATATATTGATGCTTATGGTTCATGTTATATGCTTGGTTATTCTTCCAGATTACCTTTGAGTTGAGATTGGAGCCGTTGAATCTTGACATTGGCTATCATTCATTATCATGTATGGTTATTTGATGCTCCAGTAAGATCTTTGTAAGATACTTGGGTCAAATGCTCTCTCGAATGTATGCTACTTGGATCTTGAATGTATGGAGGCCTTTCACATGATATTTTGAGCTTTATTTGCTCATCTAGCATTCGAATTTCACTCCACTGGGAGCCATTGTTGACATTTGGGGATTACATTGAGCTTTTGGTTATGTATTTGAGCTCGAGGGTCTTATAGTGAGACCGTGGGACTTGGTGACATGGTCATGATGTTGAGAGTGATATATGCAGCTTGGTTAGTTATTTATTGAGCTTCTGTTACATTGCTTAGTCCATTATGCCTCTAGTTGGTCTCTTCTTTTACCTATGAGACCCACTCTATGCATGATGGTTATGCCTATGGGATGTATCTTAGTCTGACACATTGATTCTTTGATAGTTCTAAGTGCCAGTCACATATTCACTCACTACTAGTTGGAGCTATTCCTTGGGAATTGCAATTTGCATTATATTAGTGATTACTCATCTTTGGCATTGATTTCTTACCGATTTACTTCATCTTTAACATACACTAGCTATAGTTTACTACACTATTTATGCTAGTAGTCACCTTCATTTTGATAATTCTTTGCATTGAGTATGTAGATAGTTCATTCCTTGGTAAGTACTCATTATTTTTAGCCTAATCCAGTAGCGGTTTTAGGGTTGTTTGGAGTAATTACAACAGCTTGTTTTGACTATTTATAAACTTTTTTGTTGTCATTATGGTTGCGACTCAATTGATGGTGCTTTCTTTAATATAGACAAGTTGGATGGCACCAACTGGAGCTATTAGAAGGCCCAAATCTAGCAATTTTTAGTGTAGAAAATACAAGTTAGACCCTTGAAAATATAAGCAGGTGTTTTATAATGTTGTCTCTGATGGGTAGCAAGCATGGGAATTACGGAAAAAGATTCGCAATGTCTATGACAAGCAAAGCCTTGCTTCTCAGATGTATTGGGCTAAAGAAACTCATGGGCCTTCGCATGAAGGAGGGCACCTCTATGTTAGCACACTTAAATGAGTTTCATTCCATTATTAGTCATTTGTTTTCACAAGGGATTGAATTCAATGGTACTCTTCTTCCCTTGTTTCTCTTAGTTACATTACCTAAATCATGGAATACATGTCGTATTGCTATGTATGCCAGCATACCTATTGATGGGTTATAGTTGCAGGATGTAGAGGGTGCATTCTTGATTGAAGAGGTTAACAAGAAGAATGTCAATGCTTCCCGAAAACCTCATGCTTTGAAGTTAGAGGCAATAATGGTAGGAGCAATAATGATTGTCATGGTAGAGACTCTCGATAGTCCCACTCTCAGCCACGTGGATAGTCTTGCAAATAAGTCTTGTAGCTGTAAGTCCTCATTGACTTGTCATTACTATGAGAAAGGAGGGAATATTCGGTTGTAGTGCCATAGACTGCGCGAGCATAAGTGCAAAGAAAAGAGCAAGGGTAAAGAATATGATAAAAATGATGATCACATCATTGTCCCTAGCAACTCCAGTGTTAAGATTGAAGAGATTAATACTGCACAGAATGATTCTAATGATGATTTCATACTTGTAGCTTATTCTCTTGATACTTCATAGTTGACTGATGCTTTGCTAGGGTATTTGATAGATTTAGGGGCTTCTTTTCATGTGATTCCTCATAGAGAGTGAATTCACTCATATCGCAGTAGTTTGACTAGATCTATCCATTTGGTAGTGACCTGGCATTAGTGATAGTGGTATTGGTGACGTCCAGGTATACTTTGGTTTAGGTTTCATGTTTACTCTTCATGATGTATGTTATGTACCGGCTCTCACGAAGAGCTTTACCTTTGTTGGCACTTTGGATGATGCACAGAAGATTATTGGCACGAGAATCTTGTCATTGCATGTGGTACTAAGTCCAATACTATATGCTCCTTGCTTCTATCTGGATCGGTTAATCATATTTTGGTAGTGGATGTAGTCCCACATGTATCTCTATGGCATCGTCGCCTTAGACACATGTCCTTGAAATAAATGAAAATACTTACTCGTTTATAGTATCTTTTGCCCCTTGACTATACGTTCTTTGAGTCTTCTAATCATTGTTTATATAGCATGCAGACACATAATACACATAAGAATTCTAGTATAACACGCATGGGTGAGCCATTGGCTCTTATTCATTCAGATGTATGTGGTCCCATGCCCTACAAGTCGTTAGGTGGCGTGAAGTATTTTGTTACTTTCATTGATGACTATACGCATAAGATATGGGCATATCCTATTGAGAAAAAATCAAAAGTCTTGCTACATTTCAGTATCGTTGGCTTTCTTTAGTTGAGAACTACTCTAGATATAGGGTGAAATGCCTAAGGTTAGATAATGATGGTGAGTATGTCTCTAAAAGCGCTTGAGAAATTTTGTGATGAGAGGGGTATTAAGCATCATTTGATTGCCCCATACATCCCACCCTAGAATGGTATGGTGGGTTGAGCACATGATTATGATAATTTAGGAGCAAATTCATAGTATGCTTAGCCAGTTAGGCTTATCACAATATTTTTGGGCTAAGACAGTACTACTAGCGTACACTTGATAAATCGGTCCCTATATATTGCTCTTGACTATTAGGTTATAGAGGAGATATGGTCTAAAAAACCTCCCTCATATTGCTCATTTGCGTGTCTTTGGTTGTGAGGCTTTCTGCCGTGTACCCAAGGACAAACACAATAAGCTGGATCTTAAGTCTAGGAAATACCTCTTTCTTGGTTATGATGTTACATGTGAGATGGGCTTTTGCTTATGGGATTCCTCAACTTTAAAATGTTGTTTTCCATGAGGAAAA